>NW_026870886.1:314108-628216 GCF_033118175.1 Dama dama
CTCACTCCGGGCTTTGGAAGACCTCCCCGGCTGCCTCCAAGGCCGGTTTGCAAGCACTTCTGCCTGCTGTTCCCGCCACCCGCGCACAATGCTCCCAAGCCCGGGAGAAAAGCGTTTCGGGGTGGTGTTCTCTCTGGGCCCAAGAAAGACCTCCCGGGCTGCCCCCAAATGCCGGTTTGCAAGCACTCCCACTCGCTGTTCCCGCCATCCGTGCAAATGCTCCAAGCCCAGGAGAAAAGCCCTTCAGGGTGGTGCTCTCTCCCGGCCCTTGGAAGACCTCCCCGGCTGCCTCCAAAGGCTGGATTTCAAGTACTCCCTCCCGCTGTCCCGCCAGCCGCACACAATGCTCCCAATCACGGGAGAAAAGCGCTTCGGGGTGGTGCTCTCTACGGGCCCTTGGAAGACCTCCCCGTTTGTCTCCAAAGGCCGGTTTGCAAGCACTCATGCCCGCTGTTCCCGCCAGCCGCGCACAATGCTCCCAAGCCTAGGAGAAAAGCGCTTCGGGGTGGTGCTCTCTCCCGGCCCTTGGAAGACCTCCCCGGCTGCCTCCAAAGGCCAGTTTGCAAGCACTCATGCCCGCTGTTCCCGCCAGCCGCGCACAATGCTCCCAAGCCTAGGAGAAAAGCGCTTCGGGGTGGTGCTCTCTCCTGGCCCTTGGAAGACCTCCCCGGCTGCCTCCAAAGGCTGGTTTTCGAGAACTCCCTCCCGCTGACCCGCCAGCCGCACACAATGCTCCCAAGCCCGGGAGAAAAGCATTTTGGGGTGGTCTCTCTCCGGGCCCTTGGAAGACTCCCCGGCTGCCTCTAAAGGCCGGTTTGCAAGCACTCATGTCCTCTGTTCCCGACAGCCGCGAACAATGCTCCCAATTCCGTGAGAAAAGTGCTTCGGGATGGTGCTCTCTCCGGGCCCTTGGAAGACCTCCCAAGCTGCCTCCAAAGGCCGGTTTGCAAGCACTCCCGCCCGCTGTTCCCGCCAGCCTCGCACAATGCTCCCAAGACCGGGAGAAAAGCGCTTCGGGGTGGTGTTCTCTCCGTGCCAATGGAGGACCTCCCTGGCTGCCCCCAAAGGCCGGTTTGCAAGCACTCCCACTCGCTGTTCCCGCCAGCCACGCACAATCCTCCAAAACCCCGGAGAAAAGCGCTTCGGGGTGGTGTTCTCTCCGTGCCCATGGAAGACCTCCCGGGGTGCCCCCAAAGGCCGGTTTGCAAGCACTCCCACTCGCTGTTCCCGCCATCCGCGCACAATGCTCCCAAGCCCGGGAGAAAAGCATTTTGGGGTGGTGCTCACACCGGGCCCTGGAAGACCTCCCCGGCTGCCTCCAAAGGACGGTTTTCAAGCACTCCTGCCTGCTGTTCCCGCCACCCGCACACAATGCTCCCAAGCCCGGGAGAAAAGCGCTTCGGGGTGGTGCTCTCTACAGGCCCTTGGAAGACCTCCCCGGCTGCCTCCAAAGGCCGGTTTGCAAGGACTCCTTCCTGCTGTTCCCGCCATCCGCGCACAATGCTCCCAAGCCCGGGAGAAAAGCATTTTGGGGTGGTGCTCACACCGGGCCCTGGAAGACCTCCCCGGCTGCCTCCAAAGGACGGTTTTCAAGCACTCCTGCCTGCTGTTCCCGCCACCCGCGCAGAATGCTCCCAAGCGCGGGAGAAAAGCGCTTCGGGGTGGTGCTCTCTACAGGCCCTTGGAAGACCTCCCCGGCTGCCTCCAAAGGCCGGTTTGCAAGGACTCCTTCCTGCTGTTCCCGCCAGCCACGCACAATGCTCCCAAGCCCGGGAGAAAAGCATTTTGGGTTGGTGCTCACTCCGGGCCCTTGGAAGACCTCCCCGGCAGCCTCCAATGGCCAGTTTGCAAGCACTCATGTCCGCTGTTCCCACCAGCCGCGCACAATGCTCCCAAGCCCGGGAGAAAAGCTTTTTGGGGTGGTGCTCACACCGGGCCCTGGAAGACCTCCCCGGCTGCCTCCAAAGGCCAGTTTTCAAGCACTCCTGCCTGCTGTTCCCGCCACCTGCGCACAATGCTCCTAAGCCCGGGAGAAAAGCGCTTCGGGGTGGTGCTCTCTACAGGCCCTTGGAAGACCTCCCCGGCTGCCTCCAAAGGCCGGTTTGCAAGGACTCCTTCCTGCTGTTCCCGACAGCCACGCACAATGCTCCCAAGCCCGGGAGAGAAGCATTTTGGGGTGGTGCTCTCTACAGGCCCTTGGAAGACCTCCCCGGCTGCCTCCAGTGGCCAGTTTGCAAGCACTCATGCCCGCTGTTCCCACCAGCCGCGCACAATGCTCCCAAGCCCGGGAGAAAAGCTTTTTGGGGTGGTGCTCACACCGGGCCCTTGGAAGACCTCCCCGGCTGCCTGCAAAGGCCGGTTTTCAAGCACTCCTGCCTGCTGTTCCCGCCACCCGCGCACAATACTCCCAAGCCCGGGAGAAAAGCGCTTCGGGGTGGTACTCTCTACAGGCCCTTGGAAGACCTCCCCCGCTGCCTCCAAAGGCCAGTTTGCAAGGACTCCTTCCTGCTGTTCCCGCCAGCCACGCACAATGCTCCCAAGCCCGGGAGAAAAGTGCTTCGGGGTGGTGATCTCTCCGGGCCCTTGGAAGTCGTCCCCGGCTGCCTCCAAAGGCCGGTTTGCAAGCACTCATGCCCGTTGTTCCCACCAGCCGCGCACAATGCTCCCAAGCCCGGGAGAAAAGCATTTTGGGGTGGTGCTCACTCCGGGCCCTTGGAAGACCTCCCCGGCTGCCTCCAAAGGCCAGTTTGCAAGCAGTCCTGCCTGCTGTTCCCGCCAGCCGCGCACAATGCTCCCAAGCTCGGGAGAAGAGCGCTTCGGGGTGGTGCTCTCTCCGGGCCCTTGGAAGACGTCCCCGGCTGCCTCCAAAGGCCGGTTTGCAAGCACTCATGCCCGTTGTTCCCACCAGCCGCGCACAATGCTCCCAAGCCCAGGAGAAAAGCGCTTCGGGGTGGTGCTCTCTCCGGGCCCTTGGAAGACCTCCCCGGCTGCCTCCAAAGGCCAGTTTGCAAGCAGTCCTGCCTGCTGTTCCCGCCAGCCGCGCACAATGTTCCCAAGCCCGGGAGAAAAGCGCTTCGGGGTGGTGCTCTCTCCGGGCACTTTCAAGACCTCCCCGGCTGCCCCCAAAGGCCGGTTTGTAAGTACTCATTCCCGCTGCTTCCGCCATCCACGCACAATGCTCCCAAGCCCGGGAGAAAAGCATTTTGGGGTGGTGCTCTCTCCGGGCCCTTGGAAGACCTCCCGGGCTGCCTCCAAAGGCCGGTTTGCAAGCATTCATGTCCGTTGTTCCCGACAGCCGCGCACAATGCTCCCAAGCCCGAGAGAAAAGCATTTTGGGGTGGTGATCAGTCCGGCCCTTGGAAGACCTCCCCGGCTGCCTCCAAAGGACAGTTTGCAAGCACTCATGCCCGCTGTTCCCGCCAGCCACGCACAATGCTCCCAAGACCGTGAGAAAAGCGCTTCGGGGTGGTGTTCTCTCAGGGACCATGGAGGACCTCACCGGCTGCCCCCAAAGGCCGGTTTGCAAGCATTCCCACTCGCTGTTCCCGCCAGGCACACACAATGTTCCAAAACCCCGGAGAAAAGCGCTTCGGGGTGGTGCTCTCTCCGCGCCCTTGGAAGACTTCTCTGGCTGCCGCCAAAGGCCGGTTTGCAAGAATTCCCTCCCGCTGTCCCACCAGCCGCACACAATGCTCCAAAACCCGAGAGAAAAGCGCTTCGAGGTGGTGCTCTCTCCAGGCCCTTGGAAGACCTCCCCGGCTGCCTCCAAAGGCCGGTTTGCAAGCACTCCTGCCTGCTGTTCCCGCCACGCGCGCACAAGGCTCCCAAGCCCGGAAGAAAAGCATTTTGGGGTAGTGCTCTCTCCGGGCCCTTGGAAGACCTCCCGGGCTGCCTCCAAAGGCCGGTTTGCAAGCACTCATGTCCGCTGTTCCCGACAGCCGCGCACAATGCTCCCAAGCCCGGGAGAAAAGCATTTTGGGGTGGTGATCAGTCCGGGCCCTTGGAAGACCTCCCCGGCTGCCTCCAAAGGACAGTTTGCAAGAACTCATGCCCGCTGTTCCCGCCAGGCACGCACAATGCTCCCAAGCCCGGGAGAAAAGCGCTTCGGGGTGGTGCTCTCACCGGGCCCTTGCCCCTGAGCCTGGGGGCAAGGCAGGGGGAACACACTCCCAGGCCAAGGCAGAACCACATGCAAACGTCTGTTCCTGGTCCCTGCATCGGCAGAGAGCTCGGGGGAGCCAGAGTATGCCAGGCAGCTGCTGGGTTGGCGGCCTGTGTGGAAAGGGGCAGAGCCGACCTAGGGGCAAGTTGGGCCTCTTGCTCTCCCTGCTGCCCTGAGGCTGCTGGGCCAAAGAGGTCTTGGGCATCCAGCCCCTTGCTGGTCCCTTCCCTCTGACGAGGCCCTCTGTGCTCCAGCACCTTGCAGTGTGGAGACAGCCCCTGCCAGCAACCTCCTCTCCAAGGAGGCCTCAACCGAGGCCTAGGCCCAGGGGAAAGGCACCAGCGGGGATGAGCCTGGGGAGGCGCCCGGGCATGTCTGGACCCAGTCCCCGCAGCCTGCCCCTTGGTGGGGCAGTACCCCCGGAGGCCAGGAAGGTCTGGGCAAGGCTGAGAGGGGCAGGGACACTGCTGGGTCCTGCCCCTGGCCTGTGGGGCGTCTGAGCACAACCGGCACCCTCCCGCTGGAAGACCTCCCCGTCTGCCTCCAAAGGCCTGTTTGCAAGCACTCCCACCCGCTGTTCCCGCCAGGCATGCACAATGCTCCCAAGCCCGGGAGAAAAGTGCTTCGGGGTGGTGCTCTCCTTGGGCCCTTGCCCCTGAGCCTGGGGGCCAGGCAGGTGGAACACACTCCCAGGCCAAGGGAGAACGACATGCACACGTCTGTTCCTGCCCCCTACACCGGCAGAGAGCTCGGGGGAGCCAGAGACTCTCAGGCAGCTGCTGGGCTGGCCGCCTGTGTGGGAAGTGGCAGAGCCGACCTAGGGGCAAGTTGGGCCTCTGCTCTCCCTGCTGCCCTGAGGCTGCTGGGCCAAAGAGGTCTTGGGCATCCAGCCCCTTGCTGGTCCCTTCCCTCTGACGAGGCCCTCTGAGCTCCAGCACCTTGCAGTGTGGAGACAGCCCCTGCCAGCAACCTCCTCTCCAAGGAGGCCTAAACCGAGGCTTAGCCCCAGGGGAAAGGCACCAGCGGGGAAGAGCCTGGGGAGGCGCCCAGGCATGTCTGGACCCAGTCCCCGCAGCCTGCCCCTTGGTGGGGCTGTAACCCCGGAGGCAGGAAGGTCTGGGCAAGGCTGGCCAGGGGCAGGGGCCCTGCTGGGCCCTTCCCCTGGCCTGTGGGGCCTCTGAGCACAACCGGCCCTCTCCCACTGGAAGACCTCCCCGGCTGCCTCCAAAGGCCGGTTTGCAAGCACTCCCGCCCACTGTTCCCACCAAGCGCGCACAATGCTCCCAAGCCCGGGAGAAAAGCGCTTCGGGGTGGTGCTCTCTCCGGGCCCTTGCCCCTGAGCCTGGGGGCCAGGCAGGGGGTCCACACTCCCAGGCCAAGGCAGAACCACATGCACACGTCTGTTCCTGACCCCTGCACCGGCAGAGAGCTCGGGGGAGCCAGAGTCTGTCAGGCAGCTGCTGGGCTGGCCGCCTGTGTGGGAAGGGGCAGAGCCGACCTAGGGGCAAGTTGGGCCTCTTCCTCTCCCTGCTGCCCTGAGGCTGCTGGGCCATAGAGGTCTTGGGCATCCAGCCCCTTGCTCGTCCCTTCCCTCTGACGAGGCCCTCTGAGCTCTAGCACCTTGCAGTGTGGAGACAGCCCCTGCCAGCAACCTCCTCTCCAAGGAGGCCTCAACCGAGGCCTAGGCCCAGGGGAAAGGCACCAGCGGGGATGAGCCAGTGGAGGCGCACTGGCATGTCTGGACCCAGTCCCCGCAGCCTGCCCCTTGGTGGGGCAGTACCCCCGGAGGCCAGGAAGGTCTGGGCAAAGCTGCCAGGGGCAGGGACACTGCTGGGCCCTGCCCCTGGCCTGTGGGGCCTCTGAGCACAACCGGCACTCTCCCACTGGAAGACCTGCCCGGCTGCCTCCAAAGGCCGGTTTGCAAGCGCTCCCGCCCACTGTTCCCACCAAGCGCGCACAATGCTCCCAAGCCCGGGAGAAAAGCGCTTCGGGGTGGTGCTCTCTCCGGGCCCTTGCTCCTGAGCCTGGGGGCAAGGCACGGTGTCCACAATCCCAGGCCAAGTCAGAACCACATGCACACCTCTGATCTGCCCCCTGCACCGGCAAAGAGCTCGGGGGAGCCAGAGTATGTCAGGCAGCTGCTGGGCTAGCCGCCTGTGTGGGAAGGGGCAGAGCCGACCTAGGGGCAAGTTGTGCCTCTTGCTCTCCCTGCTGCCCTGAGGCTGCTGGGCCAAAGAGGTCTTGGGCGTCCAGCCCCTTGCTGGTCCCTTCCCTCTGACGAGGCCCTCTGAGCTCCAGCACCTTGCAGTGTGGAGACAGCCCCTGCCAGCAACCTCCTCTCCAAGAGGCCTAAACCGAGGCCTAGGCCCAGGGGAAAGGCACCAGTGGGGATGAGCCTGGGGAAGCGCCCGGGCATGTCTGGACCCAGTCCCCGCAGCCTGCCCCTTGGTGGGGCAGTACCCCTGAGGCCAGGAAGGTCTGGGAAAGGCTGGCCAGGGGCAGGGGACCTGCTGGGTCCGGCCCCTGGCCTGTGGGGCCTCTGAGCACAACCGGCCCTCTCCCAATGGAAGACCTCCCCGGCTGCCTCCAAAGGCCGGTTTGCAAGCACTCCCGCCCACTGTTCCCACAAAGCACGCACAATGCTCCCAAGCCCGGGAGAAAAGCGCTTCGGGGTGTTGCTCTCTCCGGGCCCTTGCCCCTGAGCCTGGGGTCCAGGCAGTGGGTCCACACTCCCAGACCAAGGCAGAACCACATGCACACGTGTGTTCCTGCCCCCTACACCAGCAGAGAGCTCGGGGGAGCCAGAGACTGCCAGGCTGCTGCTGGGCTGGCTGCCTGTGTGGTACGGGGCAGAGCCGACCTAGGGGCATGTTGGGCCTCTTGCTCTCCCTGCTGCCCTGAGGCTGCTGGGTCAAAGAGGTCTTGGGCATCCAGCGCTTTGCTGGTGCCTTCCCTCTGACGAGGCCCTCTGAGCTCCAGCACCTTGCAGTGTGGAGACAGCCCCTGTCAGCAACCTCCTCTCCAAAGAGTCCTCAACCGAGGCCTACAACCAGGGGAAAGGCACCAGCGGGGATGATCCTGGGGAGGCGCACAGACATGTCTGGACCCAGTCTCCTCAGCCTGCCCCTTGGTGGGGCAGTACCCCCGGAGGCCAGGAAGGTCTGGGCAAGTCTGGCCAGGGGCAGGGGCCCTGCTGGGTCCTGACCCTGGCCTGTGGGGCCTCTGAGCACAACCGGCCCTCTCCCACTGGAAGACCTCCCCGGCTGCCTCCAAAGTCCTGTTTGCAACACTCCCGCCCGCTGTTCACGTCAGGAATGCACAAAGCTCCCAAGCCGGGGAGAAAAGCGCTTCGGTGTGGTGCTCTTTCCGGGCCCTTGCCCATGAGCCTGGGGGCAAGGCAGGGAGAACACACTCCCAGGCCAAGGCAGAACCACATGCCCACATCTGTTCCTGTCCCCTGCACCGGCAGAGAGCTTGGGGGAGCCAGAGTCTGTCAGGCAGCTGCTGGGTTAGCCGCCTGTGTGGGAAGGGGCAGAGCCGACCTAGGGGCAAGTTGGGCCTCTTGCTCTCCCTGCTGCCCTGAGGCTGCTGGGCCAAAGATGTCTTGGGCATCCAGCCCTTTCCTGTCCCTTCTCTCTGACGAGGCTCTCTGAGCTGCAGCACCTTGCAGTGTGGAGACAGCCCCTGCCAGCAACCTCCTCTCCAAGGAGGCCTCAACCGAGGCCTAGGCCCAGGGGAAAGGCACCAGCGGGGATGAGCCAGGGGAGGCGCCCGAGCATGTCTGGACCCAGTCCCCGCAGCCTGCCCCTTGGTGGGGCAGTACCCCCGTAGGCCAGGAAGGTCTGGGCAAGGCTGGCCAGGGGCAGGGGCCCTGCTGCGTCCTGCCCTTGGCCTGTGGGGCCTCTGAGCACAACCGGCCCTCTCCCACTGGAAGACCTCCCCGGCTGCCTCCAAAGGCCGGTTTGCAAGCGCTCCCGCCCACTGTTCCCAGCAGGCGTGCACAATGCTCCCAAGCCCGGGAGAAAAGCCCTTCGGGGTGGTGCTCTCTCCGGGCCCTTGCCCCTGAGCGTGGGGGCAAGGCAGGGTGTCCACACTCCCAGGCCAAGGCAGAACCACATGCACACGACTGATCTGCCCCCTGCACCGGCAGAGAGCTCGGGGGAGCCAGAGTCTGTCAGGCAGCTGCTGGGCTGGCCGCCTGTGTGGGAAGGGGCAGAGCCGACCTAGGGGCAAGTTGGGCCTCCTGCTCTCCCTGCTGCCCTGAGGCTGCTGGGCCAAAGAGGTCTTGGGCATCCAGCCCCTTACTGGTCCCTTCCCTCTGACGAGGCCCTCTGAGCTCCAGCACCTTGCAGTGTGGAGACAGCCCCTGCCAGCAACCTCCTCTCCAAGGAGGCCTCAACCGAGGCCTAGGCCCAGGGGAAAGGCACCAGCGGGGATGAGCCTGGGGAGGCGCCCGGCCATGTCTGGACCCAGTCCCCGCAGCCTGCCCCTTGGTGGGGCAGTACCCCCGGAGGCCAGGAAGGTCTGGGCAAGGCTGGCCAGGGGCAGGGGCCCTGCTGGGTCCTGCCCCTGGCCTGTAGGGCCTCTGAGCACAACCGGCCCTCTCCCGCTGGAAGACCTCACCGGCTGCCTCCAAAGGCCAGTTTGCCAACACTCCTGCCCGCTGTTCCCGCCAGGCACGCACAATGCTCCCAAGCCCAGGAGAAAAGCGCTTCGGGGTGGTGGTCTCTCCGGGCCCCTGCCCCTGAGCCTGGGGGCCAGGCAGGGGATCCACAGTCCCAGGCCAAGGCAGAACCACATGCACACGTCTGTTCCTGCCCCCTCTACCGGCAGAGAGCTGGGTGGAGCCAGAGTCTGTCAGGCAGCTGCTGGGCTGGCCGCCTGTGTGGGAAGGGGCAGAGCCGCCCTAGGGGCAAGTTGGGCCTCTTGCTCTCCCTGCTGCCCTGAGGCTGCTGTGCCAAAGAGGTCTTGGGCATCCAGCCCCTTGCTGGTCCCTTCCCTCTGACGAGGCCCTCTGAGCTCCAGCAGCTTGCAGTGTGGAGACAGACCCTGCCAGCAACCTCCTCTCCAAGGAGGCCTCAACCGAGGCCTAGGCCCAGGGGAAAGGCACCAGCGGGGATGAGCCAGTGGAGGCGCACGGGCATATCAGGACCCAGTCCCCGCAGCCTGCCCCTTGGTGGGGCAGTACCCCCGGAGGCCAGGAAGGTCTGGGCAAGGCTGGCCAGGGGCAGGGTCCCTGCTGGGTCCTGCCCCTGGCCTGTGGGACCTCTGAGCACAACCGGCCCACTCCCACTGGAAGACCTCCCCGGCTGCCTTCAAAGGCGGGTTTGCCAACACTCCCGCCCGCTGTTCCCGCCAGGCACGCACAACGCTCCCAAGGCCAGGAGAAAAGCGCTTCGGGGTGTTGCTCTCTCCGGGCCTTTGCCCTTGAGCCTGGGGTCCAGGCAGTGGGTCCACACTCCCAGACCAAGGCAGAACCACATGCACACGTCTGTTCCTGACCCCTGAACCGGCAGAGAGCTCGGGGGAGCCAGAGTCTATCAGGCAGCTGCTGGGTTGGCTGCCTGTGTGGGAAGGGGCAGAGCCGACCTAGGGGCAAGTTGGGCCTCTTGCTCTCCCTGCTGCCCTGAGGCTGCTGGGCCAAAGAGGTCTTGGGCATCCAGCCCCTTGCTGGTCCCTTCCCGCTGACGAGGCCCTCTGAGCTCCAGCACCTTGCAGTGTGGAGACAGCCCCTGCCAGCAACCTCCTCTCCAAGGAGGCATCAACCGAGGCCTATGCCCAGGGGAAAGGCACCAGCGGGGATGAGCCAGGGGAGGCGCCCAGGCATGTCTGGACCCAGTCCCTGCAGCCTGCCCCTTGGTGGGGCAGTACCCCCGGAGGCCAGGAAGGTCTGGGCAAGGCTGGCCAGGGGCAGGGGACCTGCTGGGTCCTGCCCCTGGCCTGTGAGGCCTCTGAGCACAACCGGCCCTCTCCCACTGGAAAACCTCCACGGCTGCCTCCAAAGTCCTGTTTGCAAACACTCCCGCCCACTGTTCCCAGCAGGCTCGCACAACGCTCCCAAGCCCGGGAGAAAAGCGCTTCGGGGTGGTGCTCTCTCCGGGCCCTTGCCCCTGAGCCTGGGGGCAAGGCAGGGGGAATACACTCCCAGGCCAAGGCAGAACCACATGCCCACGTCTGTTCCTGTCCCCTGCACCGGCAGAGAGCTTGGGGGAGCCAGAGTCTGTCAGGCAGCTGCTGAGTTGGCCGCCTGTGTGGGAAGGGGCAGAGCCGCCCTAGGGGCAAGTTGGGCCTCTTGCTCTCCCTGCTGCCCTGAGGCTGCTGGGCCAAAGAGGTCTTGGGCATCCAGCCCCTTGCTGGTCCCTTCCCTCTGACGAGGCCCTCTGAGCTCCAGCACCTTGCAGTGTGGAGACAGCCCCTGCCAGCAACCTCCTCTCCAAGGAGGCCTCAACCGAGGCCTAGGCCCAGGGGAAAGGCACCAGCAGGGATGAGCCTGGGGAGGCGCCCGGGCATGTCTGGACCCAGGCCCCGCAGCCTGCCCCTTGGTGGGGCAGTACCCCCGGAGGCCAGGAAGGTCTGGGCAAGGCTGGCCAGGGGCAGGGGCCCTGCTGCGTCCTGCCCCTGGCCTGTGGGGCCTCTGAGCACAACCGGCCCTCTCCCACTGGAAGACCTCCCCGGCTGCCTCCAAAGGCCGGTTTGCAAGCGCTCCCGCCCACTGTTCCCAGCAGGCGTGCACAATGCTCCCAAGCCCGGGAGAAAAGCGCTTCAGGGTGGTGCTCTTTCCGGGCCCTTGCCCCTGAGCCTGGGGGCAAGGCAGGGTGTCCACACTCCCAGGACAAGGCAGAACCACATGCACACGTCTGATCTGCCCCCTGCACCGGCAGAGAGCTCGGGGGAGCCAGAGTCTGTCAGGCAGCTGCTGGGCTGGCCGCCTGTGTGGGAAGGGGCAGAGCCGACCTAGGGGCAAGTTGGGCCTCTTGCTCTCCCTGCTGCCCTGAGGCTGCTGGGCCAAAGAGGTCTTGGGCATCCAGCCCCTTGCTGGTCCCTTCCCTCTGACGAGGCCCTCTGAGCTCCAGCACCTTGCAGTGTGGAGACAGCCCCTGCCAGCAACCTCCTCTCCAAGGAGGCCTCAACTGAGGCCTAGGCCCAGGGGAAAGGCACCAGCGGGGATGAGCCTGGGGAGGCGCCCGGCCATGTCTGGACCCAGTCCCCGCAGCCTGCCCCTTGGTGGGGCAGTACCCCCGGAGGCCAGGAGGTTCTGGGCAAGGCTGCCAGGGGCAGGGACACTGCTGGGTCCTGCCCCTGGCCTGTGGGGCGTCTGAGCACAACCGGCACTCTCCCGCTGGAAGACCTCCCCGGCTGCCTCCAAAGGCCGGTTTGCAAGCACTCCCGCCCGCTGTTCCCGCCAGGCACGCACAATGCTCCCAAGCCCGGGAGAAAAGCGCTTCGGGGTGGTGCTCTCTCCGGGCCCTTGCCCCTGAGCCTGGGGGACAGGCAGGGGGAACACACTCCCAGGCCAAGGCAGAACGACATGCACACGTCTGTTCCTGCCCCCTACACCGGCAGAGAGTTCGGGGGAGCCAGAGACTGCCAGGCTGCTGCTGGGCTGGCTGCCTGTGTGGGACGGGGTAGAGCCGACCTAGGGGCAAGTTGGGCCTCTTGCTCTCCCTGCTGCCCTGAGGCTGCTGGGTCAAAGAGGTCTTGGGCATCCAGCCCTTTGCTGGTCCTTTCCCTCTGACGAGGCCCTCTGAGCTCCAGCACCTTGCAGTGTGCAGACAGCCCCTGCCGGCAACCTCCTCTCCAAGGAGGCATCAACCGAGGCCTATGCCCAGGGGAAAGGCACCAGCGGGGATGAGCCAGGGGAGGCGCCCAGGCATGTCTGGACCCAGTCCCTGCAGCCTGCCCCTTGGTGGGGCAGTACCCCCGGAGGCCAGGAAGGTCTGGGCAAGGCTGGCCAGGGGCAGGGGACCTGCTGGGTCCTGCCCCTGGCCTGTGAGGCCTCTGAGCACAACCGGCCCTCTCCCACTGGAAAACCTCCACGGCTGCCTCCAAAGTCCTGTTTGCAAACACTCCCGCCCACTGTTCCCAGCAGGCTCGCACAACGCTCCCAAGCCCGGGAGAAAAGCGCTTCGGGGTGGTGCTCTCTCCGGGCCCTTGCCCCTGAGCCTGGGGGCAAGGCAGGGGGAATACACTCCCAGACCAAGGCAGAACCACATGCCCACGTCTGTTCCTGTCCCCTGCACCGGCAGAGAGCTTGGGGGAGCCAGAGTCTGTCAGGCAGCTGCTGAGTTGGCCGCCTGTGTGGGAAGGGGCAGAGCCGCCCTAGGGGCAAGTTGGGCCTCTTGCTCTCCCTGCTGCCCTGAGGCTGCTGGGCCAAAGAGGTCTTGGGCATCCAGCCCCTTGCTGGTCCCTTCCCTCTGACGAGGCCCTCTGAGCTCCAGCACCTTGCAGTGTGGAGACAGCCCCTGCCAGCAACCTCCTCTCCAAGGAGGCCTCAACCGAGGCCTAGGCCCAGGGGAAAGGCACCAGCAGGGATGAGCCTGGGGAGGCGCCCGGGCATGTCTGGACCCAGGCCCCGCAGCCTGCCCCTTGGTGGGGCAGTACCCCCGGAGGCCAGGAAGGTCTGGGCAAGGCTGGCCAGGGGCAGGGGCCCTGCTGCGTCCTGCCCCTGGCCTGTGGGGCCTCTGAGCACAACCGGCCCTCTCCCACTGGAAGACCTCCCCGGCTGCCTCCAAAGGCCGGTTTGCAAGCGCTCCCGCCCACTGTTCCCAGCAGGCGTGCACAATGCTCCCAAGCCCGGGAGAAAAGCGCTTCAGGGTGGTGCTCTTTCCGGGCCCTTGCCCCTGAGCCTGGGGGCAAGGCAGGGTGTCCACACTCCCAGGACAAGGCAGAACCACATGCACACGTCTGATCTGCCCCCTGCACCGGCAGAGAGCTCGGGGGAGCCAGAGTCTGTCAGGCAGCTGCTGGGCTGGCCGCCTGTGTGGGAAGGGGCAGAGCCGACCTAGGGGCAAGTTGGGCCTCTTGCTCTCCCTGCTGCCCTGAGGCTGCTGGGCCAAAGAGGTCTTGGGCATCCAGCCCCTTGCTGGTCCCTTCCCTCTGACGAGGCCCTCTGAGCTCCAGCACCTTGCAGTGTGGAGACAGCCCCTGCCAGCAACCTCCTCTCCAAGGAGGCCTCAACTGAGGCCTAGGCCCAGGGGAAAGGCACCAGCGGGGATGAGCCTGGGGAGGCGCCCGGCCATGTCTGGACCCAGTCCCCGCAGCCTGCCCCTTGGTGGGGCAGTACCCCCGGAGGCCAGGAGGTTCTGGGCAAGGCTGCCAGGGGCAGGGACACTGCTGGGTCCTGCCCCTGGCCTGTGGGGCGTCTGAGCACAACCGGCACTCTCCCGCTGGAAGACCTCCCCGGCTGCCTCCAAAGGCCGGTTTGCAAGCACTCCCGCCCGCTGTTCCCGCCAGGCACGCACAATGCTCCCAAGCCCGGGAGAAAAGCGCTTCGGGGTGGTGCTCACTCCGGGCTTTGGAAGACCTCCCCGGCTGCCTCCAAGGCCGGTTTGCAAGCACTTCTGCCTGCTGTTCCCGCCACCCGCGCACAATGCTCCCAAGCCCGGGAGAAAAGCGTTTCGGGGTGGTGTTCTCTCTGGACCCAAGAAAGACCTCCCGGGCTGCCCCCAAATGCCGGTTTGCAAGCACTCCCACTCACTGTTCCCGCCATCCGTGCAAATGCTCCAAGCCCAGGAGAAAAGCCCTTCAGGGTGGTGCTCTCTCCCGGCCCTTGGAAGACCTCCCCGGCTGCCTCCAAAGGCTGGATTTCAAGTACTCCCTCCCGCTGTCCCGCCAGCCGCACACAATGCTCCCAATCACGGGAGAAAAGCGCTTCGGGGTGGTGCTCTCTACGGGCCCTTGGAAGACCTCCCCGTTTGTCTCCAAAGGCCGGTTTGCAAGCACTCATGCCCGCTGTTCCCGCCAGCCGCGCACAATGCTCCCAAGCCTAGGAGAAAAGCGCTTCGGGGTGGTGCTCTCTCCCGGCCCTTGGAAGACCTCCCCGGCTGCCTCCAAAGGCCGGTTTGCAAGCACTCAATCCCGCTGTTCCCGCCAGCCGCGCACAATGCTCCCAAGCCCGGGAGAAAAGCGCTTCGGGGTGGTGCTCTCTCCCGGCCCTTGGAAGACCTCCCCGGCTGCCTCCAAAGGCTGGTTTTCAAGAACTCCCTCCCGCTGACCCGCCAGCCGCACACAATGCTCCCAAGCCCGGGAGAAAAGCATTTTGAGGTGGTCTCTCTCCGGGCCCTTGGAAGACTCCCCGGCTGCCTCTAAAGGCCGGTTTGCAAGCACTCATGTCCTCTGTTCCCGACAGCCGCGAACAATGCTCCCAATTCCGTGAGAAAAGTGCTTCGGGATGGTGCTCTCTCCGGGCCCTTGGAAGACCTCCCAAGCTGCCTCCAAAGGCCGGTTTGCAAGCACTCCCGCCCGCTGTTCCCGCCAGCCTCGCACAATGCTCCCAAGACCGGGAGAAAAGCGCTTCGGGGTGGTGTTCTCTCCGTGCCAATGGAGGACCTCCCTGGCTGCCCCCAAAGGCCGGTTTGCAAGCACTCCCACTCGCTGTTCCCGCCAGCCACGCACAATCCTCCAAAACCCCGGAGAAAAGCGCTTCGGGGTGGTGTTCTCTCCGTGCCCATGGAAGACCTCCCGGGGTGCCCCCAAAGGCCGGTTTGCAAGCACTCCCACTCGCTGTTCCCGCCATCCGCGCACAATGCTCCCAAGCCCGGGAGAAAAGCATTTTGGGGTGGTGCTCACACCGGGCCCTGGAAGACCTCCCCGGCTGCCTCCAAAGGACGGTTTTCAAGCACTCCTGCCTGCTGTTCCCGCCACCCGCGCACAATAATCCCAAGCCCGGGAGAAAAGCGCTTCGGGGTGGTGCTCTCTACAGGCCCTTGGAAGACCTCCCGGGCTGCCTCCAAAGGCCGGTTTGCAAGGACTCCTTCCTGCTGTTCCCGCCATCCGCGCACAATGCTCCCAAGCCCGGGAGAAAAGCATTTTGGGGTGGTGCTCACACCGGGCCCTGGAAGACCTCCCCGGCTGCCTCCAAAGGACGGTTTTCAAGCACTCCTGCCTGCTGTTCCCGCCACCCGCGCAAAATGCTCCCAAGCCCGGGAGAAAAGCGCTTCGGGGTGGTGCTCTCTACAGGCCCTTGGAAGACCTCCCCGGCTGCCTCCAAAGGCCGGTTTGCAAGGACTCCTTCCTGCTGTTCCCGCCAGCCACGCACAATGCTCCCAAGCCCGGGAGAAAAGCATTTTGGGGTGGTGCTCACACCGGGCCCTGGAAGACCTCCCCGGCTGCCTCCAAAGGACGGTTTTCAAGCACTCCTGCCTGCTGTTCCCGCCACCCGCGCAGAATGCTCCCAAGCGCGGGAGAAAAGCGCTTCGGGGTGGTGCTCTCTACAGGCCCTTGGAAGACCTCCCCGGCTGCCTGCAAAGGCCGGTTTGCAAGGACTCCTTCCTGCTGTTCCCGCCAGCCACGCACAATGCTCCCAAGCCCGGGAGACAAGCATTTTGGGGTGGTGCTCTCTACAGGCCCTTGGAAGACCTCCCCGGCTGCCTCCAGTGGCCAGTTTGCAAGCACTCATGCCCGCTGTTCCCACCAGCCGCGCACAATGCTCCCAAGCCCGGGAGAAAAGCTTTTTGGGGTGGTGTTCACACCGGGCCCTGGAAGACCTCCCCGGCTGCCTGCAAAGGCCGGTTTTCAAGCACTCCTGCCTGCTGTTCCTGCCACCCGCGCACAATACTCCCAAGCCCGGGAGAAAAGCGCTTCGGGGTGGTGCTCTCTACAGGCCCTTGGAAGACCTCCCCCGCTGCCTCCAAAGGCCGGTTTGCAAGGACTCCTTCCTGCTGTTCCCGCCAGCCACGCACAATGCTCCCAAGCCCGGGAGAAAAGTGCTTCGGGGTGGTGATCTCTCCGGGCCCTTGGAAGTCGTCCCCGGCTGCCTCCAAAGGCTGGTTTGCAAGCACTCATGCCCGTTGTTCCCACCAGCCGCGCACAATGCTCCCAAGCCCGGGAGAAAAGCATTTTGGGGTGGTGCTCACTCCGGGCCCTTGGAAGACCTCCCCGGCTGCCTCCAAAGGCCAGTTTGCAAGCAGTCCTGCCTGCTGTTCCCGCCAGCCGCGCACAATGCTCCCAAGCCCGGGAGAAAAGCGCTTCGGGGTGGTGCTCTCTCCGGGCCCTTGGAAGACGTCCCCGGCTGCCTCCAAAGGCCGGTTTGCAAGCACTCATGCCCGTTGTTCCCACAAGCCGCGCACAATGCTCCCAAGCCCGGGAGAAAAGCATTTTGGGGTGGTGCTCACTCCGGGCCCTTGGAAGACCTCCCCGGCTGCCTCCAAAGGCCAGTTTGCAAGCAGTCCTGCCTGCTGTTCCCGCCAG
Source organism: Dama dama (assembly GCF_033118175.1). NCBI lineage: Eukaryota > Metazoa > Chordata > Mammalia > Artiodactyla > Cervidae > Dama > Dama dama. The sequence continues at coordinate 330,679 of NW_026870886.1, forward strand.
CCGCGCACAATGTTCCCAAGCCCGGGAGAAAAGCGCTTCGGGGTGGTGCTCTCTCTGGGCACTTTCAAGACCTCCCCGGCTGCCTCCAAAGGCCGGTTTGTAAGTACTCATTCCCGCTGCTTCCGCCAGCCACGCACAATGCTCCCAAGCCCGGGAGAAAAGCATTTTGGGGTGGTGCTCTCTCCGGGCCCTTGGAAGACCTCCCGGGCTGCCTCCAAAGGCCGGTTTGCAAGCATTCATGTCCGTTGTTCCCGACAGCCGCGCACAATGCTCCCAAGCCCGAGAGAAAAGCATTTTGGGGTGGTGATCAGTCCGGCCCTTGGAAGATCTCCCCGGCTGCCTCCAAAGGACAGTTTGCAAGCACTCATGCCCGCTGTTCCCGCCAGCCGCGCACAATGCTCCCAAGACCGTGAGAAAAGCGCTTCGGGGTGGTGTTCTCTCAGGGACCATGGAGGACCTCCCCGGCTGCCCCCAAAGGCCGGTTTGCAAGCATTCCCACTCGCTGTTCCCGCCAGGCACACACAATGTTCCAAAACCCCGGAGAAAAGCGCTTCGGGGTGGTGGTCTCTCCGGGCCCCTGCCCCTGAGCCTGGGGGCCAGGCAGGGGATCCACAGTCCCAGGCCAAGGCAGAACCACATGCACACGTCTGTTCCTGCCCCATCCACCGGCAGAGAGCTGGGGGGAGCCAGAGTCTGTCAGGCAGCTGCTGGGCTGGCCGCCTGTGTGGGAAGGGGCAGAGCCTACCTAGGGGCAAGTTGGGCCTCTTGCTCTCCCTGCTGCCCTGAGGCTGCTGGGCCAAAGAGGTCTTGGGCATCCAGCCCCTTGCTGGTCCCTTCCCTCTGACGAGGCCCTCTGAGCTCCAGCACCTTGCAGTGTGGAGACAGCCCCTGCCAGCAACCTCCTCTCCAAGGAGGCCTCAACCGAGGCCTAGGCCCAGGGGAAAGGCACCAGCGGAGATGAGCCAGTGGAGGCGCACGGGCATGTCTGGACACAGTCCCCGCAGCCTGCCCCTTGGTGGGGCAGTACCCCCGTAGGCCAGGAAGGTCTGGGCAAGGCTGGCCAGGGGCAGTGGCCCTGCTGCGTCGTGCCCCTGGCCTGTGGGGCGTCTGAGCACAACCGGCCCTCTCCCACTGGAAGACCTCCCCGGCTGCCTCCAAAGGCCGGTTTGCAAGCGCTCCCGCCCACTGTTCCCAGCAGGCGTGCACAATGCTCCCAAGCCCGGGAGAAAAGCCCTTCGGGGTGGTGCTCTCTCCGGGCCCTTGCCCCTGAGCGTGGGGGCAAGGCAGGGTGTCCACACTCCCAGGCCAAGGCAGAACCACATGCACACGACTGATCTGCCCCCTGCACCGGCAGAGAGCTCGGGGGAGCCAGAGTCTGTCAGGCAGCTGCTGGGCTGGCCGCCTGTGTGGGAAGGGGCAGAGCCGACCTAGGGGCAAGTTGGGCCTCTTGCTCTCCCTGCTGCCCTGAGGCTGCTGGGCCAAAGAGGTCTTGGGCATCCAGCCCCTTACTGGTCCCTTCCCTCTGACGAGGCCCTCTGAGCTCCAGCACCTTGCAGTGTGGAGACAGCCCCTGCCAGCAACCTCCTCTCCAAGGAGGCCTCAACCGAGGTCTAGGCCCAGGGGAAAGGCACCAGCGGGGATGAGCCTGGGGAGGCGCCCGGCCATGTCTGGACCCAGTCCCCGCAGCCTGCCCCTTGGTGGGGCAGTACCCCCGGAGGCCAGGAAGGTCTGGGCAAGGCTGGCCAGGGGCAGGGGCCCTGCTGGGTCCTGCCCCTGGCCTGTAGGGCCTCTGAGCACAACCGGCCCTCTCCCGCTGGAAGACCTCACCGGCTGCCTCCAAAGGCCAGTTTGCCAACACTCCTGCCCGCTGTTCCCGCCAGGCACGCACAATGCTCCCAAGCCCAGGAGAAAAGCGCTTCGGGGTGGTGGTCTCTCCGGGCCCCTGCCCCTGAGCCTGGGGGCCAGGCAGGGGATCCACAGTCCCAGGCCAAGGCAGAACCACATGCACACGTCTGTTCCTGCCCCCTCTACCGGCAGAGAGCTGGGTGGAGCCAGAGTCTGTCAGGCAGCTGCTGGGCTGGCCGCCTGTGTGGGAAGGGGCAGAGCCGCCCTAGGGGCAAGTTGGGCCTCTTGCTCTCCCTGCTGCCCTGAGGCTGCTGTGCCAAAGAGGTCTTGGGCATCCAGCCCCTTGCTGGTCCCTTCCCGCTGACGAGGCCCTCTGAGCTCCAGCAGCTTGCAGTGTGGAGACAGACCCTGCCAGCAACCTCCTCTCCAAGGAGGCCTCAACCGAGGCCTAGGCCCAGGGGAAAGGCACCAGCGGGGATGAGCCAGTGGAGGCGCACGGGCATATCAGGACCCAGTCCCCGCAGCCTGCCCCTTGGTGGGGCAGTACCCCCGGAGGCCAGGAAGGTCTGGGCAAGGCTGGCCAGGGGCAGGGTCCCTGCTGGGTCCTGCCCCTGGCCTGTGGGACCTCTGAGCACAACCGGCCCACTCCCACTGGAAGACCTCCCCGGCTGCCTTCAAAGGCGGGTTTGCCAACACTCCCGCCCGCTGTTCCCGCCAGGCACGCACAACGCTCCCAAGGCCAGGAGAAAAGCGCTTCGGGGTGTTGCTCTCTCCGGGCCTTTGCCCTTGAGCCTGGGGTCCAGGCAGTGGGTCCACACTCCCAGACCAAGGCAGAACCACATGCACACGTCTGTTCCTGACCCCTGAACCGGCAGAGAGCTCGGGGGAGCCAGAGTCTATCAGGCAGCTGCTGGGTTGGCTGCCTGTGTGGGAAGGGGCAGAGCCGACCTAGGGGCAAGTTGGGCCTCTTGCTCTCCCTGCTGCCCTGAGGCTGCTGGGCCAAAGAGGTCTTGGGCATCCAGCCCCTTGCTGGTCCCTTCCCGCTGACGAGGCCCTCTGAGCTCCAGCACCTTGCAGTGTGGAGACAGCCCCTGCCAGCAACCTCCTCTCCAAGGAGGCATCAACCGAGGCCTATGCCCAGGGGAAAGGCACCAGCGGGGATGAGCCAGGGGAGGCGCCCAGGCATGTCTGGACCCAGTCCCTGCAGCCTGCCCCTTGGTGGGGCAGTACCCCCGGAGGCCAGGAAGGTCTGGGCAAGGCTGGCCAGGGGCAGGGGACCTGCTGGGTCCTGCCCCTGGCCTGTGAGGCCTCTGAGCACAACCGGCCCTCTCCCACTGGAAAACCTCCACGGCTGCCTCCAAAGTCCTGTTTGCAAACACTCCCGCCCACTGTTCCCAGCAGGCTCGCACAACGCTCCCAAGCCCGGGAGAAAAGCGCTTCGGGGTGGTGCTCTCTCCGGGCCCTTGCCCCTGAGCCTGGGGGCAAGGCAGGGGGAATACACTCCCAGGCCAAGGCAGAACCACATGCCCACGTCTGTTCCTGTCCCCTGCACCGGCAGAGAGCTTGGGGGAGCCAGAGTCTGTCAGGCAGCTGCTGAGTTGGCCGCCTGTGTGGGAAGGGGCAGAGCCGCCCTAGGGGCAAGTTGGGCCTCTTGCTCTCCCTGCTGCCCTGAGGCTGCTGGGCCAAAGAGGTCTTGGGCATCCAGCCCCTTGCTGGTCCCTTCCCTCTGACGAGGCCCTCTGAGCTCCAGCACCTTGCAGTGTGGAGACAGCCCCTGCCAGCAACCTCCTCTCCAAGGAGGCCTCAACCGAGGCCTAGGCCCAGGGGAAAGGCACCAGCAGGGATGAGCCTGGGGAGGCGCCCGGGCATGTCTGGACCCAGGCCCCGCAGCCTGCCCCTTGGTGGGGCAGTACCCCCGGAGGCCAGGAAGGTCTGGGCAAGGCTGGCCAGGGGCAGGGGCCCTGCTGCGTCCTGCCCCTGGCCTGTGGGGCCTCTGAGCACAACCGGCCCTCTCCCACTGGAAGACCTCCCCGGCTGCCTCCAAAGGCCGGTTTGCAAGCGCTCCCGCCCACTGTTCCCAGCAGGCGTGCACAATGCTCCCAAGCCCGGGAGAAAAGCGCTTCAGGGTGGTGCTCTTTCCGGGCCCTTGCCCCTGAGCCTGGGGGCAAGGCAGGGTGTCCACACTCCCAGGACAAGGCAGAACCACATGCACACGTCTGATCTGCCCCCTGCACCGGCAGAGAGCTCGGGGGAGCCAGAGTCTGTCAGGCAGCTGCTGGGCTGGCCGCCTGTGTGGGAAGGGGCAGAGCCGACCTAGGGGCAAGTTGGGCCTCTTGCTCTCCCTGCTGCCCTGAGGCTGCTGGGCCAAAGAGGTCTTGGGCATCCAGCCCCTTGCTGGTCCCTTCCCTCTGACGAGGCCCTCTGAGCTCCAGCACCTTGCAGTGTGGAGACAGCCCCTGCCAGCAACCTCCTCTCCAAGGAGGCCTCAACTGAGGCCTAGGCCCAGGGGAAAGGCACCAGCGGGGATGAGCCTGGGGAGGCGCCCGGCCATGTCTGGACCCAGTCCCCGCAGCCTGCCCCTTGGTGGGGCAGTACCCCCGGAGGCCAGGAGGTTCTGGGCAAGGCTGCCAGGGGCAGGGACACTGCTGGGTCCTGCCCCTGGCCTGTGGGGCGTCTGAGCACAACCGGCACTCTCCCGCTGGAAGACCTCCCCGGCTGCCTCCAAAGGCCGGTTTGCAAGCACTCCCGCCCGCTGTTCCCGCCAGGCACGCACAATGCTCCCAAGCCCGGGAGAAAAGCGCTTCGGGGTGGTGCTCTCTCCGGGCCCTTGCCCCTGAGCCTGGGGGACAGGCAGGGGGAACACACTCCCAGGCCAAGGCAGAACGACATGCACACGTCTGTTCCTGCCCCCTACACCGGCAGAGAGTTCGGGGGAGCCAGAGACTGCCAGGCTGCTGCTGGGCTGGCTGCCTGTGTGGGACGGGGTAGAGCCGACCTAGGGGCAAGTTGGGCCTCTTGCTCTCCCTGCTGCCCTGAGGCTGCTGGGTCAAAGAGGTCTTGGGCATCCAGCCCTTTGCTGGTCCTTTCCCTCTGACGAGGCCCTCTGAGCTCCAGCACCTTGCAGTGTGCAGACAGCCCCTGCCGGCAACCTCCTCTCCAAGGAGGCATCAACCGAGGCCTATGCCCAGGGGAAAGGCACCAGCGGGGATGAGCCAGGGGAGGCGCCCAGGCATGTCTGGACCCAGTCCCTGCAGCCTGCCCCTTGGTGGGGCAGTACCCCCGGAGGCCAGGAAGGTCTGGGCAAGGCTGGCCAGGGGCAGGGGACCTGCTGGGTCCTGCCCCTGGCCTGTGAGGCCTCTGAGCACAACCGGCCCTCTCCCACTGGAAAACCTCCACGGCTGCCTCCAAAGTCCTGTTTGCAAACACTCCCGCCCACTGTTCCCAGCAGGCTCGCACAACGCTCCCAAGCCCGGGAGAAAAGCGCTTCGGGGTGGTGCTCTCTCCGGGCCCTTGCCCCTGAGCCTGGGGGCAAGGCAGGGGGAATACACTCCCAGACCAAGGCAGAACCACATGCCCACGTCTGTTCCTGTCCCCTGCACCGGCAGAGAGCTTGGGGGAGCCAGAGTCTGTCAGGCAGCTGCTGAGTTGGCCGCCTGTGTGGGAAGGGGCAGAGCCGCCCTAGGGGCAAGTTGGGCCTCTTGCTCTCCCTGCTGCCCTGAGGCTGCTGGGCCAAAAAGGTCTTGGGCATCCAGCCCCTTGCTGGTCCCTTCCCTCTGACGAGGCCCTCTGAGCTCCAGCACCTTGCAGTGTGGAGACAGCCCCTGCCAGCAACCTCCTCTCCAAGGAGGCCTCAACCGAGGCCTAGGCCCAGGGGAAAGGCACCAGCAGGGATGAGCCTGGGGAGGCGCCCGGGCATGTCTGGACCCAGGCCCCGCAGCCTGCCCCTTGGTGGGGCAGTACCCCCGGAGGCCAGGAAGGTCTGGGCAAGGCTGGCCAGGGGCAGGGGCCCTGCTGCGTCCTGCCCCTGGCCTGTGGGGCCTCTGAGCACAACCGGCCCTCTCCCACTGGAAGACCTCCCCGGCTGCCTCCAAAGGCCGGTTTGCAAGCGCTCCCGCCCACTGTTCCCAGCAGGCGTGCACAATGCTCCCAAGCCCGGGAGAAAAGCGCTTCAGGGTGGTGCTCTTTCCGGGCCCTTGCCCCTGAGCCTGGGGGCAAGGCAGGGTGTCCACACTCCCAGGACAAGGCAGAACCACATGCACACGTCTGATCTGCCCCCTGCACCGGCAGAGAGCTCGGGGGAGCCAGAGTCTGTCAGGCAGCTGCTGGGCTGGCCGCCTGTGTGGGAAGGGGCAGAGCCGACCTAGGGGCAAGTTGGGCCTCTTGCTCTCCCTGCTGCCCTGAGGCTGCTGGGCCAAAGAGGTCTTGGGCATCCAGCCCCTTGCTGGTCCCTTCCCTCTGACGAGGCCCTCTGAGCTCCAGCACCTTGCAGTGTGGAGACAGCCCCTGCCAGCAACCTCCTCTCCAAGGAGGCCTCAACTGAGGCCTAGGCCCAGGGGAAAGGCACCAGCGGGGATGAGCCTGGGGAGGCGCCCGGCCATGTCTGGACCCAGTCCCCGCAGCCTGCCCCTTGGTGGGGCAGTACCCCCGGAGGCCAGGAGGTTCTGGGCAAGGCTGCCAGGGGCAGGGACACTGCTGGGTCCTGCCCCTGGCCTGTGGGGCGTCTGAGCACAACCGGCACTCTCCCGCTGGAAGACCTCCCCGGCTGCCTCCAAAGGCCGGTTTGCAAGCACTCCCGCCCGCTGTTCCCGCCAGGCACGCACAATGCTCCCAAGCCCGGGAGAAAAGCGCTTCGGGGTGGTGCTCACTCCGGGCTTTGGAAGACCTCCCCGGCTGCCTCCAAGGCCGGTTTGCAAGCACTTCTGCCTGCTGTTCCCGCCACCCGCGCACAATGCTCCCAAGCCCGGGAGAAAAGCGTTTCGGGGTGGTGTTCTCTCTGGACCCAAGAAAGACCTCCCGGGCTGCCCCCAAATGCCGGTTTGCAAGCACTCCCACTCACTGTTCCCGCCATCCGTGCAAATGCTCCAAGCCCAGGAGAAAAGCCCTTCAGGGTGGTGCTCTCTCCCGGCCCTTGGAAGACCTCCCCGGCTGCCTCCAAAGGCTGGATTTCAAGTACTCCCTCCCGCTGTCCCGCCAGCCGCACACAATGCTCCCAATCACGGGAGAAAAGCGCTTCGGGGTGGTGCTCTCTACGGGCCCTTGGAAGACCTCCCCGTTTGTCTCCAAAGGCCGGTTTGCAAGCACTCATGCCCGCTGTTCCCGCCAGCCGCGCACAATGCTCCCAAGCCTAGGAGAAAAGCGCTTCGGGGTGGTGCTCTCTCCCGGCCCTTGGAAGACCTCCCCGGCTGCCTCCAAAGGCCGGTTTGCAAGCACTCAATCCCGCTGTTCCCGCCAGCCGCGCACAATGCTCCCAAGCCCGGGAGAAAAGCGCTTCGGGGTGGTGCTCTCTCCCGGCCCTTGGAAGACCTCCCCGGCTGCCTCCAAAGGCTGGTTTTCAAGAACTCCCTCCCGCTGACCCGCCAGCCGCACACAATGCTCCCAAGCCCGGGAGAAAAGCATTTTGAGGTGGTCTCTCTCCGGGCCCTTGGAAGACTCCCCGGCTGCCTCTAAAGGCCGGTTTGCAAGCACTCATGTCCTCTGTTCCCGACAGCCGCGAACAATGCTCCCAATTCCGTGAGAAAAGTGCTTCGGGATGGTGCTCTCTCCGGGCCCTTGGAAGACCTCCCAAGCTGCCTCCAAAGGCCGGTTTGCAAGCACTCCCGCCCGCTGTTCCCGCCAGCCTCGCACAATGCTCCCAAGACCGGGAGAAAAGCGCTTCGGGGTGGTGTTCTCTCCGTGCCAATGGAGGACCTCCCTGGCTGCCCCCAAAGGCCGGTTTGCAAGCACTCCCACTCGCTGTTCCCGCCAGCCACGCACAATCCTCCAAAACCCCGGAGAAAAGCGCTTCGGGGTGGTGTTCTCTCCGTGCCCATGGAAGACCTCCCGGGGTGCCCCCAAAGGCCGGTTTGCAAGCACTCCCACTCGCTGTTCCCGCCATCCGCGCACAATGCTCCCAAGCCCGGGAGAAAAGCATTTTGGGGTGGTGCTCACACCGGGCCCTGGAAGACCTCCCCGGCTGCCTCCAAAGGACGGTTTTCAAGCACTCCTGCCTGCTGTTCCCGCCACCCGCGCACAATAATCCCAAGCCCGGGAGAAAAGCGCTTCGGGGTGGTGCTCTCTACAGGCCCTTGGAAGACCTCCCGGGCTGCCTCCAAAGGCCGGTTTGCAAGGACTCCTTCCTGCTGTTCCCGCCATCCGCGCACAATGCTCCCAAGCCCGGGAGAAAAGCATTTTGGGGTGGTGCTCACACCGGGCCCTGGAAGACCTCCCCGGCTGCCTCCAAAGGACGGTTTTCAAGCACTCCTGCCTGCTGTTCCCGCCACCCGCGCAAAATGCTCCCAAGCCCGGGAGAAAAGCGCTTCGGGGTGGTGCTCTCTACAGGCCCTTGGAAGACCTCCCCGGCTGCCTCCAAAGGCCGGTTTGCAAGGACTCCTTCCTGCTGTTCCCGCCAGCCACGCACAATGCTCCCAAGCCCGGGAGAAAAGCATTTTGGGGTGGTGCTCACACCGGGCCCTGGAAGACCTCCCCGGCTGCCTCCAAAGGACGGTTTTCAAGCACTCCTGCCTGCTGTTCCCGCCACCCGCGCAGAATGCTCCCAAGCGCGGGAGAAAAGCGCTTCGGGGTGGTGCTCTCTACAGGCCCTTGGAAGACCTCCCCGGCTGCCTGCAAAGGCCGGTTTGCAAGGACTCCTTCCTGCTGTTCCCGCCAGCCACGCACAATGCTCCCAAGCCCGGGAGACAAGCATTTTGGGGTGGTGCTCTCTACAGGCCCTTGGAAGACCTCCCCGGCTGCCTCCAGTGGCCAGTTTGCAAGCACTCATGCCCGCTGTTCCCACCAGCCGCGCACAATGCTCCCAAGCCCGGGAGAAAAGCTTTTTGGGGTGGTGTTCACACCGGGCCCTGGAAGACCTCCCCGGCTGCCTGCAAAGGCCGGTTTTCAAGCACTCCTGCCTGCTGTTCCTGCCACCCGCGCACAATACTCCCAAGCCCGGGAGAAAAGCGCTTCGGGGTGGTGCTCTCTACAGGCCCTTGGAAGACCTCCCCCGCTGCCTCCAAAGGCCGGTTTGCAAGGACTCCTTCCTGCTGTTCCCGCCAGCCACGCACAATGCTCCCAAGCCCGGGAGAAAAGTGCTTCGGGGTGGTGATCTCTCCGGGCCCTTGGAAGTCGTCCCCGGCTGCCTCCAAAGGCTGGTTTGCAAGCACTCATGCCCGTTGTTCCCACCAGCCGCGCACAATGCTCCCAAGCCCGGGAGAAAAGCATTTTGGGGTGGTGCTCACTCCGGGCCCTTGGAAGACCTCCCCGGCTGCCTCCAAAGGCCAGTTTGCAAGCAGTCCTGCCTGCTGTTCCCGCCAGCCGCGCACAATGCTCCCAAGCCCGGGAGAAAAGCGCTTCGGGGTGGTGCTCTCTCCGGGCCCTTGGAAGACGTCCCCGGCTGCCTCCAAAGGCCGGTTTGCAAGCACTCATGCCCGTTGTTCCCACAAGCCGCGCACAATGCTCCCAAGCCCGGGAGAAAAGCATTTTGGGGTGGTGCTCACTCCGGGCCCTTGGAAGACCTCCCCGGCTGCCTCCAAAGGCCAGTTTGCAAGCAGTCCTGCCTGCTGTTCCCGCCAGCCGCGCACAATGTTCCCAAGCCCGGGAGAAAAGCGCTTCGGGGTGGTGCTCTCTCTGGGCACTTTCAAGACCTCCCCGGCTGCCTCCAAAGGCCGGTTTGTAAGTACTCATTCCCGCTGCTTCCGCCAGCCACGCACAATGCTCCCAAGCCCGGGAGAAAAGCATTTTGGGGTGGTGCTCTCTCCGGGCCCTTGGAAGACCTCCCGGGCTGCCTCCAAAGGCCGGTTTGCAAGCATTCATGTCCGTTGTTCCCGACAGCCGCGCACAATGCTCCCAAGCCCGAGAGAAAAGCATTTTGGGGTGGTGATCAGTCCGGCCCTTGGAAGATCTCCCCGGCTGCCTCCAAAGGACAGTTTGCAAGCACTCATGCCCGCTGTTCCCGCCAGCCGCGCACAATGCTCCCAAGACCGTGAGAAAAGCGCTTCGGGGTGGTGTTCTCTCAGGGACCATGGAGGACCTCCCCGGCTGCCCCCAAAGGCCGGTTTGCAAGCATTCCCACTCGCTGTTCCCGCCAGGCACACACAATGTTCCAAAACCCCGGAGAAAAGCGCTTCGGGGTGGTGGTCTCTCCGGGCCCCTGCCCCTGAGCCTGGGGGCCAGGCAGGGGATCCACAGTCCCAGGCCAAGGCAGAACCACATGCACACGTCTGTTCCTGCCCCATCCACCGGCAGAGAGCTGGGGGGAGCCAGAGTCTGTCAGGCAGCTGCTGGGCTGGCCGCCTGTGTGGGAAGGGGCAGAGCCTACCTAGGGGCAAGTTGGGCCTCTTGCTCTCCCTGCTGCCCTGAGGCTGCTGGGCCAAAGAGGTCTTGGGCATCCAGCCCCTTGCTGGTCCCTTCCCTCTGACGAGGCCCTCTGAGCTCCAGCACCTTGCAGTGTGGAGACAGCCCCTGCCAGCAACCTCCTCTCCAAGGAGGCCTCAACCGAGGCCTAGGCCCAGGGGAAAGGCACCAGCGGAGATGAGCCAGTGGAGGCGCACGGGCATGTCTGGACACAGTCCCCGCAGCCTGCCCCTTGGTGGGGCAGTACCCCCGGAGGCCAGGAAGGTCTGGGTAAGGCTGCGAGGGGCAGGGGCCCTGCTGGGTCGTGCCCCTGGCCTGTGGGGCGTCTGAGCACAACCGGCACTCTCCCGCTGGAAGACCTCCCCGTCTGCCTCCAAAGGCCGGTTTGCAAGCACTCCCGCCCGCTGTTCCCGCCAGGCACGCACAATGCTCCCAAGCCCGGGAGAAAAGCGCTTCGGGGTGGTGCTCTTTCCGGGCCCTTGCCCCTGAGCCTGGGGGCCAGGCAGTTGGAACACACTCCCAGGCCAATGCAGAACGACATGCACACGTCTGTTCCTGCCCCCTACACCGGCAGAGAGCTCGGGAGAGCCAGAGACTGCCAGGCTGCTGCTGGGCTGGCTGCCTGTGTGGGACGGGGCAGAGCCGACCTAGGGGCAAGTTGGGCCTCTTGCTCTCCCTGCTGCCCTGAGGCTGCAGGGCCAAAGACGTCTTGGGCATCCAGCCCCTTACTGGTCCCTTCCCTCTGACGAGGCCCTCTGAGCTCCAGCACCTTGCAGTGTGGAGACAGCCCCTGCCAGCAATCTCCTCTCCAAGGAGGCCTCAACCGAGGCCTAGGCCCAGGGGAAAGGCACCAGCGGGGTTGAGCCAGGGGAGGCGCCCGGGCATGTCTGGACCCTGTCCCCGCAGCCTGCCCCTTGGTGGGGCAGTACCCCCGGGGGCCAGAAAGGTCTGGGCAAGGCTGGCCAGGGGCAGGGGCCCTGCTGGGTCCTGCCCCTGGCCTGTGGGGCCTCTGAGCACAACCGGCCCTCTCCCACTGGAAGACCTCCCCGGCTGCCTCCAAAGGCCGGTTTGCAAGCACTCCCGCCCACTGTTCCCGCCAGGCGCGCACAATGCTCCCAAGCCCGGGAGAAAAGCGCTTCGGGGTGGTGGTCTCTCCGGGCCCTTGCCCCTGAGCCTGGGGGCCAGGCAGGGGATCCACAGTCCCAGGCCAAGGCAGAACCACATGCACACGTCTGTTCCTGCCCCATCCACCGGCAGAGAGCTGGGGGGAGCCAGAGTCTGTCAGGCAGCTGCTGGGCTGGCCGCCTGTGTGGGAAGGGGCAGAGCCGACCTAGGGGCAAGTTGGGCCTCTTGCTCTCCCTGCTGCCCTGAGGCTGCTGGGCCAAAGAGGTCTTGGGCATCCAGCCCCTTGCTGGTCCCTTCCCTCTGACGAGGCCCTCTGAGCTCCAGCACCTTGCAGTGTGGAGACAGCCCCTGCCAGCAACCTCCTCTCCAAGGAGGCCTCAACCGAGGCCTAGGCCCAGGGGAAAGGCACCAGCGGGGATGAGCCAGTGGAGGGGCCCGGGCATGTCTGGACCCAGTCCCCGCAGCCTGCCCCTTGGTGGGGCAGTACCCCCGGAGGCCAGGAAGGTCTGGGCAAGGCTGGCCAGGGTCAGGGTCCCTGCTGGGTCCTGCCCCTGGCCTGTGGGGCCTCTGAGCACAACCGGCCCTCTCCCACTGGAAGACCTCCCCGGCTGCCTTCAAAGGCGGGTTTGCCAACACTCCCGCCCGCTGTTCCCGCCAGGCACGCACAACGCTCCCAAGGCCAGGAGAAAAGCGCTTCGGGGTGTTGCTTTCTCCGGGCCCTTGCCCCTGAGCCTGGGGTCCAGGCAGTGGGTCCACACTCCCAGACCAAGGCAGAACCACATGCACACGTCTGTTCCTGACCCGTGAACCGGCAGAGAGCTCGGGGGAGCCAGAGTCTATCAGGCAGCTGCTGGGTTGGCTGCCTGTGTGGGAAGGGGCAGAGCCGACCTAGGGGCAAGTTGGGCCTCTTGCTCTCCCTGCTGCCCTGAGGCTGCTGGGCCAAAGAGGTCTTGGGCATCCAGCCCCTTGCTGGTCCCTTCCCGCTGACGAGGCCCTCTGAGCTCCAGCACCTTGCAGTGTGGAGACAGCCCCTGCCAGCAACCTCCTCTCCAAGGAGGCATCAACCGAGGCCTATGCCCAGGGGAAAGGCACCAGCGGGGATGAGCCTGGGGAGGCGCCCAGGCATGTCTGGACCCAGTCCCCGCAGCCTGCCCCTTGGTGGGGCAGTACCCCCGGAAGCCAGGAAGGTCTGGGCAAGGCTGGCCAGGGGCAGGGGACCTGCTGGGTCCTGCCCCTGGCCTGTGAGGCCTCTGAGCACAACCGGCCCTCTCCCACTGGAAGACCTCCACGGCTGCCTCCAAAGTCCTGTTTGCAAACACTCCCGCCCGCAGTTCACGCCAGGCTCGCACAATGCTCCCAAGCCCGGGAGAAAAGCGCTTCGGGGTGTTGCTCTCTCCGGGCCCTTGCCCCTGAGCCTGGGGGCAAGGCAGGGGGAACACACTCCCAGGCCAAGGCAGAACCACATGCCCACGTCTGTTCCTGTCCCCTGCACCGGCAGAGAGCTTGGGGAAGCCAGAGTCTGTCAGGCAGCTGCTGAGTTGGCCGCCTGTGTGGGAAGGGGCAGAGCCACCCTAGGGGCAAGTTGGGCCTCTTGCTCTCCCTGCTGCCCTGAGGCTGCTGGGCCAAAGACGTCTTGGGCATCCAGCCCCTTACTGGTCCCTTCCCTCTGACGAGGCCCTCTGAGCTCCAGCACCTTGCAGTGTGGAGACAGCCCCTGCCAGCAACCTCCTCTCCAAGGAGGCCTCAACCGAGGCCTAGGCCCAGGGGAAAGGCACCAGCGGGGATGAGCCTGGGGAGGCGCCCGGGCATGTCTGGACACAGGCCCCGCAGCCTGCCCCTTGGTGGGGCAGTACCCCCGGAGGCCAGGAAAGTCTGGGCAAGGCTGGCCAGGGGCAGGGGCCCTGCTGCGTCCTGCCCCTGGCCTGTGGGGCCTCTGAGCACAACCGGCCCTCTCCCACTGGAAGACCTCCCCGGCTGCCTCCAAAGGCCGGTTTGCAAGCGCTCCCGCCCACTGTTCCCAGCAGGCGTGCACAATGCTCCCAAGCCCGGGAGAAAAGCGCTTCAGGGTGGTGCTCTCTCCGGGCCCTTGCCCCTGAGCGTGGGGGCGAGGCAGTGGGTCCACACTCCCAGACCAACGCAGAACCACATGCACACGTCTGTTCCTGACCCCTGCACCGGCAGAGAGCTCGGGGGAGCCAGAGTCTGTCAGGCAGCTGCTGGGCTGGCCGCCTGTGTGGGAAGGGGCAGAGCCGACCTAGGGGCAAGTTGGGCCTCTTCCTCTCCCTGCTGCCCTGAGGCTGCTGGGCCAAAGAGGTCTTGGGCATCCAGCCCCTTGCTGGTCCCTTCCCTCTGACGAGGCCCTCTGAGCTCCAGCACCTTGCAGTGTGGAGACAGCCCCTGCCAGCAACCTCCTCTCCAAGGAGGCCTCAACTGAGGCCTAGGCCCAGGGGAAAGGCACCAGCGGGGATGAGCCTGGGGAGGCGCCCGGGCATGTCTGGACCCAGTCCCCGCAGCCTGCCCCTTGGTGGGGCAGTAGCCCCGGAGGCCAGGAGGGTCTGGGCAAGGCTGCCAGGGGCAGGGACACTGCTGGGTCCTGCCCCTGGCCTGTGGGGCGTCTGAGCACAACCGGCACTCTCCCGCTGGAAGACCTCCCCGGCTGCCTCCAAAGGCCGGTTTGCAAGCACTCCCGCCCGCTGTTCCCGCCAGGCACGCACAATGCTCCCAAGCCCGGGAGAAAAGCGCTTCAGGATGGTGCTCTCTCCGGGCCCTTGCCCCTGAGCCTGGGGGACAGGCAGGGGGAACACACTTCCAGGCCAAGGCAGAACGACATGCACACGTCTGTTCCTGCCCCCTACACCGGCAGAGAGTTCGGGGGAGCCAGAGACTGCCAGGCTGCTGCTGGGCTGGCTGCCTGTGTGGGACGGGGTAGAGCCGACCTAGGGGCAAGTTGGGCCTCTTGCTCTCCCTGCTGCCCTGAGGCTGCTGGGTCAAAGAGGTCTTGGGCATCCAGCCCTTTGCTGGTCCTTTCCCTCTGACGAGGCCCTCTGAGCTCCAGCACCTTGCAGTGTGCAGACAGCCCCTGCCGGCAACCTCCTCTCCAAGGAGGCCTCAACCGAGGCCTAGGCCCAGGGGAAAGGCACCAGCGGGGATGAGCCTGGGGAGGCGCCCGGGCATGTCTGGACCCAGGCCCCGCAGCCTGCCCCTTGGTGGGGTAGTACCCCCGGAGGCCAGGAAGGTCTGGGCAAGGCTGCCAGAGGCAGGGGCCCTGCTGGGTCCTGCCCCTGGCCTGTGGGGCCTCTGAGAACAACTGGCACTCTCCCGCTGGAAGACCTCCCCGGCTGCCTCCAAAGGCTGGTTTGCAAGCACTCAATCCCGCTGTTCACGCCAGCTGCGCACAATGCTCCCAAGCCCGGGAGAAAAGCATTTTGGGGTGGTGCTCACTCCGGGCTTTGGAAGACCTCCCCGGCTGCCTCCAAGGCCGGTTTGCAAGCACTTCTGCCTGCTGTTCCCGCCACCCGCGCACAATGCTCCCAAGCCCGGGAGAAAAGCGTTTCGGGGTGGTGTTCTCTCTGGGCCCAAGAAAGACCTCCCGGGCTGCCCCCAAATGCCGGTTTGCAAGCACTCCCACTCGCTGTTCCCGCCATCCGTGCAAATGCTCCAAGCCCAGGAGAAAAGCCCTTCAGGGTGGTGCTCTCTCCCGGCCCTTGGAAGACCTCCCCGGATGCCTCCAAAGGCTGGATTTCAAGTACTCCCTCCCGCTGTCCCGCCAGCTGCACACAATGCTCCCAATCACGGGAGAAAAGCGCTTCGGGGTGGTGCTCTCTACGGGCCCTTGGAAGACCTCCCCGTTTGTCTCCAAAGGCCGGTTTGCAAGCACTCATGCCCGCTGTTCCCGCCAGCCGCGCACAATGCTCCCAAGCCTAGGAGAAAAGCGCTTCGGGGTGGTGCTCTCTCCCGGCCCTTGGAAGACCTCCCCGGCTGCCTCCAAAGGCCAGTTTGCAAGCACTCAATCCCGCTGTTCCCGCCAGCCGCGCACAATGCTCCCAAGCCCGGGAGAAAAGCGCTTCGGGGTGGTGCTCTCTCCTGGCCCTTGGAAGACCTCCCCGGCTGCCTCCAAAGGCTGGTTTTTGAGAACTCCCTCCCGCTGACCCGCCAGCCGCACACAATGCTCCCAAGCCCGGGAGAAAAGCATTTTGGGGTGGTCTCTCTCCGGGCCCTTGGAAGACTCCCCGGCTGCCTCTAAAGGCCGGTTTGCAAGCACTCATGTCCTCTGTTCCCGACAGCCGCGAACAATGCTCCCAATTCCGTGAGAAAAGTGCTTCGGGATGGTGCTCTCTCCGGGCCCTTGGAAGACCTCCCAAGCTGCCTCCAAAGGCCGGTTTGCAAGCACTCCCGCCCGCTGTTCCCGCCAGCCTCGCACAATGCTCCCAAGACCGGGAGAAAAGCGCTTCGGGGTGGTGTTCTCTCCGTGCCAATGGAGGACCTCCCTGGCTGCCCCCAAAGGCCGGTTTGCAAGCACTCCCACTCGCTGTTCCCGCAAGCCACGCACAATCCTCCAAAACCCCGGAGAAAAGCGCTTCGGGGTGGTGTTCTCTCCGTGCCCATGGAAGACCTCCCGGGGTGCCCCCAAAGGCCGGTTTGCAAGCACTCCCACTCGCTGTTCCCGCCATCCGCGCACAATGCTCCCAAGCCCGGGAGAAAAGCATTTTGGGGTGGTGCTCACTCCGGGCCCTTGGAAGACCTCCCCGGCTGCCTCCAAATGCCAGTTTGCAAGCAGTCCTGCCTGCTGTTCCCGCCAGCCGCGCACAATGTTCCCAAGCCCGGGAGAAAAGCGCTTCGGGGTGGTGCTCTCTCCGGGCACTTTCAAGACCTCCCCGGCTGCCTCCAAAGGCCGGTTTGCAAGGACTCCTTCCTGCTGTTCCCGCCATCCGCGCACAATGCTCCCAAGCCCGGGAGAAAAGCATTTTGGGGTGGTGCTCTCTCCGGGCCCTTGGAAGACCTCCCGGGCTGCCTCCAAAGGCCGGTTTGCAAGCATTCATGTCCGTTGTTCCCGACAGCCGCGCACAATGCTCCCAAGCCCGAGAGAAAAGCATTTTGGGGTGGTGATCAGTCCGGCCCTTGGAAGACCTCCCCGGCTGCCTCCAAAGGACAGTTTGCAAGCACTCATGCCCGCTGTTCCCGCCAGCCGCGCACAATGCTCCCAAGACCGTGAGAAAAGCGCTTCGGGGTGGTGTTCTCTCAGGGACCATGGAGGACCTCCCCGGCTGCCCCCAAAGGCCGGTTTGCAAGCATTCCCACTCGCTGTTCCCGCCAGGCACACACAATGTTCCAAAACCCCGGAGAAAAGCGCTTCGGGGTGGTGGTCTCTCCGGGCCCCTGCCCCTGAGCCTGGGGGCCAGGCAGGGGATCCACAGTCCCAGGCCAAGGCCACATGCACACGTCTGTTCCTGCCCCCTCCACCGGCAGAGAGCTGGGGGGAGCCAGAGTCTGTCAGGCAGCTGCTGGGCTGCCCGCCTGTGTGGGAAGGGGCAGAGCCGACCTAGGGGCAAGTTGGGCCTCTTGCTCTCCCTGCTGCCCTGAGGCTGCTGGGCGAAAGAGGTCTTGGGCATCCAGCCCCTTGCTGGTCCCTTCCCTCTGACGAGGCCCTCTGAGCTCCAGCACCTTGCAGTGTGGAGACAGACCCTGCCAGCAACCTCCTCTCCAAGGAGGCCTCAACCGAGGCCTAGGCCCAGGGGAAAGGCACCAGCGGGGATGAGCCAGTGGAGGGGCCCGGGCATGTCTGGACCCAGTCCCCACAGCCTGCCCCTTGGTGGGGCAGTACCCCCGGAGGCCAGGAAGGTCTGGGCAAGGCTGGCCAGGGGCAGGGTCCCTGCTGGGTCCTGCCCCTGGCCTGTGGGGCCTC
The DNA here is from genome assembly GCF_033118175.1 of Dama dama. Classification (NCBI taxonomy): domain Eukaryota; kingdom Metazoa; phylum Chordata; class Mammalia; order Artiodactyla; family Cervidae; genus Dama; species Dama dama. Next base: position 348,098 of record NW_026870886.1, read on the forward strand.
TGAGCACAACCGGCCCTCTCCCGCTGGAAGACCTCCCCGGCTGCCTTCAAAGGCGGGTTTGCCAACACTCCCGCCCGCTGTTCCCGCCAGGCACGCACAACGCTCCCAAGGCCAGGAGAAAAGCGCTTCGGGGTGTTGCTCTCTCCGGGCCCTTGCCCCTGAGCCTGGGGTCCAGGCAGTGGGTCCACACTCCCAGACCAAGGCAGAACCACATGCACACGTCTGTTCCTGTCCCCTGAACCGGCAGAGAGCTCGGGGGAGCCAGAGTCTATCAGGCAGCTGCTGGGTTGGCTGCCTGTGTGGGAAGGGGCAGAGCCGACCTAGGGGCAAGTTGGGCCTCTTGCTCTCCCTGCTGCCCTGAGGCTGCTGGGCCAAAGAGGTCTTGGGCATCCAGCCCCTTGCTGGTCCCTTCCCGCTGACGAGGCCCTCTGAGCTCCAGCACCTTGCAGTGTGGAGACAGCCCCTGCCAGCAACCTCCTCTCCAAGGAGGCCTCAACTGAGGCCTAGGCCCAGGGGAAAGGCACCAGCGGGGATGAGCCTGGGGAGGCGCCCGGCCATGTCTGGACCCAGTCCCCGCAGCCTGCCCCTTGGTGGGGCAGTACCCCCGGAGGCCAGGAGGTTCTGGGCAAGGCTGCCAGGGTCAGGGACACTGCTGGGTCCTGCCCCTGGCCTGTGGGGCGTCTGAGCACAACCGGCACTCTCCCGCTGGAAGACCTCCCCGGCTGCCTCCAAAGGCCGGTTTGCAAGCACTCCCGCCCGCTGTTCCCGCCAGGCACGCACAATGCTCCCAAGCCCGGGAGAAAAGCGCTTCGGGGTGGTGCTCTCGCCGGGCCCTTGCCCCTGAGCCTGGGGGACAGGCAGGGGGAACACACTCCCAGGCCAAGGCAGAACGACATGCACACGTCTGTTCCTGCCCCCTACACCGGCAGAGAGTTCGGGGGAGCCAGAGACTGCCAGGCTGCTGCTGGGCTGGCTGCCTGTGTGGGACGGGGTAGAGCCGACCTAGGGGCAAGTTGGGCCTCTTGCTCTCCCTACTGCCCTGAGGCTGCTGGGTCAAAGAGGTCTTGGGCATCCAGCCCTTTGCTGGTCCTTTCCCTCTGACGAGGCCCTCTGAGCTCCAGCACCTTGCAGTGTGCAGACAGCCCCTGCCGGCAACCTCCTCTCCAAGGAGGCCTCAACCGAGGCCTAGGCCCAGGGGAAAGGCACCAGCGGGGATGAGCCTGGGGAGGCGCCCGGGCATGTCTGGACCCAGTCCCCGCAGCCTGCCCCTTGGTGGGGTAGTACCCCCGGAGGCCAGGAAGGTCTGGGCAAGGCTGCCAGAGGCAGGGACACTGCTGGGTCCTGCCCCTGGCCTGTGGGGCCTCTGAGAACAACTGGCACTCTCCCGCTGGAAGACCTCCCCGGCTGCCTCCAAAGGCTGGTTTGCAAGCACTCAATCCCGCTGTTCACGCCAGCTGCGCACAATGCTCCCAAGCCCGGGAGAAAAGCATTTTGGGGTGGTGCTCACTCCGGGCTTTGGAAGACCTCCCCGGCTGCCTCCAAGGCCGGTTTGCAAGCACTTCTGCCTGCTGTTCCCGCCACCCGCGCACAATGCTCCCAAGCCCGGGAGAAAAGCGTTTCGGGGTGGTGTTCTCTCTGGACCCAAGAAAGACCTCCCGGGCTGCCCCCAAATGCCGGTTTGCAAGCACTCCCACTCACTGTTCCCGCCATCCGTGCAAATGCTCCAAGCCCAGGAGAAAAGCCCTTCAGGGTGGTGCTCTCTCCCGGCCCTTGGAAGACCTCCCCGGCTGCCTCCAAAGGCTGGATTTCAAGTACTCCCTCCCGCTGTCCCGCCAGCCGCACACAATGCTCCCAATCACGGGAGAAAAGCGCTTCGGGGTGGTGCTCTCTACGGGCCCTTGGAAGACCTCCCCGTTTGTCTCCAAAGGCCGGTTTGCAAGCACTCATGCCCGCTGTTCCCGCCAGCCGCGCACAATGCTCCCAAACCTAGGAGAAAAGCGCTTCGGGGTGGTGCTCTCTCCCGGCCCTTGGAAGACCTCCCCGGCTGCCTCCAAAGGCCGGTTTGCAAGCACTCAATCCCGCTGTTCCCGCCAGCCGCGCACAATGCTCCCAAGCCCGGGAGAAAAGCGCTTCGGGGTGGTGCTCTCTCCTGGCCCTTGGAAGACCTCCCCGGCTGCCTCCAAAGGCTGGTTTTCAAGAACTCCCTCCCGCTGACCCGCCAGCCGCACACAATGCTCCCAAGCCCGGGAGAAAAGCATTTTGAGGTGGTCTCTCTCCGGGCCCTTGGAAGACTCCCCGGCTGCCTCTAAAGGCCGGTTTGCAAGCACTCATGTCCTCTGTTCCCGACAGCCGCGAACAATGCTCCCAATTCCGTGAGAAAAGTGCTTCGGGATGGTGCTCTCTCCGGGCCCTTGGAAGACCTCCCAAGCTGCCTCCAAAGGCCGGTTTGCAAGCACTCCCGCCCGCTGTTCCCGCCAGCCTCGCACAATGCTCCCAAGACCGGGAGAAAAGCGCTTCGGGGTGGTGTTCTCTCCGTGCCAATGGAGGACCTCCCTGGCTGCCGCCAAAGGCCGGTTTGCAAGCACTCCCACTCGCTGTTCCCGCCAGCCACGCACAATCCTCCAAAACCCCGGAGAAAAGCGCTTCGGGGTGGTGTTCTCTCCGTGCCCATGGAAGACCTCCCGGGGTGCCCCCAAAGGCCGGTTTGCAAGCACTCCCACTCGCTGTTCCCGCCATCCGCGCACAATGCTCCCAAGCCCGGGAGAAAAGCGCATTGGGGTGGTTCTCTCTCCGGGCCCTTGCCCCTGAGCCTGGGGGCAAGGCACGGGGAACACACTCCCTGGCCAAGGCAGAACCACATGCCCTGTCTGTTCCTGTCCCCTGCACCGGCAGAGAGCTTGGGGGAGCCAGAGTCTGGCAGGCAGCTGCTGGGTTGGCCGCCTGTGTGGGAAGGGGCAGAGCCGACCTAGGGGCAAGTTGGGCCTCTTGCTCTCCCTGCTGCCCTGAGGCTGCTGGGCCAAAGACGTCTTGGGCATCCAGCCCCTTACTGGTCCCTTCCCTCTGACGAGGCCTTCTGAGCTCCAGCACCTTGCAGTGTGGAGACAGCCCCTGCCAGCAACCTCCTCTCCAAGGAGGCCTCAACCGAGGCCTAGGCACAGGGGAAAGGCACCAGCGGGGATGAGCCTGGGGAGGCGCCCGGGCATGTATGGACCCAGTCCCCGCAGCCTGCCCCTTGGTGGGGCAGTACCCCCGGAGGCGAGGAAGGTCTGGGAAAGGCTGGCCAGGGGCAGGGGACCTGCTGGGTCCTGCCCCTGGCCTGTGGGGCCTCTGAGCACAACCGGCCCTCTCCCACTGGAAGACGTCCCCGGCTGCCTCCAAAGGCCGGTTTGCAAGCACTCCCGCCCACTGTTCCAACCAAGGGCGCACAACGCTCCCAAGCCCGGGAGAAAATCGCCTCGGGGTGGTGCTCTCTCCGGGCCCTTTCCCCTGAGCCTGGGGGCCAGGCAGGGTGTCCACACTCCCAGGCCAAGGCAGAACGACATGCACACGTCTGTTCCTGCCCCATGCACCGGCAGAGAGCTCGGGGGAGCCAGAGTCTGTCAGGCAGTTGCTGGGCTGGCCGCCTTTGTGGAAAGGGGCAGAGAAGACCTAGGGGCAAGTTGGGCCTCTTGCTCTCCCTGCTGCCCTGAGGCTGCTGGGCCAAAGAGGTCTTGGGCATCCAGCCCTTTGCTTGTCCCTTCCCTCTGATGAGGCCCTCTGAGCTCCAGCACCTTGCAGTGTGGAGACAGCCCCTGCCAGCAACCTCCTCTCCAAGGAGGCCTCAACCGAGACCTAGGACCAGGGGAAAGGCACCAGCGGGGATGAGCCTGGGGAGGCGCCCGGGCATGTCTGGACCCAGACCCCGCAGCCTGCCCCTTGGTGGGGCAGTACCCCCGGAGGCCAGGAAGGTCTGGGAAAGGCTGGCCAGGGGTAGGGGACCTGCTGGGTCCTGCCCCTGGCCTGTGGGGCCTCTGAGCACAACCGGCCCTCTCCCACTGGAAGACCTCCCCGGCTGCCTCCAAAGTCCTGTTTGCCAACACTCCCACCCGCTGTTCACGCCAGACTTGCACAATGCTCCCAAGCCCGGGAGAAAAGCGCTTCGGGGTGGTGCTCTCTCCGGGCCCTTGCCCCTGAGCCTGGGGGCAATGCATGGGGAACACACTCCCAGGCCAAGGCAGAACCACATGCCCACGTCTGTTCCTGTCCCCTGCACCGGCAGAGAGCTTGGGGGAGCCAGAGTCTGTCAGGCAGCTGCTGGGTTGGCCGCCTGTGTGGGAAGGGGCAGAGCCGCCCTAGGGGCAAGTTGGGCCTCTTGCTCTCCCTGCTGCCCTGAGGCTGCTGGGCCAAAGACGTCTTGGGCATCCAGCCCCTTACTGGTCCCTTCCCTCTGACGAGGCCCTCTGAGCTCCAGCACTTTGCAGTGTGGAGATAGCCCCTGCCAGCAACCTCCTCTCCAAGGAGGCCTCAACCGAGGCCTGGGCCCAGGGGAAAGGCACCAGCGGGGATGAGCCTGGGGAGGGGCCCGGGCATGTCTGGACCCAGTCCCCGCAGCCTGCCCCTTGGTGGGGCAGTACCCCCGGAGGCCAGGAAGATCTGGGCAAGGCTGGCCAGGGGCAGGGGCCCTGCTGGGTCCTCCCCATGGCCTGTGGGGCCTCTGAGCACAACCGGCCCTCTCCCACTGGAAGACCTCCCCGGCTGCCTCCAAAGGCCGGTTTGCAAGCACTCCTGCCCACTGTTCCCGCCAGGCGCGCACAATGCTCCCAAGCCCGGGAGAAAAGCGCTTCGGGGTGGTGCTCTCTCCGGGCCCTTGCCCCTGAGCCTGTGGGCAAGGCAGGGGGAACACACTCCCAGACCAAGGCAGAAACACATGCACACGTCTGTTCCTGTCCCCTGCACCGGCAGAGAGCTCGGGGGAGCCATAGTCTCTCAGGCAGGTGCTGGGCTGGCCGCCTGTGTGGGAAGGGGCAGAGCCGACCTAGGGGCAAGTTGGGCCTCTTGCTCTCCCTGCTGCCCTGAGGCTGCAGGGCCAAAGACGTCTTGGGCATCCAGCCCCTTACTGGTCCCTTCCCTCTGACGAGGCCCTCTGAGCTCCAGCACCTTGCAGTGTGGAGACAGCCCCTGCCAGCAATCTCCTCTCCAAGGAGGCCTCAACCAAGGCCTAGGCCCAGGGGAAAGGCACCAGCGGGGTTGAGCCAGGGGAGGCGCCCGGGCATGTCTGGACCCTGTCCCCGCAGCCTGCCCCTTGGTGGGGCAGTACCCCCGGAGGCCAGGAAGGTCTGGGCAAGGCTGGCCAGGGGCAGGGGCCCTGCTGCGTCCTGCCCCTGGCCTGTGGGGCCTCTGAGCACAACCGGCCCTCTCCCACTGGAAGACCTCCCCGGCTGCCTCCAAAGGCCGGTTTGCAAGCACTCCCGCCCACTGTTCCCGCCAGGCGCGCACAATGCTCCCAAGCCCGGGAGAAAAGCGCTTCGGGGTGGTGCTCACACCGGGCCCTGGAAGACCTCCCCGGCTGCCTCCAAAGGACGGTTTTCAAGCACTCCTGCCTGCTGTTCCCGCCACCCGCGCAAAATGCTCCCAAGCCCGGGAGAAAAGCGCTTCGGGGTGGTGCTCTCTACAGGCCCTTGGAAGACCTCCCCGGCTGCCTCCAAAGGCCGGTTTGCAAGGACTCCTTCCTGCTGTTCCCGTCAGCCACGCACAATGCTCCCAAGTCCGGGAGAAAAGCATTTTGGGGTGGTGCTCACACCGGGCCCTGGAAGACCTCCCCGGCTGCCTCCAAAGGACGGTTTTCAAGCACTCCTGCCTGCTGTTCCCGCCACCCGCGCAGAATGCTCCCAAGCGCGGGAGAAAAGCGCTTCGGGGTGGTGCTCTCTACAGGCCCTTGGAAGACCTCCCCGGCTGCCTCCAAAGGCCGGTTTGCAAGGACTCCTTCCTGCTGTTCCCGCCAGCCACGCACAATGCTCCCAAGCCCGGGAGAAAAGCATTTTGGGGTGGTGCTCACTCCGGGCCCTTGGAAGACCTCCCCGGCTGCCTCCAATGGCCAGTTTGCAAGCACTCATGTCCGCTGTTCCCACCAGCCGCGCAGAATGCTCCCAAGCCCGGGAGAAAAGCTTTTTGGGGTGGTGCTCACACCGGGCCCTGGAAGACCTCCCCGGCTGCCTCCAAAGGCCAGTTTTCAAGCACTCCTGCCTGCTGTTCCCGCCACCTGCGCACAATGCTCCCAAGCCCGGGAGAAAAGCGCTTCGGGGTGGTGCTCTCTACAGGCCCTTGGAAGACCTCCCCGGCTGCCTCCAAAGGCCGGTTTGCAAGGACTCCTTCCTGCTGTTCCCGCCAGCCACGCACAATGCTCCCAAGCCCGGGAGAGAAGCATTTTGGGGTGGTGCTCTCTACAGGCCCTTGGAAGACCTCCCCGGCTGCCTCCAGTGGCCAGTTTGCAAGCACTCATGCCCGCTGTTCCCACCAGCCGCGCACAATGCTCCCAAGCCCGGGAGAAAAGCTTTTTGGGGTGGTGCTCACACCGGGCCCTGGAAGACCTCCCCGGCTGCCTGCAAAGGCCGGTTTTCAAGCACTCCTGCCTGCTGTTCCTGCCACCCGCGCACAATACTCCCAAGCCCGGGAGAAAAGCGCTTCGGGGTGGTGCTCTCTACAGGCCCTTGGAAGACCTCCCCCGCTGCCTCCAAAGGCCGGTTTGCAAGGACTCCTTCCTGCTGTTCCCGCCAGCCACGCACAATGCTCCCAAGCCCGGGAGAAAAGTGCTTCGGGGTGGTGATCTCTCCGGGCCCTTGGAAGTCGTCCGCGGCTGCCTCCAAAGGCCGGTTTGCAAGCACTCATGCCCGTTGTTCCCACCAGCCGCGCACAATGCTCCCAAGCCCGGGAGAAAAGCATTTTGGGGTGGTGCTCACTCCGGGCCCTTGGAAGACCTCCCCGGCTGCCTCCAAAGGCCAGTTTGCAAGCAGTCCTGCCTGCTGTTCCCGCCAGCCGCGCACAATGCTCCCAAGCCCGGGAGAAGAGCGCTTCGGGGTGGTGCTCTCTCCGGGCACTTTCAAGACCTCCCCGGCTGCCCCCAAAGGCCGGTTTGTAAGTACTCATTCCCGCTGCTTCCGCCAGCCACGCACAATGCTCCCAAGCCCGGGAGAAAAGCATTTTGGGGTGGTGCTCTCTCCGGGCCCTTGGAAGACCTCCCCGGCTGCCTCCAAAGGCCGGTTTGCAAGCATTCATGTCCGTTGTTCCCGACAGCCGCGCACAATGCTCCCAAGCCCGAGAGAAAAGCATTTTGGGGTGGTGATCAGTCCGGCCCTTGGAAGACCTCCCCGGCTGCCTCCAAAGGACAGTTTGCAAGCACTCATGCCCGCTGTTCCCGCCAGCCACGCACAATGCTCCCAAGACCGTGAGAAAAGCGCTTCGGGGTGGTGTTCTCTCAGGGACCATGGAGGACCTCCCCGGCTGCCCCCAAAGGCCGGTTTGCAAGCATTCCCACTCGCTGTTCCCGCCAGGCACACACAATGTTCCAAAACCCCGGAGAAAAGCGCTTCGGGGTGGTGGTCTCTCCGGGCCCCTGCCCCTGAGCCTGGGGGCCAGGCAGGGGATCCACAGTCCCAGGCCAAGGCAGAACCACATGCACACGTCTGTTCCTGCCCCATCCACCGGCAGAGAGCTGGGGGGAGCCAGAGTCTGTCAGGCAGCTGCTGGGCTGGCCGCCTGTGTGGGAAGGGGCAGAGCCGACCTAGGGGCAAGTTGGGCCTCTTGCTCTCCCTGCTGCCCTGAGGCTGCTGGGCCAAAGAGGTCTTGGGCATCCAGCCCCTTGCTGGTCCCTTCCCTCTGACGAGGCCCTCTGAGCTCCAGCACCTTGCAGTGTGGAGACAGCCCCTGCCAGCAACCTCCTCTCCAAGGAGGCCTCAACCGAGGCCTAGGCCCAGGGGAAAGGCACCAGCGGAGATGAGCCAGTGGAGGCGCACGGGCATGTCTGGACGCAGTCCCCGCAGCCTGCCCCTTGGTGGGGCAGTACCCCCGGAGGCCAGGAAGGTCTGGGCAAGGCTGCGAGGGGCAGGGGCCCTGCTGGGTCGTGCCCCTGGCCTGTTGGGCGTCTGAGCACAACCGGCACTCTCCCGCTGGAAGACCTCCCCGTCTGCCTCCAAAGGCGGGTTTGCCAACACTCCCGCCTGCTGTTCCCGCCAGGCACGCACAACGCTCCCAAGGCCGGGAGAAAAGCGCTTCGGGGTGTTGCTCTCTCCGGGCCCTTGCCCCTGAGCCTGGGGTCCAGGCAGTGGGTCCACACTCCCAGACCAAGGCAGAACCACATGCACACGTCTGTTCCTGACCCCTGAACCGGCAGAGAGCTCGGGGGAGCCAGAGTCTATCAGGCAGCTGCTGGGTTGGCTGCCTGTGTGGGAAGGGGCAGAGCCGACCTAGGGGCAAGTTGGGCCTCTTGCTCTCCCTACTGCCCTGAGGCTGCTGGGCCAAAGAGGTCTTGGGCATCCAGCCCCTTGCTGGTCCCTTCCCGCTGACGAGGCCCTCTGAGCTCCAGCACCTTGCAGTGTGGAGACAGCCCCTGCCAGCAACCTCCTCTCCAAGGAGGCATCAACCGAGGCCTATGCCCAGGGGAAAGGCACCAGCGGGGATGAGCCTGGGGAGGCGCCCAGGCATGTCGGGACCCAGTTCCCGCAGCCTGCCCCTGGGTGGGGCAGTATCCCCGGAGGCCAGGAAGGTCTGGGCAAGGCTGGCCAGGGGCAGGGGACCTGCTGGGTCCTGCCCCTGGCCTGTGAGGCCTCTGAGCACAACCGGCCCTCTCCCACTGTAAGACCTCCACGGCTGCCTCCAAAGTCCTGTTTGCAAACACTCCCGCACGCTGTTCACGCCAGGCTCGCACACTGCTCCCAAGCCCGGGAGAAAAGCGCTTCGGGGTGGTGCTCTCACCGGGCCCTTGCCCCTGAGCCTGGGGGCCAGGCAGGGGGAACACACTCCCAGGCCAAGGCAGAACGACATGCACACGTCTGTTCCTGCCCCCTACACCGGCAGAGAGCTCGGGGGAGCCAGAGACTGCCAGGCTGCTGCTGGGCTGGCCGCCTGTGTGGGACGGGGCAGAGCCGACCTAGGGGCAAGTTGGGCCTCTTGCTCTCCCTGCTGCCCTGAGGCTGCTGGGTCAAAGAGTTCTTGGGCATCCAGCCCTTTGCTGGTCCCTTCCCTCTGACGAGGCCCTCTGATCTCCAGCACCTTGCAGTGTGGAGACAGCCCCTGCCAGCAACCTCCTCTCCAAGGAGGCCTCAACCGAGGCCTAGGCCCAGGGGAAAGGCACCAGCGGGGATGAGCCTGGGGAGGCGCCCGGGGATGTCTGGACCCAGTCCCCGCAGCCTGCCCCTTGGTGGGGCAGTTCCCCCGGAGGCCAGGAAGGTCTGGGCAAGGCTGGCCAGGGTCAGGGGCCCTGCTGGGTCCTGCCCCTGGCCTGTGGGGCCTCTGAGCACAACCGGCCCTCTCCCACTGGAAGACCTCCCCGGCTGCCTCCAAAGTCCTGTTTGCTAACACTCCCGCCCGCTGTTCACGCCAGGCTCGCACAATGCTCCCAAGCCCGGGAGAAAAGCGCATTGGGGTGGTTCTCTCTCCGGGCCCTTGCCCCTGAGCCTGGGGGCAAGGCACGGGGAACACACTCCCTGGCCAAGGCAGAACCACATGCCCACGTCTGTTCCTGTCCCCTGCACCGGCAGAGAGCTTGGGGGAGCCAGAGTCTGGCAGGCAGCTGCTGGGTTGGCCGCCTGTGTGGGAAGGGGCAGAGCCGACCTAGGGGCAAGTTGGGCCTCTTGCTCTCCCTGCTGCCCTGAGGCTGCTGGGCCAAAGACGTCTTGGGCATCCAGCCCCTTACTGGTCCCTTCCCTCTGACGAGGCCTTCTGAGCTCCAGCACCTTGCAGTGTGGAGACAGCCCCTGCCAGCAACCTCCTCTCCAAGGAGGCCTCAACCGAGGCCTAGGCACAGGGGAAAGGCACCAGCGGGGATGAGCCTGGGGAGGCGCCCGGGCATGTATGGACCCAGTCCCCGCAGCCTGCCCCTTGGTGGGGCAGTACCCCCGGAGGCGAGGAAGGTCTGGGAAAGGCTGGCCAGGGGCAGGGGACCTGCTGGGTCCTGCCCCTGGCCTGTGGGGCCTCTGAGCACAACCGGCCCTCTCCCACTGGAAGACGTCCCCTGCTGCCTCCAAAGGCCGGTTTGCAAGCACTCCCGCCCACTGTTCCAACCAAGGGCGCACAACGCTCCCAAGCCCGGGAGAAAATCGCCTCGGGGTGGTGCTCTCTCCGGGCCCTTTCCCCTGAGCCTGGGGGCCAGGCAGGGTGTCCACACTCCCAGGCCAAGGCAGAACCACATGCACACGTCTGTTCCTGCCCCATGCACCGGCAGAGAGCTCGGGGGAGCCAAAGTCTGTCAGGCAGCTGCTGGGCTGGCCGCCTGTGTGGGAAGGGGCAGAGCCGACCTAGGGGCAAGTTGGGCCTCTTGCTCTCCCTGCTGCCCTGAGGCTGCTGGGCCAAAGAGATCTTGGGCATCCAGCCCCTTGCTTGTCCCTTCCCTCTGACGAGGCCCTCTGAGCTCCAGCACCTTGCAGTGTGGAGACAGCCCCTGCCAGCAACCTCCTCTCCAAGGAGGCCTCAACCGAGGCCTAGGCCCAGGGGAAAGGCACCAGCGGGGATGAGCCTGGGGAGGCGCCCGGGCATGTCTGGACCCAGTCCCCGCAGCCTGCCCCTTGGTGGGGCAGTACCCCCGGAAGCCAGGAAGGTCTGGGCAAGGCTGGCCAGGGGCAGGGGCCCTGCTGGGTCCTGCCCCTGGCCTGTGGGGCCTCTGAGCACAACCGGCCCTCTCCCACTGGAAGACTTCCCCGGCTGCCTCCAAAGGCCGGTTTGCCAACACTCCCGCCCGCTGTTCCCGCCAGGCACGCACAATTCTCCCAAGCCCGGGAGAAAAGCGCTTCGGGGTGGTGCTCTCTCCGGGCCCTTGCCCCTGAGCGTGGGGGCGAGGCAGTGGGTCCACACTCCCAGACCAACGCAGAACCACATGCACACGTCTGTTCCTGACCCCTGCACGGGCAGAGAGCTCGGGGGAGCCAGAGTCTGTCAGGCAGCTGCTGGGCTGGCCGCCTGTGTGGGAAGGGGCAGAGCCGACCTAGGGGCAAGTTGGGCCTCTTCCTCTCCCTGCTGCCCTGAGGCTGCTGGGCCAAAGAGGTCTTGGGCATCCAGCCCCTTGCTGGTCCCTTCCCTCTGACGAGGCCCTCTGAGGTCCAGCACCTTGCAGTGTGGAGACAGCCCCTGCCAGCAACCTCCTCTCCAAGGAGGCCTCAACTGAGGCCTAGGCCCAGGGGAAAGGCACCAGCGGGGATGAGCCTGGGGAGGCGCCCGGCCATGTCTGGACCCAGTCCCCGCAGCCTGCCCCTTGGTGGGGCAGTACCCCCGGAGGCCAGGAGGGTCTGGGCAAGGCTGCCAGGGGCAGGGGACCTGCTGGGTCCTGCCCCTGGCCTGTGGGGCGTCTGAGCACAACCGGCACTCTCCCGCTGGAAGACCTCCCCGGCTGCCTCCAAAGGCCGGTTTGCAAGCACTCCCGCCCGCTGTTCCCGCCAGGCACGCACAATGCTCCCAAGCCCGGGAGAAAAGCGCTTCGGGGTGGTGCTCTCTCCGGGCCCTTGCCCCTGAGCCTGGGGGACAGGCAGGGGGAACACACTCCCAGGCCAAGGCAGAACGACATGCACACGTCTGTTCCTGCCCCCTACACCGGCAGAGAGTTCGGGGGAGCCAGAGACTGCCAGGCTGCTGCTGGGCTGGCTGCCTGTGTGGGACGGGGTAGAGCCGACCTAGGGGCAAGTTGGGCCTCTTGCTCTCCCTGCTGCCCTGAGGCTGCTGGGTCAAAGAGGTCTTGGGCATCCAGCCCTTTGCTGGTCCTTTCCCTCTGACGAGGCCCTCTGAGCTCCAGCACCTTGCAGTGTGCAGACAGCCCCTGCCGGCAACCTCCTCTCCAAGGAGGCCTCAACCGAGGCCTAGGCCCAGGGGAAAGGCACCAGCGGGGATGAGCCTGGGGAGGCGCCCGGGCATGTCTGGACCCAGGCCCCGCAGCCTGCCCCTTGGTGGGGTAGTACCCCCGGAGGCCAGGAAGGTCTGGGCAAGGCTGCCAGAGGCAGGGACACTGCTGGGTCCTGCCCCTGGCCTGTGGGGCCTCTGAGAACAACTGGCACTCTCCCGCTGGAAGACCTTCCCGGCTGCCTCCAAAGGCTGGTTTGCAAGCACTCAATCCCGCTGTTCACGCCAGCTGCGCACAATGCTCCCAAGCCCGGGAGAAAAGCATTTTGGGGTGGTGCTCACTCCGGGCTTTGGAAGACCTCCCCGGCTGCCTCCAAGGCCGGTTTGCAAGCACTTCTGCCTGCTGTTCCCGCCACCCGCGCACAATGCTCCCAAGTCCGGGAGAAAAGCGTTTCGGGGTGGTGTTCTCTCTGGGCCCAAGAAAGACCTCCCGGGCTGCCCCCAAATGCCTTTTTGCAAGCACTCCCACTCGCTGTTCCCACCATCCGTGCAAATGCTCCAAGCCCAGGAGAAAAGCCCTTCAGGGTGGTGCTCTCTCCCGGCCCTTGGAAGACCTCCCCGGCTGCCTCCAAAGGCTGGATTTCAAGTACTCCCTCCCGCTGTCCCGCCAGCTGCACACAATGCTCCCAATCACGGGAGAAAAGCGCTTCGGGGTGGTGCTCTCTACGGGCCCTTGGAAGACCTCCCCGTTTGTCTCCAAAGGCCGGTTTGCAAGCACTCATGCCCGCTGTTCCCGCCAGCCGCGCACAATGCTCCCAAGCCTAGGAGAAAAGCGCTTCGGGGTGGTGCTCTCTCCCGGCCCTTGGAAGACCTCCCCGGCTGCCTCCAAAGGCCAGTTTGCAAGCACTCAATCCCGCTGTTCCCGCCAGCCGCGCACAATGCTCCCAAGCCCGGGAGAAAAGCGCTTCGGGGTGGTGCTCTCTCCTGGCCCTTGGAAGACCTCCCCGGCTGCCTCCAAAGGCTGGTTTTTGAGAACTCCCTCCCGCTGACCCGCCAGCCGCACACAATGCTCCCAAGCCCGGGAGAAAAGCATTTTGGGGTGGTCTCTCTCCGGGCCCTTGGAAGACTCCCCGGCTGCCTCTAAAGGCCGGTTTGCAAGCACTCATGTCCTCTGTTCCCGACAGCCGCGAACAATGCTCCCAATTCCGTGAGAAAAGTGCTTCGGGATGGTGCTCTCTCCGGGCCCTTGGAAGACCTCCCAAGCTGCCTCCAAAGGCCGGTTTGCAAGCACTCCCGCCCGCTGTTCCCGCCAGCCTCGCACAATGCTCCCAAGACCGGGAGAAAAGCGCTTCGGGGTGGTGTTCTCTCCGTGCCAATGGAGGACCTCCCTGGCTGCCCCCAAAGGCCGGTTTGCAAGCACTCCCACTCGCTGTTCCCGCCAGCCACGCACAATCCTCCAAAACCCCGGAGAAAAGCGCTTCGGGGTGGTGTTCTCTCCGTGCCCATGGAAGACCTCCCGGGGTGCCCCCAAAGGCCGGTTTGCAAGCACTCCCACTCGCTGTTCCCGCCATCCGCGCACAATGCTCCAAAGCCCGGGAGAAAAGCATTTTGGGGTGGTGCTCACTCCGGGCCCTTGGAAGACCTCCCCGGCTGCCTCCAAAGGCCAGTTTGCAAGCAGTCCTGCCTGCTGTTCCCGCCAGCCGCGCACAATGTTCCCAAGCCCGGGAGAAAAGCGCTTCGGGGTGGTGCTCTCTCCGGGCACTTTCAAGACCTCCCCGGCTGCCTCCAAAGGCCGGTTTGTAAGTACTCATTCCCGCTGCTTCCGCCAGCCACGCACAATGCTCCCAAGCCCGGGAGAAAAGCATTTTGGGGTGGTGCTCTCTCCGGGCCCTTGGAAGACCTCCCGGGCTGCCTCCAAAGGCCGGTTTGCAAGCATTCATGTCCGTTGTTCCCGACAGCCGCGCACAATGCTCCCAAGCCCGAGAGAAAAGCATTTTGGGGTGGTGATCAGTCCGGCCCTTGGAAGACCTCCCCGCCTGCCTCCAAAGGACAGTTTGCAAGCACTCATGCCCGCTGTTCCCGCCAGCCGTGCACAATGCTCCCAAGACCGTGAGAAAAGCGCTTCGGGGTGGTGTTCTCTCAGGGACCATGGAGGACCTCCCCGGCTGCCCCCAAAGGCCGGTTTGCAAGCATTCCCACTCGCTGTTCCCGCCAGGCACACACAATGTTCCAAAACCCCGGAGAAAAGCGCTTCGGGGTGGTGGTCTCTCCGGGCCCCTGCCCCTGAGCCTGGGGGCCAGGCAGGGGATCCACAGTCCCAGGCCAAGGCAGAACCACATGCACACGTCTGTTCCTGCCCCCTGCACCGGCAGAGAGCTGGGGGGAGCCAGAGTCTGTCAGGCAGCTGCTGGGCTGCCCGCCTGTGTGGGAAGGGGCAGAGCCGACCTAGGGGCAAGTTGGGCCTCTTGCTCTCCCTGCTGCCCTGAGGCTGCTGGGCGAAAGAGGTCTTGGGCATCCAGCCCCTTGCTGGTCCCTTCCCTCTGACGAGGCCCTCTGAGCTCCAGCACCTTGCAGTGTGGAGACAGCCCCTGCCAGCAACCTCCTCTCCAAGGAGGCCTCAACCGAGGCCTAGGCCCAGGGGAAAGGCACCAGCGGAGATGAGCCAGTGGAGGCGCACGGGCATGTCTGGACCCAGTCCCCGCAGCCTGCCCCTTGGTGGGGCAGTACCCCCGGAGGCCAGGAAGGTCTGGGCAAGGCTGCGAGGGGCAGGGGCCCTGCTGGGTCGTGCCCCTGGCCTGTGGGGCGTCTGAGCACAACCGGCACTCTCCCACTGGAAGACCTCCCCGTCTGCCTCCAAAGGCCGGTTTGCAAGCACTCCCGCCCGCTGTTCCCGCCAGGCACGCACAATGCTCCCAAGCCCGGGAGAAAAGCGCTTCGGGGTGGTGCTCTCTCCGGGCCCTTGCCCCTGAGCCTGGGGGCCAGGCAGTTGGAACACACTCCCAGGCCAATGCAGAACGACATGCACACGTCTGTTCCTGCCCCCTACACCGGCAGAGAGCTCGGGGGAGCCAGAGAATGCCAGGCTGCTGCTGGGCTGGCTGCCTGTGTGGGACGGGGCAGAGCCGACCTAGGGGCAAGTTGGGCCTCTTGCTCTCCCTGCTGCCCTGAGGCTGCAGGGCCAAAGACGTCTTGGGCATCCAGCCCCTTGCTGGTCCCTTCCCTCTGACGAGGCCCTCTGAGCTCCAGCACCTTGCAGTGTGGAGACAGCCCCTGCCAGCAACCTCCTCTCCAAGGAGGCCTCAACCGAGGCCTAGGCCCAGGGGAAAGGCACCAGCGGAGATGAGCCAGTGGAGGCGCACGGGCATGTCTGGACCCAGTCCCCGCAGCCTGCCCCTTGGTGGGGCAGTTCCCCCGGAGGCCAGGAAGGTCTGGGCAAGGCTGGCCAGGGTCAGGGGCCCTGCTGGGTCCTGCCCCTGGCCTGTGGGGCCTCTGAGCACAACCGGCCCTCTCCCAGTGGAAGACCTCCCCGGCTGCCTCCAAAGTCCTGTTTGCTAACACTCCCGCCCGCTGTTCACGCCAGGCTCGCACAATGCTCCCAAGCCCGGGAGAAAAGCGCATTGGGGTGGTTCTCTCTCCGGGCCCTTGCCCCTGAGCCTGGGGGCAAGGCACGGGGAACACACTCCCTGGCCAAGGCAGAACCACATGCCCACGTCTGTTCCTGTCCCCTGCACCGGCAGAGAGCTTGGGGGAGCCAGAGTCTGGCAGGCAGCTGCTGGGTTGGCCGCCTGTGTGGGAAGGGGCAGAGCCGACCTAGGGGCAAGTTGGGCCTCTTGCTCTCCCTGCTGCCCTGAGGCTGCTGGGCCAAAGACGTCTTGGGCATCCAGCCCCTTACTGGTCCCTTCCCTCTGACGAGGCCTTCTGAGCTCCAGCACCTTGCAGTGTGGAGACAGCCCCTGCCAGCAACCTCCTCTCCAAGGAGGCCTCAACCGAGGCCTAGGCACAGGGGAAAGGCACCAGCGGGGATGAGCCTGGGGAGGCGCCCGGGCATGTATGGACCCAGTCCCCGCAGCCTGCCCCTTGGTGGGGCAGTACCCCCGGAGGCGAGGAAGGTCTGGGAAAGGCTGGCCAGGGGCAGGGGACCTGCTGGGTCCTGCCCCTGGCCTGTGGAGCCTCTGAGCACAACCGGCCCTCTCCCACTGGAAGACGTCCCCTGCTGCCTCCAAAGGCCGGTTTGCAAGCACTCCCGCCCACTGTTCCAACCAAGGGCGCACAACGCTCCCAAGCCCGGGAGAAAATCGCCTCGGGGTGGTGCTCTCTCCGGGCCCTTTCCCCTGAGCCTGGGGGCCAGGCAGGGTGTCCACACTCCCAGGCCAAGGCAGAACCACATGCACACGTCTGTTCCTGCCCCATGCACCGGCAGAGAGCTCGGGGGAGCCAAAGTCTCTCAGGCAGCTGCTGGGCTGGCCGCCTGTGTGGGAAGGGGCAGAGCCGACCTAGGGGCAAGTTGGGCCTCTTGCTCTCCCTGCTGCCCTGAGGCTGCTGGGCCAAAGAGATCTTGGGCATCCAGCCCCTTGCTTGTCCCTTCCCTCTGACGAGGCCCTCTGAGCTCCAGCACCTTGCAGTGTGGAGACAGCCCCTGCCAGCAACCTCCTCTCCAAGGAGGCCTCAACCGAGGCCTAGGCCCAGGGGAAAGGCACCAGCGGGGATGAGCCTGGGGAGGCGCCCGGGCATGTCTGGACCCAGTCCCCGCAGCCTGCCCCTTGGTGGGGCAGTACCCCCGGAAGCCAGGAAGGTCTGGGCAAGGCTGGCCAGGGGCAGGGGCCCTGCTGGGTCCTGCCCCTGGCCTGTGGGGCCTCTGAGCACAACCGGCCCTCTCCCACTGGAAGACTTCGCCGGCTGCCTCCAAAGGCCGGTTTGCCAACACTCCCGCCCGCTGTTCCCGCCAGGCACGCACAATTCTCCCAAGCCCGGGAGAAAAGCGCTTCGGGGTGGTGCTCTCTCCGGGCCCTTGCCCCTGAGCGTGGGGGCGAGGCAGTGGGTCCACACTCCCAGACCAACGCAGAACCACATGCACACGTCTGTTCCTGACCCCTGCACCGGCAGAGAGCTCGGGGGAGCCAGAGTCTGTCAGGCAGCTGCTGGGCTGGCCGCCTGTGTTGGAAGGGGCAGAGCCGACCTAGGGGCAAGTTGGGCCTCTTCCTCTCCCTGCTGCCCTGAGGCTGCTGGGCCAAAGAGGTCTTGGGCATCCAGCCCCTTGCTGGTCCCTTCCCTCTGACGAGGCCCTCTGAGGTCCAGCACCTTGCAGTGTGGAGACAGCCCCTGCCAGCAACCTCCTCTCCAAGGAGGCCTCAACTGAGGCCTAGGCCCAGGGGAAAGGCACCAGCGGGGATGAGCCTGGGGAGGCGCCCGGCCATGTCTGGACCCAGTCCCCGCAGCCTGCCCCTTGGTGGGGCAGTACCCCCGGAGGCCAGGAGGGTCTGGGCAAGGCTGCCAGGGGCAGGGGACCTGCTGGGTCCTGCCCCTGGCCTGTGGGGCGTCTGAGCACAACCGGCACTCTCCCGCTGGAAGACCTCCCCGGCTGCCTCCAAAGGCCGGTTTGCAAGCACTCCCGCCCGCTGTTCCCGCCAGGCACGCACAATGCTCCCAAGCCCGGGAGAAAAGCGCTTCGGGGTGGTGCTCTCTCCGGGCCCTTGCCCCTGAGCCTGGGGGACAGGCAGGGGGAACACACTCCCAGGCCAAGGCAGAACGACATGCACACGTCTGTTCCTGCCCCCTACACCGGCAGAGAGTTCGGGGGAGCCAGAGACTGCCAGGCTGCTGCTGGGCTGGCTGCCTGTGTGGGACGGGGTAGAGCCGACCTAGGGGCAAGTTGGGCCTCTTGCTCTCCCTGCTGCCCTGAGGCTGCTGGGTCAAAGAGGTCTTGGGCATCCAGCCCTTTGCTGGTCCTTTCCCTCTGACGAGGCCCTCTGAGCTCCAGCACCTTGCAGTGTGCAGACAGCCCCTGCCGGCAACCTCCTCTCCAAGGAGGCCTCAACCGAGGCCTAGGCCCAGGGGAAAGGCACCAGCGGGGATGAGCCTGGGGAGGCGCCCGGGCATGTCTGGACCCAGGCCCCGCAGCCTGCCCCTTGGTGGGGTAGTACCCCCGGAGGCCAGGAAGGTCTGGGCAAGGCTGCCAGAGGCAGGGACACTGCTGGGTCCTGCCCCTGGCCTGTGGGGCCTCTGAGAACAACTGGCACTCTCCCGCTGGAAGACCTCCCCGGCTGCCTCCAAAGGCTGGTTTGCAAGCACTCAATCCCGCTGTTCACGCCAGCTGCGCACAATGCTCCCAAGCCCGGGAGAAAAGCATTTTGGGGTGGTGCTCACTCCGGGCTTTGGAAGACCTCCCCGGCTGCCTCCAAGGCCGGTTTGCAAGCACTTCTGCCTGCTGTTCCCGCCACCCGCGCACAATGCTCCCAAGCCCGGGAGAAAAGCGTTTCGGGGTGGTGTTCTCTCTGGGCCCAAGAAAGACCTCCCGGGCTGCCCCCAAATGCCTTTTTGCAAGCACTCCCACTCGCTGTTCCCACCATCCGTGCAAATGCTCCAAGCCCAGGAGAAAAGCCCTTCAGGGTGGTGCTCTCTCCCGGCCCTTGGAAGACCTCCCCGGCTGCCTCCAAAGGTTGGATTTCAAGTACTCCCTCCCGCTGTCCCGCCAGCTGCACACAATGCTCCCAATCACGGGAGAAAAGCGCTTCGGGGTGGTGCTCTCTACGGGCCCTTGGAAGACCTCCCCGTTTGTCTCCAAAGGCCGGTTTGCAAGCACTCATGCCCGCTGTTCCCGCCAGCCGCGCACAATGCTCCCAAGCCTAGGAGAAAAGCGCTTCGGGGTGGTGCTCTCTCCCGGCCCTTGGAAGACCTCCCCGGCTGCCTCCAAAGGCCAGTTTGCAAGCACTCAATCCCGCTGTTCCCGCCAGCCGCGCACAATGCTCCCAAGCCCGGGAGAAAAGCGCTTCGGGGTGGTGCTCTCTCCTGGCCCTTGGAAGACCTCCCCGGCTGCCTCCAAAGGCTGGTTTTTGAGAACTCCCTCCCGCTGACCCGCCAGCCGCACACAATGCTCCCAAGCCCGGGAGAAAAGCATTTTGGGGTGGTCTCTCTCCGGGCCCTTGGAAGACTCCCCGGCTGCCTCTAAAGGCCGGTTTGCAAGCACTCATGTCCTCTGTTCCCGACAGCCGCGAACAATGCTCCCAATTCCGTGAGAAAAGTGCTTCGGGATGGTGCTCTCTCCGGGCCCTTGGAAGACCTCCCAAGCTGCCTCCAAAGGCCGGTTTGCAAGCACTCCCGCCCGCTGTTCCCGCCAGCCTCGCACAATGCTCCCAAGACCGGGAGAAAAGCGCTTCGGGGTGGTGTTCTCTCCGTGCCAATGGAGGACCTCCCTGGCTGCCCCCAAAGGCCGGTTTGCAAGCACTCCCACTCGCTGTTCCCGCCATCCGCGCACAATGCTCCCAAGCCCGGGAGAAAAGCATTTTGGGGTGGTGCTCACTCCGGGCCCTTGGAAGACCTCCCCGGCTGCCTCCAAAGGCCAGTTTGCAAGCAGTCCTGCCTGCTGTTCCCGCCAGCCGCGCACAATGTTCCCAAGCCCGGGAGAAAAGCGCTTCGGGGTGGTGCTCTCTCCGGGCACTTTCAAGACCTCCCCGGCTGCCTCCAAAGGCCGGTTTGTAAGTACTCATTCCCGCTGCTTCCGCCAGCCACGCACAATGCTCCCAAGCCCGGGAGAAAAGCATTTTGGGGTGGTGCTCTCTCCGGGCCCTTGGAAGACCTCCCGGGCTGCCTCCAAAGGCCGGTTTGCAAGCATTCATGTCCGTTGTTCCCGACAGCCGCGCACAATGCTCCCAAGCCCGAGAGAAAAGCATTTTGGGGTGGTGATCAGTCCGGCCCTTGGAAGACCTCCCCGCCTGCCTCCAAAGGACAGTTTGCAAGCACTCATGCCCGCTGTTCCCGCCAGCCGTGCACAATGCTCCCAAGACCGTGAGAAAAGCGCTTCGGGGTGGTGTTCTCTCAGGGACCATGGAGGACCTCCCCGGCTGCCCCCAAAGGCCGGTTTGCAAGCATTCCCACTCGCTGTTCCCGCCAGGCACACACAATGTTCCAAAACCCCGGAGAAAAGCGCTTCGGGGTGGTGGTCTCTCCGGGCCCCTGCCCCTGAGCCTGGGGGCCAGGCAGGGGATCCACAGTCCCAGGCCAAGGCAGAACCACATGCACACGTCTGTTCCTGCCCCCTGCACCGGCAGAGAGCTGGGGGGAGCCAGAGTCTGTCAGGCAGCTGCTGGGCTGCCCGCCTGTGTGGGAAGGGGCAGAGCCGACCTAGGGGCAAGTTGGGCCTCTTGCTCTCCCTGCTGCCCTGAGGCTGCTGGGCGAAAGAGGTCTTGGGCATCCAGCCCCTTGCTGGTCCCGTCCCTCTGACGAGGCCCTCTGAGCTCCAGCACCTTGCAGTGTGGAGACAGCCCCTGCCAGCAACCTCCTCTCCAAGGAGGCCTCAACCGAGGCCTAGGCCCAGGGGAAAGGCACCAGCGGAGATGAGCCAGTGGAGGCGCACGGGCATGTCTGGACCCAGTCCCCGCAGCCTGCCCCTTGGTGGGGCAGTACCCCCGGAGGCCAGGAAGGTCTGGGCAAGGCTGGCCACGGGCAGGGGCCCTGCTGGGTCCTGCCCCTGGCCTGTGGGGCCTCTGAGCACAACCGGCCCTCTCCCACTGGAAGACTTCCCCGGCTGCCTCCAAAGGCCGGTTTGCCAACACTCCCGCCCGCTGTTCCCGCCAGGCACGCACAATTCTCCCAAGCCCGGGAGAAAAGCGCTTCGGGGTGGTGCTCTCTCCGGGCCCTTGCCCATGAGCCTGGGGGCGAGGCAGTGGGTCCACACTCCCAGACCAACGCAGAACCACATGCAGACGTCTGTTCCTGACCCCTGCACCGGCAGAGAGCTCGGGGGAGCCAGAGTCTGTCAGGCAGCTGCTGGGCTGGCCGCCTGTGTGGGAAGGGGCAGAGCCGACCTAGGGGCAAGTTGGGCCTCTTCCTCTCCCTGCTGCCCTGAGGCTGCTGGGCCAAAGAGGTCTTGGGCATCCAGCCCCTTGCTGGTCCCTTCCCTCTGACGAGGCCCTCTGAGCTCCAGCACCTTGCAGTGTGGAGACAGCCCCTGCCAGCAACCTCCTCTCCAAGGAGGCCTCAACCGAGGCCTAGGCCCAGGGGAAAGGCACCAGCGGGGATGAGCCTGGGGAGGCGCCCGGCCATGTCTGGACCCAGTCCCCGCAGCCTGCCCCTTGGTGGGGCAGTACCCCCGGAGGCCAGGAGGGTCTGGGCAAGGCTGCCAGGGGCAGGGACACTGCTGGGTCCTGCCCCTGGCCTCTGGGGCGTCTGAGCACAACCGGCACTCTCCCGCTGGAAGACCTCCCCGGCTGCCTCCAAAGGCCGGTTTGCAAGCACTCCCGCCCGCTGTTCCCGCCAGGCACGCACAATGCTCCCAAGCCCGGGAGAAAAGCGCTTCGGGGTGGTGCTCTCTCCGGGCCCTTGCCCCTGAGCCTGGGGGACAGGCAGGGGGAACACACTCCCAGGCCAAGGCAGAACGACATGCACACGTCTGTTCCTGCCCCCTACACCGGCAGAGAGTTCGGGGGAGCCAGAGACTGCCAGGCTGCTGCTGGGCTGGCTGCCTGTGTGGGACGGGGTAGAGCCGACCTAGGGGCAAGTTGGGCCTCTTGCTCTCCCTGCTGCCCTGAGGCTGCTGGGTCAAAGAGGTCTTGGGCATCCAGCCCTTTGCTGGTCCTTTCCCTCTGACGAGGCCCTCTGAGCTCCAGCACCTTGCAGTGTGCAGACAGCCCCTGCCGGCAACCTCCTCTCCAAGGAGGCCTCAACCGAGGCCTAGGCCCAGGGGAAAGGCACCAGCGGGGATGAGCCTGGGGAGGCGCCCGGGCATGTCTGGACCCAGGCCCCGCAGCCTGCCCCTTGGTGGGGTTGTACCCCCGGAGGCCAGGAAGGTCTGGGCAAGGCTGCCAGAGGCAGGGACACTGCTGGGTCCTGCCCCTGGCCTGTGGGGCCTCTGAGAACAACTGGCACTCTCCCGCTGGAAGACCTCCCCGGCTGCCTCCAAAGGCTGGTTTGCAAGCACTCAATCCCGCTGTTCACGCCAGCTGCGCACAATGCTCCCAAGCCCGGGAGAAAAGCATTTTGGGGTGGTGCTCACTCCGGGCTTTGGAAGACCTCCCCGGCTGCCTCCAAGGCCGGTTTGCAAGCACTTCTGCCTGCTGTTCCCGCCACCCGCGCACAATGCTCCCAAGCCCGGGAGAAAAGCGTTTCGGGGTGGTGTTCTCTCTGGGCCCAAGAAAGACCTCCCGGGCTGCCCCCAAATGCCGGTTTGCAAGCACTCCCACTCGCTGTTCCCGCCATCCGTGCAAATGCTCCAAGCCCAGGAGAAAAGCCCTTCAGGGTGGTGCTCTCTCCCGGCCCTTGGAAGACCTCCCCGGCTGCCTCCAAAGGCTGGATTTCAAGTACTCCCTCCCGCTGTCCCGCCAGCCGCACACAATGCTCCCAATCACGGGAGAAAAGCGCTTCGGGGTGGTGCTCTCTACGGGCCCTTGGAAGACCTCCCCGTTTGTCTCCAAAGGCCGGTTTGCAAGCACTCATGCCCGCTGTTCCCGCCAGCCGCGCACAATGCTCCCAAGCCTAGGAGAAAAGCGCTTCGGGGTGGTGCTCTCTCCCGGCCCTTGGAAGACCTCCCCGGCTGCCTCCAAAGGCCAGTTTGCAAGCACTCAATCCCGCTGTTCCCGCCAGCCGCGCACAATGCTCCCAAGCCCGGGAGAAAAGCGCTTCGGGGTGGTGCTCTCTCCTGGCCCTTGGAAGACCTCCCCGGCTGCCTCCAAAGGCTGGTTTTCGAGAACTCCCTCCCGCTGACCCGCCAGCCGCACACAATGCTCCCAAGCCCGGGAGAAAAGCATTTTGGGGTGGTCTCTCTCCGGGCCCTTGGAAGACTCCCCGGCTGCCTCTAAAGGCCGGTTTGCAAGCACTCATGTCCTCTGTTCCCGACAGCCGCGAACAATGCTCCCAATTCCGTGAGAAAAGTGCTTCGGGATGGTGCTCTCTCCGGGCCCTTGGAAGACCTCCCAAGCTGCCTCCAAAGGCCGGTTTGCAAGCACTCCCGCCCGCTGTTCCCGCCAGCCTCGCACAATGCTCCCAAGACCGGGAGAAAAGCGCTTCGGGGTGGTGTTCTCTCCGTGCCAATGGAGGACCTCCCTGGCTGCCCCCAAAGGCCGGTTTGCAAGCACTCCCGCCCGCTGTTCCCGCCAGCCTCGCACAATGCTCCCAAGACCGGGAGAAAAGCGCTTCGGGGTGGTGTTCTCTCCGTGCCCATGGAAGACCTCCCCGGCTGCCTCCAAAGGACGGTTTTCAAGCACTCCTGCCTGCTGTTCCCGCCACCCGCGCAGAATGCTCCCAAGCCCGGGAGAAAAGCGCTTCGGGGTGGTGCTCTCTACAGGCCCTTGGAAGACCTCCCCGGCTGCCTCCAAAGGCCGGTTTGCAAGGACTCCTTCCTGCTGTTCCCGCCAGCCACGCACAATGCTCCCAAGCCCGGGAGAAAAGCATTTTGGGGTGGTGCTCACTCCGGGCCCTTGGAAAACCTCCCCGGCTGCCTCCAATGGCCAGTTTGCAAGCACTCATGTCCGCTGTTCCCACCAGCCGCGCACAATGCTCCCAAGCCCGGGAGAAAAGCTTTTTGGGGTGGTGCTCACACCGGGCCCTGGAAGACCTCCCCGGCTGCCTCCAAAGGCCAGTTTTCAAGCACTCCTGCCTGCTGTTCCCGCCACCTGCGCACAATGCTCCTAAGCCCGGGAGAAAAGCGCTTCGGGGTGGTGCTCTCTACAGGCCCTTGGAAGACCTCCCCGGCTGCCTCCAAAGGCCGGTTTGCAAGGACTCCTTCCTGCTGTTCCCGCCAGCCACGCACAATGCTCCCAAGCCCGGGAGAGAAGCATTTTGGGGTGGTGCTCTCTACAGGCCCTTGGAAGACCTCCCCGGCTGCCTCCAAAGGCCAGTTTGCAAGCAGTCCTGCCTGCTGTTCCCGCCAGCCGCGCACAATGCTCCCAAGCCCGGGAGAAGAGCGCTTCGGGGTGGTGCTCTCTCCGGGCCCTTGGAAGACGTCCCCGGCTGCCTCCAAAGGCCGGTTTGCAAGCACTCATGCCCGTTGTTCCCACCAGCCGCGCACAATGCTCCCAAGCCCGGGAGAAAAGCATTTTGGGGTGGTGCTCACTCCGGGCCCTTGGAAGACCTCCCCGGCTGCCTCCAAAGGCCAGTTTGCAAGCAGTCCTGCCTGCTGTTCCCGCCAGCCGCGCACAATGTTCCCAAGCCCGGGAGAAAAGCGCTTCGGGGTGGTGCTCTCTCCGGGCACTTTCAAGACCTCCCCGGCTGCCCCCAAAGGCCGGTTTGTAAGTACTCATTCCCGCTGCTTCCGCCATCCACGCACAATGCTCCCAAGCCCGGGAGAAAAGCATTTTGGGGTGGTGCTCTCTCCGGGCCCTTGGAAGACCTCCCGGGCTGCCTCCAAAGGCCGGTTTGCAAGCATTCATGTCCGTTGTTCCCGACAGCCGCGCACAATGCTCCCAAGCCCGAGAGAAAAGCATTTTGGGGTGGTGATCAGTCCGGCCCTTGGAAGACCTCCCCGGCTGCCTCCAAAGGACAGTTTGCAAGCACTCATGCCCGCTGTTCCCGCCAGCCACGCACAATGCTCCCAAGACCGTGAGAAAAGCGCTTCGGGGTGGTGTTCTCTCAGGGACCATGGAGGACCTCCCCGGCTGCCCCCAAAGGCCGGTTTGCATGCATTCCCACTCGCTGTTCCCGCCAGGCACACACAATGTTCCAAAACCCCGGAGAAAAGCACTTCGGGGTGGTGCTCTCTCCGCGCCCTTGGAAGACTTCTCTGGCTGCCGCCAAAGGCCGGTTTGCAAGAATTCCCTCCCGCTGTCCCACCAGCCGCACACAAAGCTCCAAAACCCGAGAGAAAAGCGCTTCGAGGTGGTGCTCTCTCCAGGCCCTTGGAAGACCTCCCCGGCTGCCTCCAAAGGCCGGTTTGCAAGCACTCATGCCTGCTGTTCCCGCCACGCGCGCACAATGCTCCCAAGCCCGGAAGAAAAGCATTTTGGGGTAGTGCTCTCTCCGGGCCCTTGGAAGACCTCCCGGGCTGCCTCCAAAGGCCGGTTTGCAAGCACTCATGTCCGCTGTTCCCGACAGCCGCGCACAATGCTCCCAAGCCCGGGAGAAAAGCATTTTGGGGTGGTAATCAGTCCGGGCCCTTGGAAGACCTCCCCGGCTGCCTCCAAAGGACAGTTTGCAAGAACTCATGCCCGCTGTTCCCGCCAGGCACGCACAATGCTCCCAAGCCCGGGAGAAAAGCGCTTCGGGGTGGTGCTCTCACCGGGCCCTTGCCCCTGAGCCTGGGGGCAATGCAGGGGGAACACACTCCCAGGCCAAGGCAGAACCACATGTAAACGTCTGTTCCTGGTCCCTGCACCGGCGGAGAGCTCGGGGGAGCCAGAGAATGCCAGGCAGCTGCTGGGTTGGCGGCCTGTGTGGAAAGGGGCAGAGCCGACCTAGGGGCAAGTTGGGCCTCTTGCTCTCCCTGCTGCCCTGAGGCTGCTGGGCCAAAGAGGTCTTGGGCATCCAGCCCCTTGCTGGTCCCTTCCTTCTGACGAGGCCCTCTGAGCTCCAGCACCTTGCAGTGTGGAGACAGCCCCTGCCAGCAACCTCCTCTCCAAGGAGGCCTCAACCGAGGCCTAGGCCCAGGGGAAAGGCACCAGCGGGGATGAGCCAGGGGAGGCGCCCGGGCATGTCTGGACCCAGTCCCCGCAGCCTGCCCCTTGGTGGGGCAGTACCCCCGGAGGCCAGGAAGGTCTAGGCAAGGCTGCCAGGGGCAGGGACAGCGCTGGGTCCTGCCCCTGGCCTGTGGGGCGTCTGAGCACAACCAGCACCCTCCCGCTGGAAGACCTCCCCGTCTGCCTCCAAAGGCCTGTTTGCAAGCACTCCCACCCGCTGTTCCCGCCAGGCACGCACAATGCTCCCAAGCCCGGGAGAAAAGTGCTTCGGGGTGGTGCTCTCTCCGGGCCCTTGCTCCTGAGCCTGGGGGCAAGGCACGGTGTCCACAATCCCAGGCCAAGTCAGAACCACATGCACACCTCTGATCTGCCCCCTGCACCGGCAAAGAGCTCGGGGGAGCCAGAGTATGTCAGGCAGCTGCTGGGCTAGCCGCCTGTGTGGGAAGGGGCAGAGCCGACCTAGGGGCAAGTTGTGCCTCTTGCTCTCCCTGCTGCCCTGAGGCTGCTGGGCCAAAGAGGTCTTGGGCGTCCAGCCCCTTGCTGGTCCCTTCCCTCTGACGAGGCCCTCTGAGCTC
Organism: Dama dama; assembly: GCF_033118175.1. NCBI lineage: Eukaryota > Metazoa > Chordata > Mammalia > Artiodactyla > Cervidae > Dama > Dama dama. The sequence continues at coordinate 374,508 of NW_026870886.1, forward strand.
CAGCACCTTGCAGTGTGGAGACAGCCCCTGCCAGCAACCTCCTCTCCAAGAGGCCTAAACCGAGGCCTAGGCCCAGGGGAAAGGCACCAGTGGGGATGAGCCTGGGGAAGCGCCCGGGCATGTCTGGACCCAGTCCCCGCAGCCTGCCCCTTGGTGGGGCAGTACCCCTGAGGCCAGGAAGGTCTGGGAAAGGCTGGCCAGGGGCAGGGGACCTGCTGGGTCCTGCCCCTGGCCTGTGGGGCCTCTGAGCACAACCGGCCCTCTCCCAATGGAAGACCTCCCCGGCTGCCTCCAAAGGCCGGTTTGCAAGCACTCCCGCCCACTGTTCCCACAAAGCACGCACAATGCTCCCAAGCCCGGGAGAAAAGCGCTTCGGGGTGGTGCTCTCTCCGGGCCCTTGCCCCTGAGCCTGGGGTCCAGGCAGTGGGTCCACACTCCCAGACCAAGGCAGAACCACATGCACACGTGTGTTCCTGCCCCCTACACCGGCAGAGAGCTCGGGGGAGCCAGAGACTGCCAGGCTGCTGCTGGGCTGGCTGCCTGTGTGGTACGGGGCAGAGCCGACCTAGGGGCATGTTGGGCCTCTTGCTCTCCCTGCTGCCCTGAGGCTGCTGGGTCAAAGAGGTCTTGGGCATCCAGCGCTTTGCTGGTGCCTTCCCTCTGACGAGGCCCTCTGAGCTCCAGCACCTTGCAGTGTGGAGACAGCCCCTGTCAGCAACCTCCTCTCCAAAGAGTACTCAACCGAGGCCTACAACCAGGGGAAAGGCACCAGCGGGGATGATCCTGGGGAGGCGCACAGACATGTCTGGACCCAGTCTCCTCAGCCTGCCCCTTGGTGGGGCAGTACCCCCGGAGGCCAGGAAGGTCTGGGCAAGTCTGGCCAGGGGCAGGGGCCCTGCTGGGTCCTGACCCTGGCCTGTGGGGCCTCTGAGCACAACCGGCCCTCTCCCACTGGAAGACCTCCCCGGCTGCCTCCAAAGTCCTGTTTGCAACACTCCCGCCCGCTGTTCACGTCAGGAATGCACAAAGCTCCCAAGCCGGGGAGAAAAGCGCTTCGGTGTGGTGCTCTCTCCGGGCCCTTGCCCATGAGCCTGGGGGCAAGGCAGGGAGAACACACTCCCAGGCCAAGGCAGAACCACATGCCCACATCTGTTCCTGTCCCCTGCACCGGCAGAGAGCTTGGGGGAGCCAGAGTCTGTCAGGCAGCTGCTGGGTTGGCCGCCTGTGTGGGAAGGGGCAGAGCCGCCCTAGGGGCAAGTTGGGCCTCTTGCTCTCCCTGCTGCCCTGAGGCTGCTGGGCCAAAGATGTCTTGGGCATCCAGCCCTTTACTGGTCCCTTCTCTCTGACGAGGCTGTCTGAGCTGCAGCACCTTGCAGTGTGGAGACAGCCCCTGCCAGCAACCTCCTCTCCAAGGAGGCCTCAACCGAGGCCTAGGCCCAGGGGAAAGGCACCAGCGGGGATGAGCCAGGGGAGGCGCCCGAGCATGTCTGGACCCAGTCCCCGCAGCCTGCCCCTTGGTGGGGCAGTACCCCCGGAGGCCAGGAAGGTCTGGGCAAGGCTGGCCAGGGGCAGGGGCCCTGCTGCGTCCTGCCCTTGGCCTGTGGGGCCTCTGAGCACAACCGGCCCTCTCCCACTGGAAGACCTCCCCGGCTGCCTCCAAAGGCCGGTTTGCAAGCGCTCCCGCCCACTGTTCCCAGCAGGCGTGCACAATGCTCCTAAGCCTGGGAGAAAAGCGCTTCGGGGTGGTACTCTCTCCGGGCCCTTGCCCCTGAGCCTGGGGGACAGGCAGGGTGTCCACACTCCCAGGCCAAGGCAGAACCACATGCACACGACTGATCTGCCCCCTGCACCGGCAGAGAGCTCGGGGGAGCCAGAGTCTGTCAGGCAGCTGCTGGGCTGGCCGCCTGTGTGGGAAGGGGCAGAGCCGACCTAGGGGCAAGTTGGGCCTCTTGCTCTCCCTGCTGCCCTGAGGCTGCTGGGCCAAAGAGGTCTTGTGCATCCAGCCCCTTGCTGGTCCCTTCCCTCTGACGAGGCCCTCTGAGCTCCAGCACCTTGCAGTGTGGAGACAGCCCCTGCCAGCAACCTCCTCTCCAAGGAGGCCTCAACCGAGGCCTAGGCCCAGGGGAAAGGCACCAGCGGGGATGAGCCTGGGGAGGCGCCCGGGCATGTCTGGACCCAGTCCCCGCAGGCTGCCCCTTGGTGGGGCAGTACCCCCGGAGGCCAGGAAGGTCTGGGCAAGGCTGGCCAGGGGCAGGGGCCCTGCTGGGTCCTGCCCCTGGCCTGTGGGGCCTCTGAGCACAACCGGCCCTCTCCCGCTGGAAGACCTCCCCGGCTGCCTCCAAAGGCCAGTTTGCCAACACTCCTGCCCGCTGTTCCCGCCAGGCACGCACAATGCTCCCAAGCCCGGGAGAAAAGCGCTTCAGGGTGGTGCTCTCTCCGGGCCCTTGCCCCTGAGCCTGGGGTAAAGGCACGGTGTCCACACGCCCAGGCCAAGTCAGAACCACATGCACACGTCTGTTCCTGCCCCCTGCACCGGCAGAGAGCTCGGGGGAGCCAGAGTCTGTCAGGCAGCTGCTGGGCTGGCCGCCTGTGTGGGAAGGGGCAGAGCCGACCTAGGGGCAAGTTGGGCCTCTTCCTCTCCCTGCTGCCCTGAGGCTGCTGGGCCAAAGAGGTCTTGGGCATCCATCCCGTTGCTGGTCCCTTCCCTCTGACGAGGCCCTCTGAGCTCCAGCACCTTGCAGTGTGGAGACAATCCCTGCCAGCAACCTCCTCTCCAAGGAGGCCTCAACCGAGGCCTAGGCCCAGGGGAAAGGCACCAGCGGGGATGAGCCTGGGGAGGCGCCCAGGCATGTCTGGACCCAGTCCCCGCAGCCTGCCCCTTGGTGGGGCTGTAACCCCGGAGGCAGGAAGGTCTGGGCAAGGCTGGCCAGGGGCAGGGGCCCTGCTGGGCCCTTCCCCTGGCCTGTGGGGCCTCTGAGCACAACCGGCCCTCTCCCACTGGAAGACCTCCCCGGCTGCCTCCAAAGGCCGGTTTGCAAGCACTCCCGCCCACTGTTCCCACCAAGCGCGTACAATGCTCTCAAGCCCGGGAGAAAAGCGCTTCGGGGTGGTGCTCTCTCCGGGCCCTTGCCCCTGAGCCTGGGGGCCAGGCAGGGGGTCCACACTCCCAGGCCAAGGCAGAACCACATGCACACGTCTGTTCCTGACCCCTGCACCGGCAGAGAGCTCGGGGGAGCCAGAGTCTGTCAGGCAGCTGCTGGGCTGGCCGCCTGTGTGGGAAGGGGCAGAGCCGACCTAGGGGCAAGTTGGGCCTCTTCCTCTCCCTGCTGCCCTGAGGCTGCTGGGCCATAGAGGTCTTGGGCATCCAGCCCCTTGCTGCTCCCTTCCCTCTGACGAGGCCCTCTGAGCTCCAGCACCTTGCAGTGTGGAGACAGCCCCTGCCAGCAACCTCCTCTCCAAGGAGGCCTCAACCGAGGCCTAGGCCCAGGGGAAAGGCACCAGCGGGGATGAGCCAGTGGAGGCGCACGGGCATGTCTGGACCCAGTCCCCGCAGCCTGCCCCTTGGTGGGGCAGTACCCCCGGAGGCCAGGAAGGTCTGGGCAAGGCTGCCAGGGGCAGGGACATTGCTGGGTCCTGCCCCTGGCCTTTGGGGCGTCTGAGCACAACCGGCACTCTCCCACTGGAAGACCTGCCCGGCTGCCTCCAAAGGCCGGTTTGCAAGCGCTCCCGCCTACTGTTCCCAGCAGGCGTGTACAATGCTCCCAAGCCCGGGAGAAAAGCGCTTCGGGGTGGTGCTCTCTCCGGGCCCTTGCTCCTGAGCCTGGGGGCAAGGCACGGTGTCCACAATCCCAGGCCAAGTCAGAACCACATGCACACCTCTGATCTGCCCCCTGCACCGGCAAAGAGCTTGGGGGAGCCAGAGTCTGTCAGGCAGCTGCTGGGTTGGCCGCCTGTGTGGGAAGGGGCAGAGCCGCCCTAGGGGCAAGTTGGGCCTCTTGCTCTCCCTGCTGCCCTGAGGCTGCTGGGCCAAAGATGTCTTGGGCATCCAGCCCTTTACTGGTCCCTTCTCTCTGACGAGGCTGTCTGAGCTGCAGCACCTTGCAGTGTGGAGACAGCCCCTGCCAGCAACCTCCTCTCCAAGGAGGCCTCAACCGAGGCCTAGGCCCAGGGGAAAGGCACCAGCGGGGATGAGCCAGGGGAGGCGCCCGAGCATGTCTGGACCCAGTCCCCGCAGCCTGCCCCTTGGTGGGGCAGTACCCCCGGAGGCCAGGAAGGTCTGGGCAAGGCTGGCCAGGGGCAGGGGCCCTGCTGTGTCCTGCCCTTGGCCTGTGGGGCCTCTGAGCACAACCGGCCCTCTCCCACTGGAAGACCTCCCCGGCTGCCTCCAAAGGCCAGTTTGCAAGCGCTCCCGCCCACTGTTCCCAGCAGGCGTGCACAATGCTCCTAAGCCTGGGAGAAAAGCGCTTCGGGGTGGTGCTCTCTCCGGGCCCTTGCCCCTGAGCCTGGGGGACAGGCAGGGTGTCCACACTCCCAGGCCAAGGCAGAACCACATGCACACGACTGATCTGCCCCCTGCACCGGCAGAGAGCTCGGGGGAGCCAGAGTCTGTCAGGCAGCTGCTGGGCTGGCCGCCTGTGTGGGAAGGGGCAGAGCCGACCTAGGGGCAAGTTGGGCCTCTTGCTCTCCCTGCTGCCCTGAAGCTGCTGGGCCAAAGAGGTCTTGGGCATCCAGCCCCTTGCTGGTCCCTTCCCTCTGACGAGGCCCTCTGAGCTCCAGCACCTTGCAGTGTGGAGACAGCCCCTGCCAGCAACCTCCTCTCCAAGGAGGCCTCAACCGAGGCCTAGGCCCAGGGGAAAGGCACCAGCGGGGATGAGCCTGGGGAGGCGCCCGGGCATGTCTGGACCCAGTCCCCGCAGCCTGCCCCTTGGTGGGGCAGTACCCCCGGAGGCCAGGAAGGTCTGGGCAAGGCTGGCCAGGGGCAGGGGCCCTGCTGGGTCCTGCCCCTGGCCTGTGGGGCCTCTGAGCACAACCGGCCCTCTCCCGCTGGAAGACCTCCCCGGCTGCCTCCAAAGGCCAGTTTGCCAACACTCCTGCCCGCTGTTCCCGCCAGGCACGCACAATGCTCCCAAGCCCGGGAGAAAAGCGCTTCAGGGTGGTGCTCTCTCCGGGCCCTTGCCCCTGAGCCTGGGGTCAAGGCACGGTGTCCACACTCCCAGGCCAAGTCAGAACCACATGCACACGTCTGTTCCTGCCCCCTGCACCGGCAGAGAGCTCGGGGGAGCCAGAGTCTGTCAGGCAGCTGCTGGGCTGGCCGCCTTTGTGGGAAGGGGCAGAGCCGACCTAGGGGCAAGTTGGGCCTCTTCCTCTCCCTGCTGCCCTGAGGCTGCTGGGCCAAAGAGGTCTTGGGCATCCATCCCGTTGCTGGTCCCTTCCCTCTGACGAGGCCCTCTGAGCTCCAGCACCTTGCAGTGTGGAGACAATCCCTGCCAGCAACCTCCTCTCCAAGGAGGCCTCAACCGAGGCCTAGGCCCAGGGGAAAGGCACCAGCGGGGATGAGCCTGGGGAGGCGCCCAGGCATGTCTGGACCCATTCCCCGCAGCCTACCCCTTTGTGGGGCTGTAACCCCGGAGGCAGGAAGGTCTGGGCAAGGCTGGCCAGGGGCAGGGGCCCTGCTGGGTCCTGCCCCTGGCCTGTGGGGCCTCTGAGCACAACCGGCCCTCTCCCACTGGAAGACCTCCCCGGCTGCCTCCAAAGGCCGGTTTGCAAGCACTCCCGCCCACTGTTCCCACCAAGCGTGCACAATTCTCCCAAGCCCGGGAGAAAAGCGCTTCGGGGTGGTGCTCTCTCCGGGCCCTTGCCCCTGAACCTGGGGGCCAGGCAGTTGGTCCACACTCGGAGACCAAGGCAGAACCACATGCACACGTCTGTTCCTGACCCCTGCACCGGCAGAGAGCTCGGGGGAGCCAGAGTCTCTCAGGCAGGTGCTGGGCTGGCCGCCTGTGTGGGAAGGGGCAGAGCCGACCTAGGGGCAAGTTGGGCCTCTTGCTCTCCCTGCTGCCCTGAGGCTGCTGGGTCAAAGAGGTCTTGGGCATCCAGCACTTTGCTGGTCCCTTCCCTCTGACGAGGCCCTCTGAGCTCCAGCACCTTGCAGTGTGGAGACAGCCCCTGCCAGCAATCTCCTCTCCAAGGAGGCCTCAACCGAGGCCTAGGCCCAGGGGAAAGGCACCAGCGGGGTTGAGCCAGGGGAGGCGCCCGGGCATGTCTGGACCCTGTCCCCGCAGCCTGCCCCTTGGTGGGGCAGTACCCCCGGAGGCCAGGAAGGTCTGGGCAAGGCTGGCCAGGGGCAGGGGCCCTGCTGGGTCCTGCCCCTGGCCTGTGGGGCCTCTGAGCACAACCAGCCCTCTCCCACTAGAAGACCTCCCCGGCTGCCTCCAAAGGCCGGTTTGCAAGCACTCCCGCCCACTGTTCCCGCCAGGCGCGCACAATGCTCCCAAGCCCGGGAGAAAAGCGCTTCGGGGTGGTGGTCTCTCCGGGCCCTTGCCCCTGAGCCTGGGGGCCAGGCAGGGGATCCACAGTCCCAGGCCAAGGCACAACAACATGCAGACGTCTGTTCCTGCCCCCTCCACCGGCAGAGAGCTGGGGGGAGCCAGAGTCTGTCAGGCAGCTGCTGGGCTGGCCGCCTGTATGGGAAGGGGCAGAGCCGCCCTAGGGGCAAGTTGGGCCTCTTGTTCTCCCTGCTGCCCTGAGGCTGCTGTGCCAAAGAGGTCTTGGGCATCCAGCCCCTTGCTGGTCCCTTCCCTCTGACGAGGCCCTCTGAGCTCCAGCACCTTGCAGTGTGGAGACAGACCCTGCCAGCAACCTCCTCTCCAAGGAGGCCTCAACCGAGGCCTAGGCCCAGGGGAAAGGCACCAGCGGGGATGAGCCAGTGGAGGCGCACGGGCATATCAGGACCCAGTCCCCGCAGCCTGCCCCTTGGTGGGGCAGTACCCCCGGAGGCCAGGAAGGTCTGGGCAAGGCTGGCCAGGGGCAGGGTCCCTGCTAGGTCCTGCCCCTGGCCTGTGGGGCCTCTGAGCACAACCGGCCCACTCCCACTGGAAGACCTCCCCGGCTGCCTTCAAAGGCGGGTTTGCCAACACTCCCGCCCGCTGTTCCCGCCAGGCACGCACAACGCTCCCAAGGCCAGGAGAAAAGCGCTTCGGGGTGTTGCTCTCTCCGGGCCCTTGCCCCTGAGCCTGGGGTCCAGGCAGTGGGTCCACACTCCCAGACCAAGGCAGAACCACATGCACACGTCTGTTCCTGACCCCTGAACCGGCAGAGAGCTCGGGGGAGCCAGAGTCTATCAGGCAGCTGCTGGGTTGGCTGCCTGTGTGGGAAGGGGCAGAGCCGACCTAGGGGCAAGTTGGGCCTCTTGCTCTCCCTGCTGCCCTGAGGCTGCTGGGCCAAAGAGGTCTTGGGCATCCAGCCCCTTGCTGGTCCCTTCCCGCTGACGAGGCCCTCTGAGCTCCAGCACCTTGCAGTGTGGAGACAGCCCCTGCCAGCAACCTCCTCTCCAAGGAGGCATCAACCGAGGCCTATGCCCAGGGGAAAGGCACCAGCGGGGATGAGCCTGGGGAGGCGCCCAGGCATGTCTGGACCCAGTCCCCGCAGCCTGCCCCTTGGTGGGGCAGTACCCCCGGAGGCCAGGAAGGTCTGGGCAAGGCTGGCCAGGGGCAGGGGACCTGCTGGGTCCTGCCCCTGGCCTGTGAGGCCTCTGAGCACAACCGGCCCTCTCCCACTGGAAAACCTCCACGGCTGCCTCCAAAGTCCTGTTTGCAAACACTCCCGCCCACTGTTCCCAGCAGGCTCGCACAATGCTCCCAAGCCCGGGAGAAAAGCGCTTCGGGGTGGTGCTCTCTCCGGGCCCTTGCCCCTGAGCCTGGGGGCAAGGCAGGGCGAATACACTCCCAGGCCAAGGCAGAACCACATGCCCACGTCTGTTCCTGTCCCCTGCACCGGCAGAGAGCTTGGGGGAGCCAGAGTCTGTCAGGCAGCTGCTGAGTTGGCCGCCTGTGTGGGAAGGGGCAGAGCCGCCCTAGGGGCAAGTTGGGCCTCTTGCTCTCCCTGCTGCCCTGAGGCTGCTGGGCCAAAGACGTCTTGGGCATCCAGCCCCTTGCTGGTCCCTTCCCTCTGACGAGGCCCTCTGAGCTCCAGCACCTTGCAGTGTGAAGACAGCCCCTGCCAGCAACCTCCTCTCCAAGGAGGCCTCAACCGAGGCCTAGGCCCAGGGGAAAGGCACCAGCGGGGATGAGCCTGGGGAGGCGCCCGGGCATGTCTGGACCCAGGCCCCGCAGCCTGCCCCTTGGTGGGGCAGTACCCCTGAGGACAGGAAGGTCTGGGAAAGGCTGGCCAGGGGCAGGGGACCTGCTGGGTCCTGCCCCTGGCCTGTGGGGCCTCTGAGCACAACCGGCCCTCTCCCAATGGAAGACCTCCCCGGCTGCCTCCAAAGGCCGGTTTGCAAGCACTCCCGCCCACTGTTCCCACAAAGCACGCACAATGCTCCCAAGCCCGGGAGAAAAGCGCTTCGGGGTGGTGCTCTCTCCGGGCCCTTGCCCCTGAGCCTGGGGTCCAGGCAGTGGGTCCACACTCCCAGACCAAGGCAGAACCACATGCACACGTGTGTTCCTGCCCCCTACACCGGCAGAGAGCTCGGGGGAGCCAGAGACTGCCAGGCTGCTGCTGGGCTGGCTGCCTGTGTGGTACGGGGCAGAGCCGACCTAGGGGCATGTTGGGCCTCTTGCTCTCCCTGCTGCCCTGAGGCTGCTGGGTCAAGAGGTCTTGGGCATCCAGCGCTTTGCTGGTGCCTTCCCTCTGACGAGGCCCTCTGAGCTCCAGCACCTTGCAGTGTGGAGACAGCCCCTGTCAGCAACCTCCTCTCCAAAGAGTCCTCAACCGAGGCCTACAACCAGGGGAAAGGCACCAGCGGGGATGATCCTGGGGAGGCGCACAGACATGTCTGGACCCAGTCTCCTCAGCCTGCCCCTTGGTGGGGCAGTACCCCCGGAGGCCAGGAAGGTCTGGGCAAGTCTGGCCAGGGGCAGGGGCCCTGCTGGGTCCTGACCCTGGCCTGTGGGGCCTCTGAGCACAACCGGCCCTCTCCCACTGGAAGACCTCCCCGGCTGCCTCCAAAGTCCTGTTTGCAACACTCCCGCCCGCTGTTCACGTCAGGAATGCACAAAGCTCCCAAGCCGGGGAGAAAAGCGCTTCGGTGTGGTGCTCTCTCCGGGCCCTTGCCCATGAGCCTGGGGGCAAGGCAGGGAGAACACACTCCCAGGCCAAGGCAGAACCACATGCCCACATCTGTTCCTGTCCCCTGCACCGGCAGAGAGCTTGGGGGAGCCAGAGTCTGTCAGGCAGCTGCTGGGTTGGCCGCCTGTGTGGGAAGGGGCAGAGCCGCCCTAGGGGCAAGTTGGGCCTCTTGCTCTCCCTGCTGCCCTGAGGCTGCTGGGCCAAAGATGTCTTGGGCATCCAGCCCTTTACTGGTCCCTTCTCTCTGACGAGGCTGTCTGAGCTGCAGCACCTTGCAGTGTGGAGACAGCCCCTGCCAGCAACCTCCTCTCCAAGGAGGCCTCAACCGAGGCCTAGGCCCAGGGGAAAGGCACCAGCGGGGATGAGCCAGGGGAGGCGCCCGAGCATGTCTGGACCCAGTCCCCGCAGCCTGCCCCTTGGTGGGGCAGTACCCCCGGAGGCCAGGAAGGTCTGGGCAAGGCTGGCCAGGGGCAGGGGCCCTGCTGTGTCCTGCCCTTGGCCTGTGGGGCCTCTGAGCACAACCGGCCCTCTCCCACTGGAAGACCTCCCCGGCTGCCTCCAAAGGCCGGTTTGCAAGCGCTCCCGCCCACTGTTCCCAGCAGGCGTGCACAATGCTCCTAAGCCTGGGAGAAAAGCGCTTTGGGGTGGTGCTCTCTCCGGGCCCTTGCCCCTGAGCCTGGGGGACAGGCAGGGTGTCCACACTCCCAGGCCAAGGCAGAACCACATGCACACGACTGATCTGCCCCCTGCACCGGCAGAGAGCTCGGGGGAGCCAGAGTCTGTCAGGCAGCTGCTGGGCTGGCCGCCTGTGTGGGAAGGGGCAGAGCCGACCTAGGGGCAAGTTGGGCCTCTTGCTCTCCCTGCTGCCCTGAAGCTGCTGGGCCAAAGAGGTCTTGGGCATCCAGCCCCTTGCTGGTCCCTTCCCTCTGACGAGGCCCTCTGAGCTCCAGCACCTTGCAGTGTGGAGACAGCCCCTGCCAGCAACCTCCTCTCCAAGGAGGCCTCAACCGAGGCCTAGGCCCAGGGGAAAGGCTCCAGCGGGGATGAGCCAGTGGAGGCGCACGGGCATATCAGGACCCAGTCCCCGCAGCCTGCCCCTTGGTGGGGCAGTACCCCCGGAGGCCAGGAAGGTCTGGGCAAGGCTGGCCAGGGGCAGGGGCCCTGCTAGGTCCTGCCCCTGGCCTGTGGGGCCTCTGAGCACAACCGGCCCACTCCCACTGGAAGACCTCCCCGGCTGCCTTCAAAGGCGGGTTTGCCAACACTCCCGCCCGCTGTTCCCGCCAGGCACGCACAACGCTCCCAAGGCCAGGAGAAAAGCGCTTCGGGGTGTTGCTCTCTCCGGGCCCTTGCCCCTGAGCCTGGGGTCCAGGCAGTGGGTCCACACTCCCAGACCAAGGCAGAACCACATGCACACGTCTGTTCCTGACCCCTGAACCGGCAGAGAGCTCGGGGGAGCCAGAGTCTATCAGGCAGCTGCTGGGTTGGCTGCCTGTGTGGGAAGGGGCAGAGCCGACCTAGGGGCAAGTTGGGCCTCTTGCTCTCCCTGCTGCCCTGAGGCTGCTGGGCCAAAGAGGTCTTGGGCATCCAGCCCCTTGCTGGTCCCTTCCCGCTGACGAGGCCCTCTGAGCTCCAGCACCTTGCAGTGTGGAGACAGCCCCTGCCAGCAACCTCCTCTCCAAGGAGGCATCAACCGAGGCCTATGCCCAGGGGAAAGGCACCAGCGGGGATGAGCCTGGGGAGGCGCCCAGGCATGTCTGGACCCAGTCCCCGCAGCCTGCCCCTTGGTGGGGCAGTACCCCCGGAGGCCAGGAAGGTCTGGGCAAGGCTGGCCAGGGGCAGGGGACCTGCTGGGTCCTGCCCCTGGCCTGTGAGGCCTCTGAGCACAACCGGCCCTCTCCCACTGGAAAACCTCCACGGCTGCCTCCAAAGTCCTGTTTGCAAACACTCCCGCCCACTGTTCCCAGCAGGCTCGCACAATGCTCCCAAGCCCGGGAGAAAAGCGCTTCGGGGTGGTGCTCTCTCCGGGCCCTTGCCCCTGAGCCTGGGGGCAAGGCAGGGGGAATACACTCCCAGGCCAAGGCAGAACCACATGCCCACGTCTGTTCCTGTCCCCTGCACCGGCAGAGAGCTTGGGGGAGCCAGAGTCTGTCAGGCAGCTGCTGAGTTGGCCGCCTGTGTGGGAAGGGGCAGAGCCGCCCTAGGGGCAAGTTGGGCCTCTTGCTCTCCCTGCTGCCCTGAGGCTGCTGGGCCAAAGACGTCTTGGGCATCCAGCCCCTTGCTGGTCCCTTCCCTCTGACGAGGCCCTCTGAGCTCCAGCACCTTGCAGTGTGAAGACAGCCCCTGCCAGCAACCTCCTCTCCAAGGAGGCCTCAACCGAGGCCTAGGCCCAGGGGAAAGGCACCAGCGGGGATGAGCCTGGGGAGGCGCCCGGGCATGTCTGGACCCAGGCCCCGCAGCCTGCCCCTTGGTGGGGCAGTACCCCCGGAGGCCAGGAAGGTCTGGGCAAGGCTGGCCAGGGGCAGGGGCCCTGCTGCGTCCTGCCCCTGGCCTGTGGGGCCTCTGAGCACAACCGGCCCTCTCCCACTGGAAGACCTCCCCGGCTGCCTCCAAAGGCCGGTTTGCAAGCGCTCCCGCCCACTGTTCCCAGCAGGCGTGCACAATGCTCCCAAGCCCGGGAGAAAAGCGCTTCAGGGTGGTGCTCTTTCCGGGCCCTTGCCCCTGAGCCTGGGGGCAAGGCAGGGTGTCCACACTCCCAGGACAAGGCAGAACCACATGCACACGTCTGATCTGCCCCCTGCACCGGCAGAGAGCTCGGGGGAGCCAGAGTCTGTCAGGCAGCTGCTGGGCTGGCCGCCTGTGTGGGAAGGGGCAGAGCCGACCTAGGGGCAAGTTGGGCCTCTTGCTCTCCCTGCTGCCCTGAGGCTGCTGGGCCAAAGAGGTCTTGGGCATCCAGCCCCTTGCTGGTCCCTTCCCTCTGACGAGGCCCTCTGAGCTCCATCACCTTGCAGTGTGGAGACAGCCCCTGCCAGCAACCTCCGCTCCAAGGAGGCCTCAACTGAGGCCTAGGCCCAGGGGAAAGGCACCAGCGGTGATGAGCCTGGGGAGGCGCCCGGCCATGTCTGGACCCAGTCCCCGCAGCCTGCCCCTTGGTGGGGCAGTACCCCCGGAGGCCAGGAGGTTCTGGGCAAGGCTGCCAGGGGCAGGGACACTGCTGGGTCCTGCCCCTGGCCTGTGGGGCGTCTGAGCACAACCGGCACTCTCCCGCTGGAAGACCTCCCCGGCTGCCTCCAAAGGCCGGTTTGCAAGCACTCCCGCCCGCTGTTCCCGCCAGGCACGCACAATGCTCCCAAGCCCGGGAGAAAAGCGCTTCGGGGTGGTGCTCTCTCCGGGCCCTTTCCCCTGAGCCTGGGGGACAGGCAGGGGGAACACACTCCCAGGCCAAGGCAGAACGACATGCACACGTCTGTTCCTGCCCCCTACACCGGCAGAGAGTTCGGGGGAGCCAGAGACTGCCAGGCTGCTGCTGGGCTGGCTGCCTGTGTGGGACGGGGTAGAGCCGACCTAGGGGCAAGTTGGGCCTCTTGCTCTCCCTGCTGCCCTGAGGCTGCTGGGTCAAAGAGGTCTTGGGCATCCAGCCCTTTGCTGGTCCTTTCCCTCTGACGAGGCCCTCTGAGCTCCAGCACCTTGCAGTGTGCAGACAGCCCCTGCCGTCAACCTCCTCTCCAAGGAGGCCTCAACCGAGGCCTAGGCCCAGGGGAAAGGCACCAGCGGGGATGAGCCTGGGGAGGCGCCCGGGCATGTCTGGACCCAGTCCCCGCAGCCTGCCCCTTGGTGGGGTAGTACCCCCGGAGGCCAGGAAGGTCTGGGCAAGGCTGCCAGAGGCAGGGACACTGCTGGGTCCTGCCCCTGGCCTGTGGGGCCTCTGAGAACAACTGGCACTCTCCCGCTGGAAGACCTCCCCGGCTGCCTCCAAAGGCTGATTTGCAAGCACTCAATCCCGCTGTTCACGCCAGCTGCGCACAATGCTCCCAAGCCCGGGAGAAAAGCATTTTGGGGTGGTGCTCACTCCGGGCTTTGGAAGACCTCCCCGGCTGCCTCCAAGGCCGGTTTGCAAGCACTTCTGCCTGCTGTTCCCGCCACCCGCGCACAATGCTCCCAAGCCCGGGAGAAAAGCGTTTCGGGGTGGTGTTCTCTCTGGACCCAAGAAAGACCTCCCGGGCTGCCCCCAAATGCCGGTTTGCAAGCACTCCCACTCACTGTTCCCGCCATCCGTGCAAATGCTCCAAGCCCAGGAGAAAAGCCCTTCAGGGTGGTGCTCTCTCCCGGCCCTTGGAAGACCTCCCCGGCTGCCTCCAAAGGCTGGATTTCAAGTACTCCCTCCCGCTGTCCCGCCAGCCGCACACAATGCTCCCAATCACGGGAGAAAAGCGCTTCGGGGTGGTGCTCTCTACGGGCCCTTGGAAGACCTCCCCGTTTGTCTCCAAAGGCCGGTTTGCAAGCACTCATGCCCGCTGTTCCCGCCAGCCGCGCACAATGCTCCCAAGCCTAGGAGAAAAGCGCTTCGGGGTGGTGCTCTCTCCCGGCCCTTGGAAGACCTCCCCGGCTGCCTCCAAAGGCTGGTTTTCAAGAACTCCCTCCCGCTGACCCGCCAGCCGCACACAATGCTCCCAAGCCCGGGAGAAAAGCATTTTGAGGTGGTCTCTCTCCGGGCCCTTGGAAGACTCCCCGGCTGCCTCTAAAGGCCGGTTTGCAAGCACTCATGTCCTCTGTTCCCGACAGCCGCGAACAATGCTCCCAATTCCGTGAGAAAAGTGCTTCAGGATGGTGCTCTCTCCGGGCCCTTGGAAGACCTCCCAAGCTGCCTCCAAAGGCCGGTTTGCAAGCACTCCCGCCCGCTGTTCCCGCCAGCCTCGCACAATGCTCCCAAGACCGGGAGAAAAGCGCTTCGGGGTGGTGTTCTCTCCGTGCCAATGGAGGACCTCCCTGGCTGCCCCCAAAGGCCGGTTTGCAAGCACTCCCACTCGCTGTTCCCGCCAGCCACGCACAATCCTCCAAAACCCCGGAGAAAAGCGCTTCGGGGTGGTGTTCTCTCCGTGCCCATGGAAGACCTCCCGGGGTGCCCCCAAAGGCCGGTTTGCAAGCACTCCCACTCGCTGTTCCCGCCATCCGCGCACAATGCTCCCAAGCCCGGGAGAAAAGCATTTTGGGGTGGTGCTCACACCGGGCCCTGGAAGACCTCCCCGGCTGCCTCCAAAGGACGGTTTTCAAGCACTCCTGCCTGCTGTTCCCGCCACCCGCGCACAATAATCCCAAGCCCGGGAGAAAAGCGCTTCGGGGTGGTGCTCTCTACAGGCCCTTGGAAGACCTCCCGGGCTGCCTCCAAAGGCCGGTTTGCAAGGACTCCTTCCTGCTGTTCCCGCCATCCGCGCACAATGCTCCCAAGCACGGGAGAAAAGCATTTTGGGGTGGTGCTCACACCGGGCCCTGGAAGACCTCCCCGGCTGCCTCCAAAGGACGGTTTTCAAGCACTCCTGCCTGCTGTTCCCGCCACCCGCGCAAAATGCTCCCAAGCCCGGGAGAAAAGCGCTTCGGGGTGGTGCTCTCTACAGGCCCTTGGAAGACCTCCCCGGCTGCCTCCAAAGGCCGGTTTGCAAGGACTCCTTCCTGCTGTTCCCGCCAGCCACGCACAATGCTCCCAAGCCCGGGAGAAAAGCATTTTGGGGTGGTGCTCACACCGGGCCCTGGAAGACCTCCCCGGCTGCCTCCAAAGGCCAGTTTGCCAACACTCCCGCCCGCTGTTCCCACCAGGCAAGCACAATGCTCCCAAGCCCGGGAGAAAAGCGCTTCGGGGTGGTGCTCTCCTCGGGCCCTTGCCCCTGAGCCTGGGGGCCAGGCAGTTGGTCCACACTCCCAGACCAAGGCAGAACCACATGCACACGTCTGTTGCTGCCCCCTGCACCGGCAGAGAGCTCGGGGGAGCCAGAGTCTGTCAGGCAGCTGCTGGGCTGGCCGCCTGTGTGGGAAGGGGCAGAGCCGACCTAGGGGCAAGTTGGGCCTCTTCCTCTCCCTGCTGCCCTGAGGCTGCTGGGCCAAAGAGTTCTTGGGCATCCAGCCCCTTGCTGGTCCCTTCCCTCTGACGAGGCCCTCTGAGCTCCAGCACCTTGCAGTGTGGAGACAGCCCCTGCCAGCAACATCCTCTCCAAGGAGGCCTCAACCGAGGCCTAGGCCCAGGGGAAAGGCACCAGCGGGGATGAGCCTGGGGAGGCGCCCGGGCATGTCTGGACCCAGTCCCCGCAGCCTGCCCCTTGGTGGGGCAGTACCCCCGGAGGCCAGGAAGATCTGGGCAAGGCTGGCCAGGGGCAGGGGCCCTGCTGGGTCCTCCCCATGGCCTGTGGGGCCTCTGAGCACAACCGGCCCTCTCCCACTGGAAGACCTCCCCGGCTGCCTCCAAAGGCCAGTTTGCCAACACTCCTGCCCGCTCTTCCCGCCAGGCACGCACAATGCTCCCAAGCCCGGGAGAAAAGCGCTTCGGGGTGGTGCTCTCTCCGGGCCCTTGCCCCTGAGCCTGTGGGCAAGGCAAGGGGAACACACTCCCAGACCAAGGCAGAAACACATGCACACGTCTGGTCCTGTCCCCTGCACCGGCAGAGAGCTCGGGGGAGCCAGAGTCTCTCAGGCAGGTGCTGGGCTGGCCGCCTGTGTGGGAAGGGGCAGAGCCGACCTAGGGGCAAGTTGGGCCTCTTGCTCTCCCTGCTGCCCTGAGGCTGCTGGGTCAAAGAGGTCTTGGGCATCCAGCGCTTTGCTGGTGCCTTCCCTCTGACGAGGCCCTCTGAGCTCCAGCACCTTGCAGTGTGGAGACAGCCCCTTTCAGCAACCTCCTCTCCAAAGAGTCCTCAACCGAGGCCTACAACCAGGGGAAAGGCACCAGCGGGGATGATCCTGGGGAGGCGCACAGACATGTCTGGACCCAGTCTCCTCAGCCTGCCCCTTGGTGGGGCAGTACCCCCGGAGGCCAGGAAGGTCTGGGCAAGTCTGGCCAGGGGCAGGGGCCCTGCTGGGTCCTGACCCTGGCCTGTGGGGCCTCTGAGCACAACCGGCCCTCTCCCACTGGAAGACCTCACCGGCTGCCTCCAAAGGCCGGTTTGCAAGCGCTCCCGCCCACTGTTCCCAGCAGGCGTGCACAATGCTCCTAAGCCCGGGAGAAAAGCGCTTCGGGGTGGTGCTCTCTCCGGGCCCTTGCCCCTGAGCCTGGGGGACAGGCAGGGTGTCCACACTCCCAGGCCAAGGCAGAACCACATGCACACGACTGATCTGCCCCCTGCACCGGCAGAGAGCTCGGGCGAGCCAGAGTCTGTCAGGCAGCTGCTGGGCTGGCCGCCTGTGTGGGAAGGGGCAGAGCCGACCTAGGGGCAAGTTGGGCCTCTTGCTCTCCCTGCTGCCCTGAGGCTGCTGGGCCAAAGAGGTCTTGGGCATCCAGCCCCTTGCTGGTCCCTTCCCTCTGACGAGGCCCTCTGAGCTCCAGCACCTTGCAGTGTGGAGACAGCCCCTGCCAGCAACCTCCTCTCCAAGGAGGCCTCAACCGAGGCCTAGGCCCAGGGGAAAGGCACCAGCGGGGATGAGCCTGGGGAGGCGCCCGGGCATGTCTGGACCCAGTCCCCGCAGCCTGCCCCTTGGTGGGGCAGTACCCCCGGAGGCCAGGAAGGTCTGGGCAAGGCTGGCCAGGGGCAGGGGCCCTGCTGGGTCCTGCCCCTGGCCTGTAGGGCCTCTGAGCACAACCGGCCCTCTCCCGCTGGAAGACCTCCCCGGCTGCCTCCAAAGGCCAGTTTGCCAACACTCCTGCCCACTGTTCCCGCCAGGCACGCACAATGCTCCCAAGCCCAGGAGAAAAGCGCTTCGGGGTGGTGGTCTCTCCGGGCCCCTGCCCCTGAGCCTGGGGGCCAGGCAGGGGATCCACAGTCCCAGGCCAAGGCAGAACCACATGCACACGTCTGTTCCTGCCCCCTCTACCGGCAGAGAGCTGGGGGGAGCCAGAGTCTGTCAGGCAGCTGCTGGGCTGGCCGCCTGTGTGGGAAGGGGCAGAGCCGACCTAGGGGCAAGTTGGGCCTCTTGCTCTCCCTGCTGCCCTGAGGCTGCTGGGCCAAAGAGGTCTTGGGCATCCAGCCCCTTGCTGGTCCCTTCCCACTGACGAGGCCCTCTGAGCTCCAGCACCTTGCAGTGTGGAGACAGCCCCTGCCAGCAACCTCCTCTCCAAGGAGGCCTCAACCGAGGCCTAGGCCCAGGGGAAAGGCACCAGCGGGGATGAGCCAGTGGAGGCGCACGGGCATGTCTGGACCCAGTCCCCGCAGCCTGCCCCTTGGTGGGGCAGTACCCCCGGAGGCCAGGAAGGTCTGGGCAAGGCTGGCCAGGGGCAGGGGCCCTGCTGGGTCCTGCCCCTGGCTGTGGGGCCTCTGAGCACAACCGGCCCTCTCCCACTGGAAGACCTCCCCGGCTGCCTCCAAAGGCCGGTTTGCCAACACTCCCGCCCCCTGTTCCCGCCAGGCACGCACAATGCTCCCAAGCCCGGGAGAAAAGCGCTTCGGGGTGTTGCTCTCTCCGAGCCCTTGCCCATGAGCCTGGGGTCCAGGCAGTGTGTCCACACTCCCAGACCAAGGCAGAACCACATGCACACGTCTGTTCCTGACCCCTGCACCGGCAGAGCGCTCGGGGGAGCCACAGTCTGTCAGGCAGCTGCTGGGTTGGCTGCCTGTGTGGGAAGGGGCAGAGCCGACCTAGGGGAAGTTGGGCCTCTTCCTCTCCCTGCTGCCCTGAGGCTGCTGGGCCAAAGAGGTCTTGGGTATCCAGCCCTTTGCTGGTCCCTTCCCGCTGCCGAGGCCCTCTGAGCTCCAGCACCTTGCAGTGTGGAGACAGCCCCTGCCAGCAACCTCCTCTCCAAGGAGGCCTCAACCGAGGCCTAGGCCCAGGGGAAAGGCACCAGCGGGGATGAGCCTGGGGAGGCGCCCGGGCATGTCTGGACCCAGTCCCCGCAGCCTGCCCCTTGGTGGGGTAGTAACCCCGGAGGCGAGGAGGGTCTGGGCAAGGCTGCCAGGAGCAGGGACACTGCTGGGTCCTGCCCCTGGCCTCTGGGGCGTCTGAGCACAACCGGCACTCTCCCGCTGGAAGACCTCCCTGGCTGCTTCCAAAGGCCGGTTTGCAAGCACTCCCGCCCGCTGTTCCCGCCAGGCACGCACAATGCTACCAGCCCGGGAGAAAAGCGCTTCGGGGTGGTGCTCTCTCCGGGCCCTTGCCCCTGAGCCTGGGGGCCAGGCAGGGGGAACACACTCCCAGGCCAAGGCAGAACGACATGCACACGTCTGTTCCTGCCCCCTACACCGGCAGAGAGCTCGGGGGAGCCAGAGAATGCCAGACTGCTGCTGGGCTGGCTGCCTGTCTGGGATGGGGCAGAGCCGACCTAGGGGCAAGTTGGGCCTCTTGCTCTCCCTGCTGCCCTGAGGCTGCTGGGCCAAAGACATCTTGTGGATCCAGCCCCTTACTGGTCTCTTCCCTCTGACGAGGCCCTCTGAGCTCCAGCACCTTGCACTGTGGAGACAGCCCCTGCCAGCAACCTCCTCTCCATGGAGGCCTCAAGGGAGGCCTAGGCCCAGGGGAAAGGCACCAGCGGTGATGAGCCAGGGGAGGCGCCCGAGCATGTCTGGACCCAGTCCCCGCAGCCTGCCCCTTGGTGGGGCAGTACCCCCGGAGGCCAGGAAGGTCTGGGCAAGGCTGGCCAGGGGCAGGGGCCCTGCTGGGTCCTGCCCCTGGCCTGTGGGGCCTCTGAGCCCAACCGGCCCTCTCCCACTGGAAGACCTCCCCGGCTGCCTCCAAAGGCCGGTTTGCAAGCGCTCCCGCCCACTGTTCCCAGCAGGCGTGCACAATGCTCCCAAGCCCGGGAGAAAAGCGCTTCAGGGTGGTGCTCTCTCTGGGCCCTTGCCCCTGAGCCTGGGGGCAAGGCAGGGTGTCCACACTCCCAGGCCAAGGCAGAACCACATGCACACGTCTGATCTGCCCCCTGCACCGACAGAGAGCTCGGGGGAGCCAGAGTCTGTCAGGCAGCTGCTGGGCTGGCCGCCTGTGTGGGAAGGGGCAGAGCCGACCTAGGGGCAAGATGGGCCTCTTGCTCTCCCTGCTGCCATGAGGCTGCTGGACCAAAGAGGTCTTGGCCATCCAGCCCCTTGCTGGTCCCTTCCCTCTGACGAGGCCCTCTGAGCTCCAGCACCTTGCAGTGTGGAGACAGCCCCTGCCAGCAACCTCCTCTCCAAGGAGGCCTCAACCGAGGCCTAGGCCCAGGGGAAAGGCACCAGCGGGGATGAGCCAGTGGAGGCGCACGGGCATGTCTGGACCCAGTCCCCGCAGCCTGCCCCTTGGTGGGGCAGTACCCCCCGAGGCCAGGAAGGTCTGGGCAAGGCTGCGAGGGGCAGGGGCCCTGCTGGGTCGTGCCCCTGGCCTGTGGGGCGTCTGAGCACAACCGGCACTCTCCCGCTGGAAGACCTCCCCGTCTGCCTCCAAAGGCCGGTTTGCAAGCACTCCCGCCCGCTGTTCCCGCCAGGCACGCACAATGCTCCCAAGCCCGGGAGAAAAGCGCTTCGGGGTGGTGCTCTCTCCGGGCCCTTGCCCCTGAGCCTGGGGGCCAGGCAGGGGTTCCACACTCCCAGGCCAAGGCAGAACCACATGCACACGTCTGTTCCTGACCCCTGCACCGGCAGAGAGCTCGGGGGAGCCAGAGTCTGTCAGGCAGCTGCTGGGCTGGCCGCCTTTGTGGGAAGGGGCAGAGCCGACCTAGGGGCAAGTTGGGCCTCTTGCTCTCCCTGCTGCCCTGAGGCTGCTGGGCCAAAGAGGTCTTGGGCATCCAGCCCTTTGCTTGTCCCTTCCCTCTGACGAGGCCCTCTGAGCTCCAGCACCTTGCAGTGTGGAGACAGCCCCTGCCAGCAACCTCCTCTCCAAGGAGGCCTCAACCGAGACCTATGACCAGGGGAAAGGCACCAGCGGGGATGAGCCTGGGGAGGCGCCCGGGCATGTCTGGACCCAGTCCCCGCAGCCTGCCCCTTGGTGGGGCAGTACCCCCGGAGGCCAGGAAGGTCTGGGAAAGGCTGGCCAGGGGCAGGGGACCTGCTGGGTCCTGCCCCTGGCCTGTGGGGCCTCTGAGCACAACCGGCCCTCTCCAACTGGAAGACCTCCCCGGCTGCCTCTAAAGTCCTGTTTGCCAACACTCCCACCGCTGTTCACGCCAGACTTGCACAATGCTCCCAAGCCCGGGAGAAAAGCGCTTCGGGGTGGTGCTCTCTCCGGGCCCTTGCCCCTGAGCCTGGGGGCAAGGCATGGGGAACACACTCCCAGGCCAAGGCAGAACCACATGCCCACGTCTGTTCCTGTCCCCTGCACCGGCAGAGAGCTTGGGGGAGCCAGAGTCTGTCAGGCAGCTGCTGGGTTGGCCGCCTGTGTGGGAAGGGGCAGAGCCGCCCTAGCGGCAAGTTGGGCCTCTTGCTCTCCCTGCTGCCCTGAGGCTGCTGGTGCAAAGACGTCTTGGGCATCCAGCCCCTTACTGGTCCCTTCCCTCTGACGAGGCCCTCTGAGCTCCAGCACCTTGCAGTGTGGAGACAGCCCCTGCCAGCAACCTCCTCTCCAAGGAGGCCTCAACCGAGGCCTAGGCCCAGGGGAAAGGCACCAGCGGGGATGAGCCAGGGGAGGCGCCCGAGCATGTCTGGACCCAGTCCCCGCAGCCTGCCCCTTGGTGGGGCAGTACCCCCGGAGGCCAGGAAGGTCTGGGTAAGGCTGGCCAGGGACAGGGGCCCTGCTGGGTCCTGCCCCTGGCCTGTGGGGCCTCTTAGCACAACCGGCCCTCTCCCACTGGAAGACCTCCCCGGCTGCCTCCAAAGGCCGGATTGCAAGCGCTCCCGGCCACTGTTACCAGCAGGCCGGCACAATGCTCCTAAGCCCGGAAGAAAAGCGCTTCAGGGTGGTGCTCTCTCTGGGCCCTTGCCCCTGAGCCTGGGGCAAGGCAGGGTGTCCACCCTCCCAGGACAAGGCAGAACCACATGCACACGTCTGATCTGCCCCCTGCACCGGCAGAGAGCTCGGTGGAGCCAGAGTCTGTCAGGCAGCTGCTGGGCTGGCCGCCTGTGTGGGAAGTGGCAGAGCCGACCTAGGGGCAAGTTGGGCCTCTTGCTCTCCCTGCTGCCCTGAGGCTGCTGGGACCAAAGAGATCTTGGGCATCCAGCCCCTTGCTTGTCCCTTCCCTCTGACGAGGCCCTCTGAGCTCCAGCACCTTGCAGTGTGGAGACAGCCCCTGCCAGCAACCTCCTCTCCAAGGAGGCCTCAACCGAGGCCTAGGACCAGGGGAAAGGCACCAGCGGGGATAAGCCTGGGGAGGCGCCCGGGCATGTCTGGACCCAGTCCCCGCAGCCTGCCCCTTGGTGGGGCAGTACCCCCGGAGGCCAAGAAGGTCTGGGCAAGGCTGGCCACGGGCAGGGGCCCTGCTGGGTCCTGCCCTTGGCCTGTGGGGCCTCTGAGCACAACCGGCCCTCTCCCACTGGAAGACTTCCCCGGCTGCCTCCAAAGGCCGGTTTGCCAACACTCCCGCCCGCTGTTCCCGCCAGGCACGCACAATTCTCCCAAGCCCGGGAGAAAAGCGCTTCGGGGTGTTGCTCTCTCCGGGCCCTTGCCCCTGAGCGTGGGGGCGAGGCAGTTGGTCCACACTCCCAGACCAACGCAGAACCACATGCACACGTCTTTTCCTGACCCCTGCACCGGCAGAGAGCTCGGGGGAGCCAGAGTCTGTCAGGCAGCTGCTGGGCTGGCCGCCTGTGTGGGAAGGGGCAGAGCCGACCTAGGGGCAAGTTGGGCCTCTTCCTCTCCCTGCTGCCCTGAGGCTGCTGGGCCAAAGAGGTCTTGGGCATCCAGTCCCTTGCTGGTCCCTTCCCTCTCACGAGGCCCTCTGAGCTCCAGCACCTTGCAGTGTGGAGACAGCCCCTGCCAGCAACCTCCTCTCCAAGGAGGCCTCAACCGAGGCCTAGGCCCAGGGGAAAGGCACCAGCGGGGATGAGCCTGGGGAGGCGCCCGGGCATGTCTGGACCCAGTCCCCGCAGCCTGCCCCTTGGTGGGGCAGTACCCCCGGAGGCCAGGAGGGTCTGGGCAAGGCTGCCAGGGGCAGGGACACTGCTGGGTCCTGCCCCTGGCCTGTGGGGTGTCTGAGCACAACCGGCACTCTCCCGCTGGAAGACCTCCCCGGCTGCCTCCAAAGGCCGGTTTGCAAGCACTCCCGCCCGCTGTTCCCGCCAGGCACGCACAATGCTCCCAAGCCCGGGAGAAAAGCGCTTCGGGGTGGTGCTCTCTCCGGGCCCTTGCCCCTGAGCCTGGGGGACAGGCAGGGGGAACACACTCCCAGGTCAAGGCAGAACGACATGCACACGTCTGTTCCTGCCCCCTACACCGGCAGAGTGTTCGGGGGATCCAGAGACTGCCAGGCTGCTGCTGGGCTGGCTGCCTGTGTGGGACGGGGTAGAGCCGACCTAGGGGCAAGTTGGGCCTCTTGCTCTCCCTGCTGCCCTGAGGCTGCTGGGTCAAAGAGGTCTTGGGCATCCAGCCCTTTGCTGGTCCTTTCCCTCTGACGAGGCCCTCTGAGCTCCAGCACCTTGCAGTGTGCAGACAGCCCCTGCCGGCAACCTCCTCTCCAAGGAGGCCTCAACCGAGGCCTAGGCCCAGGGGAAAGGCACCAGCGGGGATGAGCCTGGGGAGGCGCCCGGGCATGTCTGGACCTAGGCCCCGCAGCCTGCCCCTTGGTGGGGCAGTACCCCCGGAGGCCAGGAAGGTCTGAGCAAGGCTGGCCAGGGGCAGGGGCCCTGCTGGGTCCTGCCCCTGGCCTGTGAGGCCTCTGAGCACAACTGGCACTCTCCCGCTGGAAGACCTCCCCGGCTGCCTCCAAAGGCTGGTTTGCAAGCACTCAATCCCGCTGTTCACGCCAGCTGCGCACAATGCTCCCAAGCCCGGGAGAAAAGCATTTTGGGGTGGTGCTCACTCCGGGCTTTGGAAGACCTCCCCGGCTGCCTCCAAGGCCGGTTTGCAAGCACTTCTGTCTGCTGTTCCCGCCACCCGCGCACAATGCTCCCAAGCCCGGGAGAAAAGCGTTTCGGGGTGGTGTTCTCTCTGGGCCCAAGAAAGACCTCCCGGGCTGCCCCCAAATGCCGGTTTGCAAGCACTCCCACTCGCTGTTCCCGCCATCCGTGCAAATGCTCCAAGCCCAGGAGAAAAGCCCTTCAGGGTGGTGCTCTCTCCCGGCACTTGGAAGACCTCCCCGGCTGCCTCCAAAGGCTGGATTTCAAGTACTCCCTCCCGCTGTCCCGCCAGCCGCACACAATGCTCCCAATCACGGGAGAAAAGCGCTTCGGGGTGGTGCTCTCTACGGGCCCTTGGAAGACCTCCCCGTTTGTCTCCAAAGGCCGGTTTGCAAGCACTCATGCCCGCTGTTCCCGCCAGCCGCGCACAATGCTCCCAAGCCTAGGAGAAAAGCGCTTCGGGGTGGTGCTCTCTCCCGGCCCTTGGAAGACCTCCCCGGCTGCCTCCAAAGGCCGGTTTGCAAGCACTCAATCCCGCTGTTCCCGCCAGCCGCGCACAATGCTCCCACGCCCGGGAGAAAAGCGCTTCGGGGTGGTGCTCTCTCCCGGCCCTTGGAAGACCTCCCCGGCTGCCTCCAAAGGCTGGTTTTCAAGAACTCCCTCCCGCTGACCCCCCAGCCGCACACAATGCTCCCAAGCCCGGGAGAAAAGCATTTTGGGGTGGTCTCTCTCGGGCCCTTGGAAGACTCCCCGGCTGCCTCTAAAGGCCGGTTTGCAAGCACTCATGTCCTCTGTTCCCGACAGCCGCGAACAATGCTCCCAATTCCGTGAGAAAAGTGCTTCGGGATGGTGCTCTCTCCGGGCCCTTGGAAGACCTCCCAAGCTGCCTCCAAAGGCCGGTTTGCAAGCACTCCCGCCCGCTGTTCCCGCCAGCCTCGCACAATGCTCCCAAGACCGGGAGAAAAGCGCTTCGGGGTGGTGTTCTCTCCGTGCCAATGGAGGACCTCCCTGGCTGCCCCCAAAGGCCGGTTTGCAAGCACTCCCACTCGCTGTTGCCGCCAGCCATGCACAATCCTCCAAAACCCCGGAGAAAAGCGCTTCGGGGTGGTGTTCTCTCCGTGCCCATGGAAGACCTCCCGGGGTGCCCCCAAAGGCCGGTTTGCAAGCACTCCCACTCGCTGTTCCCGCCATCCGCGCACAATGCTCCCAAGCCCGGGAGAAAAGCATTTTGGGGTGGTGCTCACACCGGGCCCTGGAAGACCTCCCCGGCTGCCTCCAAAGGACGGTTTTCAAGCACTCCTGCCTGCTGTTCCCGCCACCCGCGCACAAAGCTCCCAAGCCCGGGAGAAAAGCGCTTCGGGGTTGTGCTCTCTACAGGCCCTTGGAAGACCTCCCCGGCTGCCTCCAAAGGCCGGTTTGCAAGGACTCCTTCCTGCTGTTCCCGCCATCCGCGCACAATGCTCCCAAGCCCGGGAGAAAAGCATTTTGGGGTGGTGCTCACACCGGGCCCTGGAAGACCTCCCCGGCTGCCTCCAAAGGACGGTTTTCAAGCACTCCTGCCTGCTGTTCCCGCCACCCGCGCAGAATGCTCCCAAGCGCGGGAGAAAAGCGCTTCGGGGTGGTGCTCTCTACAGGCCCTTGGAAGACTTCCCGGGCTGCCTCCAAAGGCCGGTTTGCAAGCACTCCCGCCCGCTGTTCCCGCCAGGCACGCACAATGCTCCCAAGCCCGGGAGAAAAGCGCTTCGGGGTGGTGCTCTCTCCGGGCCCTTGCCCCTGAGCCTGGGGGCCAGGCAGTTGGAACACACTCCCAGGCCAAGGCAGAACGACATGCACACGTCTGTTCCTGCCCTCTACACCGGCAGAGAGCTCGGGGGAGCCAGAGACTGCCAGGCTGCTGCTGGGCTGGCTGCCTGTGTGGGATGGGGCAGAGCCGATCTAGGGGCAAGTTGGGCCTCTTGCTCTAACTGCTGGCCTTAGGCTGCTGGGTCAAAGAGGTCTTGGGCATCCAGCCCTTTGCTGGTCCCTTCCCTCTGACGAGGCCCTCTGAGCTCCAGCACCTTGCAGTGTGGAGACAGCCCCTGCCAGCAACCTCCTCTCTAAAGAGGCCTCAACCGAGGCCTACGCCCAGGGGAAAAGCACCAGCGGGGATGATCCTGGGGCGGCGCACGGACATGTCTGGACCCAGTCCCCGCAGCCTGCCCCTTGGTGGGGCAGTACCCCCGGAGGCCAGGAAGGTCTGGGCAAGGCTGGCCAGGCGCAGGGGCCCTGCTGGGTCCTGCCCCTGGCCTGTGAGGCCTCTGAGCACAACCGGCCCTCTCCCACTGGAAGACCTCCCCAGCTGCCTCCAAAGTCCTGTTTGCAAACATTCCCGCCCGCTGTTCACGCCAGGCTCGCACAATGCTCCCAAGCCCGGGAGAAAAGCGCTTCGGGGTGGTGCTCTCTCCGGGCCCTTGCCCCTGAGCCTGGGGGCCAGGCAGTGGGTCCACACTCCCAGACCAAGGCAGAACCCCATGCACACGTCTGTTCCTGACCCCTGCACCGGCAGAGAGCTCGGGGGAGCCAGAGTCTGTCAGGCAGGTGCTGGGCTGGCCGCCTGTGTGAGAAGGGGCAGAGCCGACCTAGGGGCAAGTTGGGCCTCTTCCTCTCCCTGCTGCCCTGAGGCTGCAGGGCCAAAGACGTCTTGGGCATCCAGCCCCTTGCTGGTCCCTTCCCTCTGACGAGGCCCTCTGAGCTCCAGCACCTTGCAGTGTGGAGACAGCCCCTGCCAGCAACCTCCTCTCCAATGAGGCCTCAACCGAGGCCTAGGCCCAGGGGAAAGGCACCAGCGGGGATGAGCCTGGGGAGGCGTCCGGGCATGTCTGGACCCAGTCCCCGCAGCCTGCCCCTTGGTGGGGCAGTACCCCCGGAGGCCAGGAAGGTCTGGGCAAGGCTGCCAGGGGCAGGGACAGCGCTGGGTCCTGCCCCTGGCCTGTGGGACGTCTGAGCACAACCGGCACACTCCCGCTGGAAGACCTCCCCGTCTGCCTCGAAAGGCCGGTTTGCAAGCACTCCCGCACCTGCTGTTCCCGCCAGGCACGCACAATGCTCCCAAGCCCGGGAGAAAAGCGCTTCGGGGTGGTGCTCTCTCCGGGCCCTTGCCCCTGAGCCTGTGGGCAAGGCAGGGGGAACACACTCCCAGACCAAGGCAGAAACACATGCACACGTCTGGTCCTGTCCCCGGCACCGGCAGAGAGCTCGGGGGAGCCAGAGTCTCTCAGGCAGGTGCTGGGCTGGCCGCCTGTGTGGGAAGGGGCAGAGCCGACCTAGGGGCAAGTTGGGCCTCTTGCTCTCCCTGCTGCCCTGAGGCTGCAGGGCCAAAGACGTCTTGGGCATCCAGCCCCTTACTGGTCCCTTCCCTCTGACGAGGCCCTCTGAGCTCCAGCACCTTGCAGTGTGGAGACAGCCCCTGCCAGCAATCTCCTCTCCAAGGAGGCCTCAACCGAGGCCTAGGCCCAGGGGAAAGGCACCAGCGGGGTTGAGCCAGGGGAGGCGCCCGGGCATGTCTGGACCCTGTCCCCGCAGCCTGCCCCTTGGTGGGGCAGTACCCCCGGAGGCCAGGAAGGTCTGGGCAAGGCTGGCCAGGGGCAGGGGCCCTGCTGGTCCTGCCCCTGGCCTGTGGGGCCTCTGAGCACAACCGGCCCTCTCCCACTGGAAGAACTCCCCGGCTGCCTCCAAAGGCCGGTTTGCAAGCACTCCCGCCCACGGTTCCCGCCAGGCGCGCACAATGCTCCCAAGCCCGGGAGAAAAGCGCTTCGGGGTGGTGGTCTCTCCGGGCCCTTGCCCCTGAGCCTGAGGGTCAGGCAGGGGATCCACAGTCCCAGGCCAAGGCACAACAACATGCACACGTCTGTTCCTGCCCCCTCCACCGGCAGAGAGCTGGGGGGAGCCAGAGTCTGTCAGGCAGCTGCTGGGTTTGGCCGCCTGTGTGGGAAGGGGCAGAGCCGACCTAGGGGCAAGTTGGGCCTCTTGCTCTCCCTGCTGCCCTGAGGCTGCTGGGCCAAAGAGGTCTTGGGCATCCAGCCCCTTGCTGGTCCCTTCCCTCTGACGAGGCCCTCTGAGCTCCAGCACCTTGCAGTGTGGAGACAGCCCCTGCCAGCAACCTCCTCTCCAAGGAGGCCTCAACCGAGGCCTAGGCCCAGGGGAAAGGCACCAGCGGGGATGAGCCAGTGGAGGCGCACGGGCATATCAGGACCCAGTCCCCGCAGCCTGCCCCTTGGTGGGGCAGTACCCCCGGAGGCCAGGAAGGTCTGGGCAAGGCTGACCAGGGGCAGGGTCCCTGCTGGGTCCTGCCCCTGGCCTGTGGGGCCTCTGAGCACAACCGGCCCTCTCCCACTGGAAGACCTCCCCGGCTGCCTCCAAAGGCGGGTTTGCCAACACTCCCGCCCGCTGTTCCCGCCAGGCACGCACAACGCTCCCAAGGCCAGGAGAAAAGCGCTTCGGGGTGTTGCTCTCTCCGGGCCCTTGCCCCTGAGCTTGGGGGCAAGGCAGGGGGAACACACTCCCAGGCCAAGGCAGAACCACATGCCCACGTCTGTTCCTGTCCCCTGCACCGGCAGAGAGCTTGGGGGAGCCAGAGTCTGTCAGGCAGCTGCTGGGTTGGCCGCCTGTGTGGGAAGGGGCAGAGCCGCCCTAGGGGCAAGTTGGGCCTCTTGCTCTCCCTGCTGCCCTGAGGCTGCTGGGCCAAAGACGTCTTGGGCATCCAGCCCCTTACTGGTCCCTTCCCTCTGACGAGGCCCTCTGAGCTCCAGCACCTTGCAGTGTGGAGACAGCCCCTGCCAGCAACCTCCTCTCCAAGGAGGCCTCAACCGAGGCCTAGGCCCAGGGGAAAGGCACCAGCGGGGATGAGCCAGTGGAGGGGCCCGGGCATGTCTAGACCCAGGCCCCGCAGCCTGCCCCTTGGTGGGGCAGTACCCCCGGAGGCCAGGAAGGTCTGGTCAAGGCTGGCCAGGGGCAGGGGCCCTGCTGCGTCCTGCCCCTGGCCTGTGGGGCCTCTGAGCACAACCGGCCCTCTCCCACTGGAAGACCTCCCCGGCTGCCTCCAAAGGCCGGTTTGCAAGCGCTCCCGCCCACTGTTCCCAGCAGGCGTGCACAATGCTCCCAAGCCCGGGAGAAAAGCGCTTCAGGGTGGTGCTCTCTCCGGGCCCTTGCCCCTGAGCCTGGGGGCAAGGCAGGGTGTCCACACTCCCAGGACAAGGCAGAACCACATGCACACGTCTGATCTGCCCCCTGCACCGGCAGAGATCTCGGGGGAGCCAGAGTCTGTCAGGCAGCTGCTGGGCTGGCCGCCTGTGTGGGAAGGGGCAGAGCCGACCTAGGGGCAAGTTGGGCCTCTTGCTCTCCCTGCTGCCCTGAGGCTGCAGGGCCAAAGACGTCTTGGGCATCCAGCCCCTTGCTGGTCCCTTCCCTCTGACGAGGCCCTCTGAGCTCCAGTACCTTGCAGTGTGGAGACAGCCCCTGCCAGCAACCTCCTCTCCAAGAACGCCTCAACCGAGGCCTAGGCCCAGGGGAAAGGCACCAGCGGGGATGAGCCTGGGGAGGCGCCCGGGCATGTCTGGACCCAGTCCCCGCAGCCTGCCCCTTGGTGGGGCAGTACCCCCGGAGGCCAGGAAGGTCTGGGCAAGGCTGCCAGGGGCAGGGACACTGCTGGGTCCTGCCCCTGGCCTGTGGGGCGTCTGAGCACAACCGGCACTCTCCCGCTGGAAGACCTCCCCGTCTGCCTCGAAAGGCCGGTTTGCAAGCACTCCCGCCCGCTGTTCCCGCCAGGCACGCACAATGCTCCCAAGCCCGGGAGAAAAGCGCTTCGGGGTGGTGCTCTCACCGGGCCCTTGCCCCTGAGCCTGGGGGCCAGGCAGGGGGAACACACTCCCAGGCCAAGGCAGAACGACATGCACACGTCTGTTCCTGCCCCCTACACCGGCAGAGAGCTCGGGGGAGCCAGAGACTGCCAGGCTGCTGCTGGGCTGGCCGCCTGTGTGGGACGTGGCAGAGCCGACCTAGGGGCAAGTTGGGCCTCTTGCTCTCCCTGCTGCCCTGAGGCTGCTGGGTCAAAGAGGTCTTGGGCATCCAGCCCTTTGCTGGTCCCTTCCCTCTGACGAGGCCCTCTGATCTCCAGCACCTTGCAGTGTGGAGACAGCCCCTGCCAGCAACCTCCTCTCCAAGGAGGCCTCAACCGAGGCCTAGGCCCAGGGGAAAGGCACCAGCGGGGATGAGCCTGGGGAGGCGCCCGGGGATGTCTGGACCCAGTCCCCGCAGCCTGCCCCTTGGTGGGGCAGTACCCCCGGAGGCCAGGAAGGTCTGGGCAAGGCTGGCCAGGGTCAGGGGCCCTGCTGGGTCCTGCCCCTGGCCTGTGGGGCCTCTGAGCACAACCGGCCCTCTCCCACTGGAAGACCTCCCCGGCTGCCTCCAAAGTCCTGTTTGCAAACACTCCCGCCCGCTGTTCACGCCAGGCTCGCACAATGCTCCCAAGCCCGGGAGAAAAGCGCATTGGGGTGGGTCTCTCTCCGGGCCCTTGCCCCTGAGCCTGGGGGCAAGGCACGGGGAACACACTCCCTGGCTTAGGCAGAACCACATGCCCACGTCTGTTCCTGTCCCCTGCACCGGCAGAGAGCTTGGGGGAGCCAGAGTCTGGCAGGCAGCTGCTGGGTTGGCCGCCTGTGTGGGAAGGGGCAGAGCCGCCCTAGGGGCAAGTTGGGCCTCTTGCTCTCCCTGCTGCCCTGAGGCTGCTGGGCCAAAGACGTCTTGGGCATCCAGCCCCTTACTGGTCCCTTCCCTCTGACGAGGCCCTCTGAGCTCCAGCACCTTGCAGTGTGGAGACAGCCCCTGCCAGCAACCTCCTCTCCAAGGAGGCCTCAACCGAGGCCTAGGCCCAGGGGAAAGGCACCAGCGGGGATGAGCCAGGGGAGGCGCCCGGGCATGTCTGGACCCAGTCCCCGCAGCCTGCCCCTTGGTGGGGCAGTACCCCCGGAGGCCAGGAAGGTCTGTGCAAGGCTGGCCAGGGGCAGGGGCCCTGCTGGGTCCTGCCACTGCCCTGTGAGGCCTCTGAGCACAACCGGCCCTCTCCCACTGGAAGACCTCCCCAGCTGCCTCCAAAGTCCTGTTTGCAAACACTCCCGCCCGCTGTTCACGCCAGGCTCGCACAATGCTCCCAAGCCCGGGAGAAAAGCGCTTCGGGGTGGTGCTCTCTCCGGGCCCTTGCCCCTGAGCCTGGGGGCCAGGCAGTGGGTCCACACTCCCAGACCAAGGCAGAACCACATGCACACGTCTGTTCCTGACCCCTGCACCGGCAGAGAGCTCGGGGGAGCCAGAGTCTGTCAGGCAGGTGCTGGGCTGGCCGCCTGTGTGGGAAGAAGCAGAGCCGACCTAGGGGCAAGTTGGGCCTCTTCCTCTCCCTGCTGCCCTGAGGCTGCTGGGCCAAAGACGTCTTGGGCATCCAGCCCCTTGCTGGTCCCTTCCCTCTGACGAGGCCCTCTGAGCTCCAGCACCTTGCAGTGTGGAGACAGCCCCTGCCAGCAACCTCCTCTCCAATGAGGCCTCAACCGAGGCCTAGGCCCAGGGGAAAGGCACCAGCGGGGCTGAGCCTGGGGAGGCGCCCGGGCATGTCTGGACCCAGTCCCCGCAGCCTGCCCCTTGGTGGGGCAGTACCCCCGGAGGCCAGGAAGGTCTGTGCAAGGCTGCCAGGGGCAGGGACAGCGCTGGGTCCTGCCCCTGGCCTGTGGGACGTCTGAGCACAACCGGCACTCTCCCGCTGGAAGACCTCCCGGTCTGCCTCGAAAGGCCGGTTTGCAAGCACTCCCGCCCGCTGTTCCCGCCAGGCACGCACAATGCTCCCAAGCCCGGGAGAAAAGCGCTTCGGGGTGGTGCTCTCTCCGGGCCCTTGCCCCTAAGCCTGCGCGCCAGGCAGGGGGAACACACTCCCAGGCCAAGACAGAACGACATGAACACGTCTGTTCCTGCCACCTACACCGGCAGAGAGCTCGGGGGAGCCAGAGTCTCTCAGGCAGCTGCTGGGCTGGCCGCCTGTGTGGGAAGGGGCAGAGCCGACCTAGGGGCAAGTTGGGCCTCTTGCTCTCCCTGCTGCCCTGAGGCTGCTGGGCCAAAGACGTCTTGGGCATCCAGCCCTTTGCTGGTCCCTTCCCTCTGACGAGGCCCTCTGAGCTCCAGCACCTTGCAGTGTGGAGACAGCACCTGCCAGCAATCTCCTCTCCAAGGAGGCCTCAACCGAGGCCTAGGCCCAGGGGAAAGGCATCAGCGGGGATGAGCCTGGGGAGGCGCCCGGGCATGTCTGGACCCAGTCCCCGCAGCCTGCCACTTGGTGGGGCAGTACCCCTGGAGGCCAGGAAGGTCTGGGCAAGGCTGACCAGGGGCAGGGGACCTGCTGCGTCCTGCCCATGGCCTGTGGGGCCTCTGAGCACAACCGGCCCTCTCCCACTGGAAGACCTCCCCGGCTGCCTCCAAAGGCCGTTTTGCACGCACTCCCGCCCACTGTTCCCACCAAGCGCGCACAATGCTCCCAAGCCCGGGAGAAAAGCGCTTCGGGGTGGTGCTCTCTCCGGGCCCTTGCCCCTGAGCCTGGGGTCCAGGTAGGGGGTCCACACTCCCAGGCCAAGGCAGAACCACATGCACACGTCTGTTCCTGACCCCTGCACCGGCAGAGAGCTCGGGGGAGCCAGAGTCTGTCAGGCAGCTGCTGGGCTGGCCGCCTTTGTGGGAAGGGGCAGAGCCGACCTAGGGGCAAGTTGGGCCTCTTGCTCTCCCTGCTGCCCTGAGGCTGCTGGGCCAAAGACGTCTTGGGCATCCAGCCCTTTGCTTGTCCCTTCCCTCTGACGAGGCCCTCTGAGCTCCAGCACCTTGCAGTGTGGAGACAGCCCCTGCCAGCAACCTCCTCTCCAAGGAGGCCTCAACCGAGACCTAGGACCAGGGGAAAGGCACCAGCGGGGATGAGCCTGGGGAGGCGCCCGGGCATGTCTGGACCCAGTCCCCGCAGCCTGCCCCTTGGTGGAGCAGTACCCCCGGAGGCCAGGAAGGTCTGGGAAAGGCTGGCCAGGGGCAGGGGACCTGCTGGGTCCTGCCCCTGGCCTGTGGGGCCTCTGAGCACAACCGGCCCTCTCCCACTGGAAGACCTCCCCGGCTGCCTCCAAAGTCCTGTTTGCCAACACTCCCACCCGCTGTTCACGCCAGACTTGCACAATGTTCCCAAGCCCGGGAGAAAAGCGCTTCGGGGTGGTGCTCTCTCCGGGCCCTTGCCCCTGAGCCTGGGGGCAAGGCATGGGGAACACACTCCCAGGCCAAGGCAGAACCACATGCCCACGTCTGTTCCTGTCCCCTGCACCGGCAGAGAGCTTGGGGGAGCCAGAGTCTGTCAGGCAGCTGCTGGGTTGGCCGCCTGTGTGGGAAGGGGCAGAGCCGCCCTAGGGGCAAGTTGGGCCTCTTGCTCTCCCTGCTGCCCTGAAGCTGCTGGGCCAAAGACGTCTTGGGCATCCAGCCCCTTGCTGGTCCCTTCCCTCTGACGAGGCCCTCTGAGCTCCAGCACCTTGCAGTGTGGAGACAGCCCCTGCCAGCAACCTCCTCTCCAAGGAGGCCTCAACCGAGGCCTAGGCCCAGGGGAAAGGCACCAGCAGGGATGAGCCAGGGGAGGCGCCCGAGCATGTCTGGACCCAGTCCCCGCAGCCTGCCCCTTGGTGGGGCAGTACCCCCGGAGGCCAGGAAGGTCTGGGTAAGGCTGGCCAGGGGCAGGGGCCCTGCTGGGTCCTGCCCCTGGCCGGTGGGGCCTCTGAGCACAACCGGCCATCTCCCACTGGAAGACCTCCCCGGCTGCCTCCAAAGGCCGGTTTGCAAGCGTTCCCGGCCACTGTTACCAGCAGGCGGGCACAATGCTCCTAAGCCCGGAAGAAAAGCGCTTCAGGGTGGTGCTCTCTCTGGGCCCTTGCCCCTGAGCCTGGGGGCAAGGCAGGGTGTCCACACTCCCAGGCCAAGGCAGAACCACATGCACACGTCTGATCTGCCCCCTGCACCGGCAGAGAGCTCGGGGGAGCCAGAGTCTGTCAGGCAGCTGCTGGGCTGGCCGCCTGTGTGGGAAGTGGCAGAGCCGACCTAGGGGCAAGTTGGGCCTCTTGCTCTCCCTGCTGCCCTGAGGCTGCTGGGCCAAAGAGGTCTTGGGCATCCAGCCCCTTGCTGGTCCCTTCCCTCTGACGAGGCCCTCTGAGCTCCAGCACCTTGCAGTGTGGAGACAGCCCCTGCCAGCAACCTCCTCTCCAAGGAGGCCTCAACCGAGTCCTGGGCCCAGGGGAAAGGCACCAGCGGGGATGAGCCTGGGGAGGCGCCCGGGCATGTCTGGACCCAGTCCCCGCAGCCTGCCCCTTGGTGGGGCAGTACCCCCGGAGGCCAGGAAGGTCTGGGCAAGGCTGGCCAGGGGCAGGTGCCCTGCTGGGTCCTGCCCCTGGCCTGTGGGGCCTCTGAGCACAACCGGCCCTCTCCCACTGGAAGAACTCCCCGGCTGCCTCCAAAGGCCAGTTTGCCAACACTCCCGCCCGCTGTTCCCGCCAGGCAAGCACAATGCTCCCAAGCCCGGGAGAAAAGCGCTTCGGGGTGGTGCTCTCCTCGGGCCCTTGCCCCTGAGCCTGGGGGCCAGGCAGTTGGTCCACACTCCCAGACCAAGGCAGAACCACATGCACACGTCTGTTCCTGACCCCTGCACCGGCAGAGAGCTCGGGGGAGCCAGAGTCTGTCAGGCAGCTGCTGGGCTGGCCGCCTGTGTGGGAAGGGGCAGAGCCGACCTAGGGGCAAGTTGGGCCTCTTCCTCTCCCTGCTGCCCTGAGGCTGCTGGGCCAAAGAGGTCTTGGGCATCCAGCCCCTTGCTGGTCCCTTCCCTCTGACGAGGCCCTCTGAGCTCCAGCACCTTGCAGTGTGGAGACAGCCCCTGCCAGCAACATCCTCTCCAAGGAGGCCTCAACCGAGGCCTAGGCCCAGGGGAAAGGCACCAGCGGGGATGAGCCTGGGGAGGCGCCCGGGCATGTCTGGACCCAGTCCCCGCAGCCTGCCCCTTGGTGGGGCAGTACCCCCGGAGGCCAGGAAGATCTGGGCAAGGCTGGCCAGGGGCAGGGGCCCTGCTGGGTCCTCCCCATGGCCTGTGGGGCCTCTGAGCACAACCGGCCCTCTCCCACTGGAAGACCTCCCCGGCTGCCTCCAAAGGCCGGTTTGCAAGCGCTCCCGCCCACTGTTCCCAGCAGGCGTGCACAATGCTCCCAAGCCCGGGAGAAAAGCGCTTCAGGGTGGTGCTCTCTCCGGGCCCTTGCCCCTGAGCCTGGGGTCAAGGCACGGTGTCCACACTCCCAGGCCAAGTCAGAACCACATGCACACGTCTGTTCCTGCCCCCTGCACCGGCAGAGAGCTCGGGGGAGCCAGAGTCTGTCAGGCAGCTGCTGGGCTGGCCGTCTGTGTGGGAAGTGGCAGAGCCGACCTAGGCGCAAGTTGGGCCTCTTGCTCTCCCTGCTGCCCTGAGGCTGCTGGGCCAAAGAGGTCTTGGGCATCCAGCCCCTTGCTGGTCCCTTCCCTCTGACGAAGCCCTCTGAGCTCCAGCACCTTGCAGTGTGGAGACAGCCCCTGCCAGCAACCTCCTCTCCAAGGAGGCCTCAACCGAGGCCTAGGCCCAGGGGAAAGGCACCAGCGGGGATGAGCCTGGGGAGGCGCCCGGGCATGTCTGGACCCAGTCCCCGCAGCCTGCCCCTTGGTGGGGCAGTACCCCCGGAGGCCAGGAAGGTCTGGGCAAGGCTGGCCAGGGGCAGGGGCCCTGCTGGGTCCTGCCCCTGGCCTGTGGGGCCTCTGAGCACAACCGGCCCTCTCCCACTGGAAGAACTCCCCGGCTGCCTCCAAAGGCCGGTTTGCAAGCACTCCCGCCCGCTGTTCCCGCCAGGCACGCACAATGCTCCCAAGCCCGGGAGAAAAGCGCTTCGGGGTGGTGCTCTCTCCGGGCCCTTGCCCCTGAGCCTGGGGGACAGGCAGGGGGAACACACTCCCAGGCCAAGGCAGAACGACATGCACACGTCTGTTCCTGCCCCCTACACCGGCAGAGAGTTCGGGGGAGCCAGAGACTGCCAGGCTGCTGCTGGGCTGGCTGCCTGTGTGGGACGGGGTAGAGCCGACCTAGGGGCAAGTTGGGCCTCTTGCTCTCCCTGCTGCCCTGAGGCTGCTGGGTCAAAGAGGTCTTGGGCATCCAGCCCTTTGCTGGTCCTTTCCCTCTGACGAGGCCCTCTGAGCTCCAGCACCTTGCAGTGTGCAGACAGCCCCTGCCGGCAACCTCCTCTCCAAGGAGGCCTCAACCGAGGCCTAGGCCCAGGGGAAAGGCACGAGCGGGGATGAGCCTGGGGAGGCGCCCGGGCATGTCTGGACCCAGTCCCCGCAGCCTGCCCCTTGGTGGGGTAGTACCCCCGGAGGCCAGGAAGGTCTGGGCAAGGCTGCCAGAGGCAGGGACACTGCTGGGTCCTGCCCCTGGCCTGTGGGGCCTCTGAGAACAACTGGCACTCTCCCGCTGGAAGACCTCCCCGGCTGCCTCCAAAGGCTGGTTTGCAAGCACTCAATCCCGCTGTTCACGCCAGCTGCGCACAATGCTCCCAAGCCCGGGAGAAAAGCATTTTGGGGTGGTGCTCACTCCGGGCTTTGGAAGACCTCCCCGGCTGCCTCCAAGGCCGGTTTGCAAGCACTTCTGCCTGCTGTTCCCGCCACCCGCGCACAATGCTCCCAAGCCCGGGAGAAAAGCGTTTCGGGGTGGTGTTCTCTCTGGGCCCAAGAAAGACCTCCCGGGCTGCCCCCAAATGCCGGTTTGCAAGCACTCCCACTCGCTGTTCCCGCCATCCGTGCAAATGCTCCAAGCCCAGGAGAAAAGCCCTTCAGAGTGGTGCTCTCTCCCGGCCCTTGGAAGACCTCCCCGGCTGCCTCCAAAGGCTGGATTTCAAGTACTCCCTCCCGCTGTCCCGCCAGCCGCACACAATGCTCCCAATCACGGGAGAAAAGCGCTTCGGGGTGGTGCTCTCTTCGGGCCCTTGGAAGACCTCCCCGGCTGCCTCCAAAGGCCGGTTTGCAAGCACTCAATCCCGCTGTTCCCGCCAGCCGCGCACAATGCTCCCAAGCCTGGGAGAAAAGCGCTTCGGGGTGGTGCTCTCTCCCGGCCCTTGGAAGACCTCCCCGGCTGCCTCCAAAGGCTGGTTTTCAAGAACTCCCTCCCGCTGACCCGCCAGCCGCACACAATGCTCCCAAGCCCGGGAGAAAAGCATTTTGGGGTGGTCTCTCTCCGGGCCCTTGGAAGACTCCCAGGCTGCCTCTAAAGGCCGGTTTGCAAGCACTCATGTCCTCTGTTCCCGACAGCCGCGAACAATGCTCCCAGTTCCGTGAGAAAAGTGCTTCGGGATGGTGCTCTCTCCGGGCCCTTGGAAGACCTCCCAAGCTGCCTCCAAAGGCCGGTTTGCAAGCACTCCCGCCCGCTGTTCCCGCCAGCCTCGCACAATGCTCCCAAGACCGGGAGAAAAGCGCTTCGGGGTGGTGTTCTCTCCGTGCCAATGGAGGACCTCCCTGGCTGCCCCCAAAGGCCGGTTTGCAAGCACTCCCACTCGCTGTTCCCGCCAGCCACGCACAATCCTCCAAAACCCCGGAGAAAAGCGCTTCGGGGTGCTGTTCTCTCCGTGCCCATGGAAGACCTCCCGGGGTGCCCCCAAAGGCCGGTTTGCAAGCACTCCCACTCGCTGTTCCCGCCATCCGCGCACAATGCTCCCAAGCCCGGGAGAAAAGCATTTTGGGGTGGTGCTCACACCGGGCCCTGGAAGACCTCCCCGGCTGCCTCCAAAGGACGGTTTTCAAGCACTCCTGCCTGCTGTTCCCGCCACCCGCGCACAATAATCCCAAGCCCGGGAGAAAAGCGCTTCGGGGTGGTGCTCTCTACAGGCCCTTGGAAGACCTCCCGGGCTGCCTCCAAAGGCCGGTTTGCAAGGACTCCTTCCTGCTGTTCCCGCCATCCGCGCACAATGCTCCCAAGCCCGGGAGAAAAGCATTTTGGGGTGGTGCTCACACCGGGCCCTGGAAGACCTCCCCGGCTGCCTCCAAAGGACGGTTTTCAAGCACTCCTGCCTGCTGTTCCCGCCACCCGCGCAAAATGCTCCCAAGCCCGGGAGAAAAGCGCTTCGGGGTGGTGCTCTCTACAGGCCCTTGGAAGACCTCCCCGGCTGCCTCCAAAGGCCGGTTTGCAAGGACTCCTTCCTGCTGTTCCCGCCAGCCACGCACAATGCTCCCAAGCCCGGGAGAAAAGCATTTTGGGGTGGTGCTCACACCGGGCCCTGGAAGACCTCCCCGGCTGCCTCCAAAGGACGGTTTTCAAGCACTCCTGCCTGCTGTTCCCGCCACCCGCGCAGAATGCTCCCAAGCGCGGGAGAAAAGCGCTTCGGGGTGGTGCTCTCTACAGGCCCTTGGAAGACCTCCCCGGCTGCCTCCAAAGGCCGGTTTGCAAGGACTCCTTCCTGCTGTTCCCGCCAGCCACGCACAATGCTCCCAAGCCCGCGAGAAAAGCATTTTGGGGTGGTGCTCACTCCGGGCCCTTGGAAGACCTCCCCGGCTGCCTCCAATGGCCAGTTTGCAAGCACTCATGTCCGCTGTTCCCACCAGCCGCGCACAATGCTCCCAAGCCCGGGAGAAAAGCTTTTTGGGGTGGTGCTCACACCGGGCCCTGGAAGACCTCCCCGGCTGCCTCCAAAGGCCAGTTTTCAAGCACTCCTGCCTGCTGTTCCCGCCACCTGCGCACAATGCTCCCAAGCCCGGGAGAAAAGCGTTTCGGGGTGGTGTTCTCTCTGGGCCCAAGAAAGACCTCCCGGGCTGCCCCCAAATGCCGGTTTGCAAGCACTCCCACTCGCTGTTCCCGCCATCCGTGCAAATGCTCCAAGCCCAGGAGAAAAGCCCTTCAGAGTGGTGCTCTCTCCCGGCCCTTGGAAGACCTCCCCGGCTGCCTCCAAAGGCTGGATTTCAAGTACTCCCTCCCGCTGTCCCGCCAGCCGCACACAATGCTCCCAATCACGGGAGAAAAGCGCTTCGGGGTGGTGCTCTCTTCGGGCCCTTGGAAGACCTCCCCGGCTGCCTCCAAAGGCCGGTTTGCAAGCACTCAATCCCGCTGTTCCCGCCAGCCGCGCACAATGCTCCCAAGCCTGGGAGAAAAGCGCTTCGGGGTGGTGCTCTCTCCCGGCCCTTGGAAGACCTCCCCGGCTGCCTCCAAAGGCTGGTTTTCAAGAACTCCCTCCCGCTGACCCGCCAGCCGCACACAATGCTCCCAAGCCCGGGAGAAAAGCATTTTGGGGTGGTCTCTCTCCGGGCCCTTGGAAGACTCCCAGGCTGCCTCTAAAGGCCGGTTTGCAAGCACTCATGTCCTCTGTTCCCGACAGCCGCGAACAATGCTCCCAGTTCCGTGAGAAAAGTGCTTCGGGATGGTGCTCTCTCCGGGCCCTTGGAAGACCTCCCAAGCTGCCTCCAAAGGCCGGTTTGCAAGCACTCCCGCCCGCTGTTCCCGCCAGCCTCGCACAATGCTCCCAAGACCGGGAGAAAAGCGCTTCGGGGTGGTGTTCTCTCCGTGCCAATGGAGGACCTCCCTGGCTGCCCCCAAAGGCCGGTTTGCAAGCACTCCCACTCGCTGTTCCCGCCAGCCACGCACAATCCTCCAAAACCCCGGAGAAAAGCGCTTCGGGGTGGTGTTCTCTCCGTGCCCATGGAAGACCTCCCGGGGTGCCCCCAAAGGCCGGTTTGCAAGCACTCCCACTCGCTGTTCCCGCCATCCGCGCACAATGCTCCCAAGCCCGGGAGAAAAGCATTTTGGGGTGGTGCTCACACCGGGCCCTGGAAGACCTCCCCGGCTGCCTCCAAAGGACGGTTTTCAAGCACTCCTGCCTGCTGTTCCCGCCACCCGCGCACAATAATCCCAAGCCCGGGAGAAAAGCGCTTCGGGGTGGTGCTCTCTACAGGCCCTTGGAAGACCTCCCGGGCTGCCTCCAAAGGCCGGTTTGCAAGGACTCCTTCCTGCTGTTCCCGCCATCCGCGCACAATGCTCCCAAGCCCGGGAGAAAAGCATTTTGGGGTGGTGCTCACACCGGGCCCTGGAAGACCTCCCCGGCTGCCTCCAAAGGACGGTTTTCAAGCACTCCTGCCTGCTGTTCCCGCCACCCGCGCAAAATGCTCCCAAGCCCGGGAGAAAAGCGCTTCGGGGTGGTGCTCTCTACAGGCCCTTGGAAGACCTCCCCGGCTGCCTCCAAAGGCCGGTTTGCAAGGACTCCTTCCTGCTGTTCCCGCCAGCCACGCACAATGCTCCCAAGCCCGGGAGAAAAGCATTTTGGGGTGGTGCTCACACCGGGCCCTGGAAGACCTCCCCGGCTGCCTCCAAAGGACGGTTTTCAAGCACTCCTGCCTGCTGTTCCCGCCACCCGCGCAGAATGCTCCCAAGCGCGGGAGAAAAGCGCTTCGGGGTGGTGCTCTCTACAGGCCCTTGGAAGACCTCCCCGGCTGCCTCCAAAGGCCGGTTTGCAAGGACTCCTTCCTGCTGTTCCCGCCAGCCACGCACAATGCTCCCAAGCCCGCGAGAAAAGCATTTTGGGGTGGTGCTCACTCCGGGCCCTTGGAAGACCTCCCCGGCTGCCTCCAATGGCCAGTTTGCAAGCACTCATGTCCGCTGTTCCCACCAGCCGCGCACAATGCTCCCAAGCCCGGGAGAAAAGCTTTTTGGGGTGGTGCTCACACCGGGCCCTGGAAGACCTCCCCGGCTGCCTCCAAAGGCCAGTTTTCAAGCACTCCTGCCTGCTGTTCCCGCCACCTGCGCACAATGCTCCCAAGCCCGGGAGAAAAGCGCTTCGGGGTGGTGCTCTCTACAGGCCCTTGGAAGACCTCCCCGGCTGCCTCCAAAGGCCGGTTTGCAAGGACTCCTTCCTGCTGTTCCCGCCAGCCACGCACAATGCTCCCAAGCCCGGGAGAGAAGCATTTTGGGGTGGTGCTCTCTACAGGCCCTTGGAAGACCTCCCCGGCTGCCTCCAGTGGCCAGTTTGCAAGCACTCATGCCCGCTGTTCCCACCAGCCGCGCACAATGCTCCCAAGCCCGGGAGAAAAGCTTTTTGGGGTGGTGCTCACACCGGGCCCTGGAAGACCTCCCCGGCTGCCTGCAAAGGCCGGTTTTCAAGCACTCCTGCCTGCTGTTCCTGCCACCCGCGCACAATACTCCCAAGCCCGGGAGAAAAGCGCTTCGGGGTGGTGCTCTCTACAGGCCCTTGGAAGACCTCCCCCGCTGCCTCCAAAGGCCGGTTTGCAAGGACTCCTTCCTGCTGTTCCCGCCAGCCACGCACAATGCTCCCAAGCCCGGGAGAAAAGTGCTTCGGGGTGGTGATCTCTCCGGGCCCTTGGAAGTCGTCCCCGGCTGCCTCCAAAGGCCGGTTTGCAAGCACTCATGCCCGTTGTTCCCACCAGCCGCGCACAATGCTCCCAAGCCCGGGAGAAAAGCATTTTGGGGTGGTGCTCACTCCGGGCCCTTGGAAGACCTCCCCCGCTGCCTCCAAAGGCCAGTTTGCAAGCAGTCCTGCCTGCTGTTCCCGCCAGCCGCGCACAATGCTCCCAAGCCCGGGAGAAAAGCGCTTCGGGGTGGTGCTCTCTCCGGGCCCTTGGAAGACGTCCCCGGCTGCCTCCAAAGGCCGGTTTGCAAGCACTCATGCCCGTTGTTCCCACCAGCCGCGCACAATGCTCCCAAGCCCGGGAGAAAAGCATTTTGGGGTGGTGCTCACTCCGGGCCCTTGGAAGACCTCCCCGGCTGCCTCCAAAGGCCAGTTTGCAAGCAGTCCTGCCTGCTGTTCCCGCCAGCCGCGCACAATGTTCCCAAGCCCGGGAGAAAAGCGCTTCGGGGTGGTGCTCTCTCCGGGCACTTTCAAGACCTCCCCGGCTGCCTCCAAAGGCCGGTTTGTAAGTACTCATTCCCGCTGCTTCCGCCAGCCACGCACAATGCTCCCAAGCCCGGGAGAAAAGCATTTTGAGGTGGTGCTCTCTCCGGGCCCTTGGAAGACCTCCCGGGCTGCCTCCAAAGGCCGGTTTGCAAGCATTCATGTCCGTTGTTCCCGACAGCCGCGCACAATGCTCCCAAGCCCGAGAGAAAAGCATTTTGGGGTGGTGATCAGTCCGGCCCTTGGAAGATCTCCCCGGCTGCCTCCAAAGGACAGTTTGCAAGCACTCATGCCCGCTGTTCCCGCCAGCCGCGCACAATGCTCCCAAGACCGTGAGAAAAGCGCTTCGGGGTGGTGTTCTCTCAGGGACCATGGAGGACCTCCCCGGCTGTCCCCAAAGGCCGGTTTGCAAGCATTCCCACTCGCTGTTCCCGCCAGGCACACACAATGTTCCAAAACCCCGGAGAAAAGCGCTTCGGGGTGGTGGTCTCTCCGGGCCCCTGCCCCTGAGCCTGGGGGCCAGGCAGGGGATCCACAGTCCCAGGCCAAGGCAGAACCACATGCACACGTCTGTTCCTGCCCCATCCACCGGCAGAGAGCTGGGGGGAGCCAGAGTCTGTCAGGCAGCTGCTGGGCTGGCCGCCTGTGTGGGAAGGGGCAGAGCCGACCTAGGGGCAAGTTGGGCCTCTTGCTCTCCCTGCTGCCCTGAGGCTGCTGGGCCAAAGAGGTCTTGGGCATCCAGCCCCTTGCTGGTCCCTTCCCTCTGACGAGGCCCTCTGAGCTCCAGCACCTTGCAGTGTGGAGACAGCCCCTGCCAGCAACCTCCTCTCCAAGGAGGCCTCAACCGAGGCCTAGGCCCAGGGGAAAGGCACCAGCGGAGATGAGCCAGTGGAGGCGCACGGGCATGTCTGGACGCAGTCCCCGCTGCCTGCCCCTTGGTGGGGCAGGACCCCCGGAGGCCAGGAAGGTCTGGGCAAGGCTGCGAGGGGCAGGGGCCCTGCTGGGTCGTGCCACTGGCCTGTGGGGCGTCTGAGCACAACCGGCACTCTCCCGCTGGAAGACCTCCCCGTCTGCCTCCAAAGGCCGGTTTGCAAGCACTCCCGCCCGCTGTTCCCGCCAGGCACGCACAATGCTCCCAAGCCCGGGAGAAAAGCGCTTCGGGGTGGTGCTCTCTCCGGGCCCTTGCCCCTGAGCCTGGGGGCCAGGCAGTTGGAACACACTCCCAGGCCAATGCAGAACGACATGCACACGTCTGTTCCTGCCCCCTACACCGGCAGAGAGCTCGGGGGAGCCAGAGACTGCCAGGCTGCTGCTGGGCTGGCTGCCTGTGTGGGACGGGGCAGAGCCGACCTAGGGGCAAGTTGGGCCTCTTGCTCTCCCTGCTGCCCTGAGGCTGCAGGGCCAAAGACGTCTTGGGCATCCAGCCCCTTACTGGTCCCTTCCCTCTGACGAGGCCCTCTGAGCTCCAGCACCTTGCAGTGTGGAGACAGCCCCTGCCAGCAATCTCCTCTCCAAGGAGGCCTCAACCGAGGACTAGGCCCAGGGGAAAGGCACCAGCGGTGTTGAGCCAGGGGAGGCGCCCGGGCATGTCTGGACCCTGTCCCCGCAGCCTGCCCCTTGGTGGGGCAGTACCCCCGGAGGCCAGGAAGGTCTGGGCAAGGCTGGCCAGGGGCAGGGGCCCTGCTGGGTCCTGCCCCTGGCCTGTGGGGCCTCTGAGCACAACCGGCCCTCTCCCACTGGAAGACCTCCCCGGCTGCCTCCAAAGGCCGGTTTGCAAGCACTCCCGCCCACTGTTCCCGCCAGGCGCGCACAATGCTCCCAAGCCCGGGAGAAAAGCGCTTCGGGGTGGTGGTCTCTCCGGGCCCTTGCCCCTGAGCCTGGGGGCCAGGCAGGGGATCCACAGTCCCAGGCCAAGGCACAACAACATGCACACGTCTGTTCCTGCCCCCTCCACCGGCAGAGAGCTGGGGGGAGCCAGAGTCTGTCAGGCAGCTGCTGGGCTGGCCGCCTGTGTGGGAAGGGGCAGAGCCGACCTAGGGGCAAGTTGGGCCTCTTGCTCTCCCTGCTGCCCTGAGGCTGCTGGGCCAAAGAGGTCTTGGGCATCCAGCCCCTTGCTGGTCCCTTCCCTCTGACGAGGCCCTCTGAGCTCCAGCACCTTGCAGTGTGGAGACAGACCCTGCCAGCAACCTCCTCTCCAAGGAGGCCTCAACCGAGGCCTAGGCCCAGGGGAAAGGCACCAGCGGGGATGAGCCAGTGGAGGGGCCCGGGCATGTCTGGACCCAGTCCCCACAGCCTGCCCCTTGGTGGGGCAGTACCCCCGGAGGCCAGGAAGGTCTGGGCAAGGCTGGCCAGGGGCAGGGGCCCTGCTGGGTCCTGCCCCTGGCCTGTGGGGCCTCTGAGCACAACCGGCCCTCTCCCACTGGAAGACCTCCCCGGCTGCCTTCAAAGGCGGGTTTGCCAACACTCCCGCCCGCTGTTCCCGCCAGGCACGCACAACGCTCCCAAGGCCAGGAGAAAAGCGCTTCGGGGTGTTGCTCTCTCCGGGCCTTTGCCCTTGAGCCTGGGGTCCAGGCAGTGGGTCCACACTCCCAGACCAAGGCAGAACCACATGCACACGTCTGTTCCTGACCCCTGAACCGGCAGAGAGCTCGGGGGAGCCAGAGTCTATCAGGCAGCTGCTGGGTTGGCTGGCTGTGTGGGAAGGGGCAGAGCCGACCTAGGGGCAAGTTGGGCCTCTTGCTCTCCCTGCTGCCCTGAGGCTGCTGGGCCAAAGAGGTCTTGGGCATCCAGCCCCTTGCTGGTCCCTTCCCTCTGACGAGGCCCTCTGAGCTCCAGCACCTTGCAGTGTGGAGACAGCCCCTGCCAGCAACCTCCTCTCCAAGGAGGCATCAACCGAGGCCTATGCCCAGGGGAAAGGCACCAGCGGGGATGAGCCTGGGGAGGCGCCCAGGCATG
This sequence comes from Dama dama, assembly GCF_033118175.1. Lineage (NCBI taxonomy): Eukaryota > Metazoa > Chordata > Mammalia > Artiodactyla > Cervidae > Dama > Dama dama. The sequence goes on from NW_026870886.1 coordinate 418,804, forward strand.
TCTGGACCCAGTCCCCGCAGCCTGCCCCTTGGTGGGGCAGTACCCCCGGAGGCCAGGAAGGTCTGGGCAAGGCTGGCCAGGGGCAGGGGCCCTGCTGGGTCCTGCCCCTGGCCTGTGAGGCCTCTGAGCACAACCGGCCCTCTCCCACTGGAAGACCTCCACGGCTGCCTCCAAAGTCCTGTTTGCAAACACTCCCGCCCGCTGTTCACGCCAGGCTCGCACAATGCTCCCAAGCCCGGGAGAAAAGTGCTTCGGGGTGGTGCTCTCTCCGGGCCCTTGCCCCTGAGCCTGGGGGCAAGGCAGGGGGAACACACTCCCAGGCCAAGGCAGAACCACATGCCCACGTCTGTTCCTGTCCCCTGCACCGGCAGAGAGCTTGGGGGAGCCAGAGTCTGTCAGGCAGCTGCTGAGTTGGCCGCCTGTGTGGGAAGGGGCAGAGCCGCCCTAGGGGCAAGTTGGGCCTCTTGCTCTCCCTGCTGCCCTGAGGCTGCTGGGCCAAAGACGTCTTGGGCATCCAGCCCCTTACTGGTCCCTTCCCTCTGACGAGGCCCTCTGAGCTCCAGCACCTTGCAGTGTGGAGACAGCCCCTGCCAGCAACCTCCTCTCCAAGGAGGCCTCAACCGAGGCCTAGGCCCAGGGGAAAGGCACCAGCGGGGATGAGCCAGTGGAGGGGCCCGGGCATGTCTGGACCCAGTCCCCACAGCCTGCCCCTTGGTGGGGCAGTACCCCCGGAGGCCAGGAAGGTCTGGGCAAGGCTGGCCAGGGGCAGGGTCCCTGCTGGGTCCTGCCCCTGGCCTGTGGGGCCTCTGAGCACAACCGGCCCTCTCCCACTGGAAGACCTCCCCGGCTGCCTTCAAAGGCGGGTTTGCCAACACTCCCGCCCGCTGTTCCCGCCAGGCACGCACAACGCTCCCAAGGCCAGGAGAAAAGCGCTTCGGGGTGTTGCTCTCTCCGGGCCTTTGCCCTTGAGCCTGGGGTCCAGGCAGTGGGTCCACACTCCCAGACCAAGGCAGAACCACATGCACACGTCTGTTCCTGACCCCTGAACCGGCAGAGAGCTCGGGGGAGCCAGAGTCTATCAGGCAGCTGCTGGGTTGGCTGGCTGTGTGGGAAGGGGCAGAGCCGACCTAGGGGCAAGTTGGGCCTCTTGCTCTCCCTGCTGCCCTGAGGCTGCTGGGCCAAAGAGGTCTTGGGCATCCAGCCCCTTGCTGGTCCCTTCCCTCTGACGAGGCCCTCTGAGCTCCAGCACCTTGCAGTGTGGAGACAGCCCCTGCCAGCAACCTCCTCTCCAAGGAGGCATCAACCGAGGCCTATGCCCAGGGGAAAGGCACCAGCGGGGATGAGCCTGGGGAGGCGCCCAGGCATGTCTGGACCCAGTCCCCGCAGCCTGCCCCTTGGTGGGGCAGTACCCCCGGAGGCCAGGAAGGTCTGGGCAAGGCTGGCCAGGGGCAGGGGCCCTGCTGGGTCCTGCCCCTGGCCTGTGAGGCCTCTGAGCACAACCGGCCCTCTCCCACTGGAAGACCTCCACGGCTGCCTCCAAAGTCCTGTTTGCAAACACTCCCGCCCGCTGTTCACGCCAGGCTCGCACAATGCTCCCAAGCCCGGGAGAAAAGTGCTTCGGGGTGGTGCTCTCTCCGGGCCCTTGCCCCTGAGCCTGGGGGCAAGGCAGGGGGAACACACTCCCAGGCCAAGGCAGAACCACATGCCCACGTCTGTTCCTGTCCCCTGCACCGGCAGAGAGCTTGGGGGAGCCAGAGTCTGTCAGGCAGCTGCTGAGTTGGCCGCCTGTGTGGGAAGGGGCAGAGCCGCCCTAGGGGCAAGTTGGGCCTCTTGCTCTCCCTGCTGCCCTGAGGCTGCTGGGCCAAAGACGTCTTGGGCATCCAGCCCCTTACTGGTCCCTTCCCTCTGACGAGGCCCTCTGAGCTCCAGCACCTTGCAGTGTGGAGACAGCCCCTGCCAGCAACCTCCTCTCCAAGGAGGCCTCAACCGAGGCCTAGGCCCAGGGGAAAGGCACCAGCGGGGATGAGCCTGGGGAGGCGCCCGGGCATGTCTGGACCCAGTCCCCGCAGCCTGCCCCTTGGTGGGGCAGTACCCCCGGAGGCCAGGAAGGTCTGGGCAAGGCTGGCCAGGGGCAGGGGCCCTGCTGCGTCCTGCCCCTGGCCTGTGGGGCCTCTGAGCACAACCGGCCCTCTCCCACTGGAAGACCTCCCCGGCTGCCTCCAAAGGCCGGTTTGCAAGCGCTCCCGCCCACTGTTCCCAGCAGGCGTGCACAATGCTCCCAAGCCCGGGAGAAAAGCGCTTCAGGGTGGTGCTCTCTCCGGGCCCTTGCCCCTGAGCCTGGGGGCAAGGCAGGGTGTCCACACTCCCAGGACAAGGCAGAACCACATGCACACGTCTGATCTGCCCCCTGCACCGGCAGAGAGCTCGGGGGAGCCAGAGTCTGTCAGGCAGCTGCTGGGCTGGCCGCCTGTGTGGGAAGGGGCAGAGCCGACCTAGGGGCAAGTTGGGCCTCTTGCTCTCCCTGCTGCCCTGAGGCTGCTGGGCCAAAGAGGTCTGGGCATCCAGCCCCTTGCTGGTCCCTTCCCTCGGACGAGGCCCTCTGAGCTCCAGCACCTTGCAGTGTGGAGACAGCCCCTGCCAGCAACCTCCTCTCCAAGGAGTCCTCAACCGAGGCCTAGGGCCAGGGGAAAGGCACCAGCGGGGATGAGCCTGGGGAGGCGCCCGGGCATGTCTGGACCCAGTCCCCGCAGCCTGCCCCTTGGTGGGGCAGTACCCCCGGAGGCCAGGAAGGTCTGTGCAATGCTGCCAGGGGCAGGGACACTGCTGGGTCCTGCCCCTGGCCTGTGGGGCGTCTGAGCACAACCGGCACTCTCCCAATGGAAGACCTCCCCGTCTGCCTCGAAAGGCCGGTTTGCAAGCACTCCCGCCCGCTGTTCCCGCCAGGCACGCACAATGCTCCCAAGCCCGGGAGAAAAGCGCTTCGGGGTGGTGCTCTCACCGGGCCCTTGCCCCTGAGCCTGGGGGCCAGGCAGGGGGAACACACTCCCAGGCCAAGGCAGAACGACATGCACACGTCTGTTCCTGCCCCCTACACCGGCAGAGAGCTCGGGGGAGCCAGAGACTGCCAGGCTGCTGCTGGGCTGGCCGCCTGTGTGGGACGGGGCAGAGCCGACCTAGGGGCAAGTTGGGCCTCTTGCTCTCCCTGCTGCCCTGAGGCTGCTGGGTCAAAGAGGTCTTGGGCATCCAGCCCTTTGCTGGTCCCTTCCCTCTGACGAGGCCCTCTGATCTCCAGCACCTTGCAGTGTGGAGAGAGCCCCTGCCAGCAACCTCCTCTCCAAGGAGGCCTCAACCGAGGCCTAGGCCCAGGGGAAAGGCACCAGCGGGGATGAGCCTGGGGAGGCGCCCGGGGATGTCTGGACCCAGTCCCCGCAGCCTGCCCCTTGGTGGGGCAGTACCCCCGGAGGCCAGGAAGGTCTGGGCAAGGCTGGCCAGGGTCAGGGGCCCTGCTGGGTCCTGCCCCTGGCCTGTGGGGCCTCTGAGCACAACCAGCCCTCTCCCACTGGAAGACCTCCCCGGCTGCCTCCAAAGTCCTGTTTGCTAACACTCCCGCCCGCTGTTCACGCCAGGCTCGCACAATGCTCCCAAGCCCGGGAGAAAAGCGCATTGGGGTGGTTCTCTCTCCGGGCCCTTGCCCCTGAGCCTGGGGGCAAGGCACGGGGAACACACTCCCTGGCCAAGGCAGAACCACATGCCCACGTCTGTTCCTGTCCCCTGCACCGGCAGAGAGCTTGGGGGAGCCAGAGTCTGGCAGGCAGCTGCTGGGTTGCCCGCCTGTGTGGGAAGGGGCAGAGCCGACCGAGGGGCAAGTTGGGCCTCTTGCTCTCCCTGCTGCCCTGAGGCTGCTGGGCCAAAGACGTCTTGGGCATCCAGCCCCTTACTGGTCCCTTCCCTCTGACGAGGCCCTCTGAGCTCCAGCACCTTGCAGTGTGGAGACAGCCCCTGCCAGCAACCTCCTCTCCAAGGAGGCCTCAACCGAGGCCTAGGCCCAGGGGAAAGGCACCAGCGGGGATGAGCCAGGGGAGGCGCCCGAGCATGTCTGGACCCAGTCCCCGCAGCCTGCCCCTTGGTGGGGCAGTACCCCCGGAGGCCAGGAAGGTCTGGGCAAGGCTGGCCAGGGGCAGGGGCCCTGCTGCGTCCTGCCCCTGGCCTGTGGGGCCTCTGAGCACAACCGGCCCTCTCCCACTGGAAGACCTCCCCGGCTGCCTCCAAAGGCCGGTTTGCAAGCGCTCCCGCCCACTGTTCCCAGCAGGCGTGCACAATGCTCCCAAGCCCGGGAGAAAAGCGCTTCAGGGTGGTGCTCTCTCCGGGCCCTTGCCCCTGAGCCTGGGGGCAAGGCAGGGGGTCCACACTCCCAGGCCAAGGCAGAACCACATGCACACGTCTGTTCCTGCCCCCTGCACCGGCAGAGAGCTCGGGGGAGCCAGAGTCTGTCAGGCAGCTGCTGGGCTGGCCGCCTGTGTGGGAAGGGGCAGAGCCGACCTAGGGGCAAGTTGGGCCTCTTGCCCTCCCTGCTGCCCTGAGGCTGCTGGGCCAAAGAGGTCTTGGGCATCCAACCCCTTGCTGGTCCCTTCCCTCTGACGAGGCCCTCTGAGCTCCAGCACCTTGCAGTGTGGAGACAGCCCCTGCCAGCAACCTCCTCTCCAAGGAGGCCTAAAGCGAGGCCTAGGCACAGGGGAAAAGCACCAGCGGGGATGAGCCTGTGGAGGCGCCCGGGCATGTATGGACCCAGTCCCCGCAGCCTGCCCCTTGGTGGGGCAGTACCCCCGGAGGCAAGGAAGGTCTGGGAAAGGCTGGCCATGGGCAGGGGCCCTGCTGGGTCCTGCCCCTGGCCTGTGGGGCCTCTGAGCACAACCGGCCCTCTCCCACTGGAAGACGTCCCCGGCTGCCTCCAAAGGCCGGTTTGCAAGCACTCCCGCCCACTGTTCCAACCAAGGGCGCACAACGCTCCCAAGCCCGGGAGAAAATCGCCTCGGGGTGGTGCTCTCTCCGGGCCCTTTCCCCTGAGCCTGGGGGCCAGGCAGGGTGTCCACACTCCCAGGCCAAGGCAGAACGACATGCACACGTCTGTTCCTGCCCCATGCACCGGCAGAGAGCTCGGGGGAGCCAAAGTCTGTCAGGCAGCTGCTGGGCTGGCCGCCTGTGTGGGAAGTGGCAGAGCCGACCTAGGGGCAAGTTGGGCCTCTTGCTCTCCCTGCTGCCATGAGGCTGCTGGGCCAAAGAGATCTTGGGCATCCAGCCCCTTGCTTGTCCCTTCCCTCTGACGAGGTCCTCTGAGCTCCAGCACCTTGCAGTGTGGAGACAGCCCCTGCCAGCAACCTCCTCTCCAAGGAGGCCTCAACCGAGGCCTAGGCCCAGGGGAAAGGCACCAGCGGGGATGAGCCTGGGGAGGCGCCCGGGCATGTCTGGACCCAGTCCCCGCAGCCTGCCCCTTGGTGGGGCAGTACCCCCGGAAGCCAGGAAGGTCTGGGCAAGGCTGGCCACGGGCAGGGGCCCTGCTGGGTCCTGCCCCTGGCCTGTGGGGCCTCTGAGCACAACCGGCCCTCTCCCACTGGAAGACTTCCCCGGCTGCCTCCAAAGGCCGGTTTGCCAACACTCCCGCCCGCTGTTCCCGCCAGGCACGCACAATTCTCCCAAGCCCGGGAGAAAAGCGCTTCGGGGTGGTGCTCTCTCCGGGCCCTTGCCCCTGAGCCTGGGGGCGAGGCAGTGGGTCCACACTCCCAGACCAACGCAGAACCACATGCCCACGTCTGTTCCTGACCCCTGCACCGGCAGAGAGCTCGGGGGAGCCAGAGTCTGTCAGGCAGCTGCTGGGCTGGCCGCCTGTGTGGGAAGGGGCAGAGCCGACCTAGGGGCAAGTTGGGCCTCTTCCTCTCCCTGCTGCCCTGAGGCTGCTGGGCCAAAGAGGTCTTGGGCATCCAGCCCCTTGCTGGTCCCTTCCCTCTGACGAGGCCCTCTGAGCTCCAGCACCTTGCAGTGTGGAGACAGCCCCTGCCAGCAACCTCCTCTCCAAGGAGGCCTCAACCGAGGCCTAGGCCCAGGGGAAAGGCACCAGCGGGGATGAGCCTAGGGAGGCGCCCGGCCATGTCTGGACCCAGTCCCCGCAGCCTGCCCCTTGGTGGGGCAGTACCCCCGGAGGCCAGGAGGGTCTGGGCAAGGCTGCCAGGGGCAGGGACACTGCTGGGTCCTGCCCCTGGCCTGTGGGGCGTCTGAGCACAACCGGCACTCTCCCGCTGGAAGACCTCCCCGGCTGCCTCCAAAGGCCGGTTTGCAAGCACTCCCGCCCGCTGTTCCCGCCAGGCACGCACAATGCTCCCAAGCCCGGGAGAAAAGCGCTTCGGGGTGGTGCTCTCTCCGGGCCCTTGCCCCTGAGCCTGGGGGACAGGCAGGGGGAACACACTCCCAGGCCAAGGCAGAACGACATGCACACGTCTGTTCCTGCCCCCTACACCGGCAGAGAGTTCGGGAGAGCCAGAGACTGCCAGGCTGCTGCTGGGCTGGCTGCCTGTGTGGGACGGGGTAGAGCCGACCTAGGGGCAAGTTGGGCCTCTTGCTCTCCCTGCTGCCCTGAGGCTGCTGGGTCAAAGAGGTCTTGGGCATCCAGCCCTTTGCTGGTCCTTTCCCTCTGACGAGGCCCTCTGAGCTCCAGCACCTTGCAGTGTGCAGACAGCCCCTGCCGGCAACCTCCTCTCCAAGGAGGCCTCAACCGAGGCCTAGGCCCAGGGGAAAGGCACCAGCGGGGATGAGCCTGGGGAGGCGCCCGGGCATGTCTGGACCCAGGCCCCGCAGCCTGCCCCTTGGTGGGGCAGTACCCCCGGAGGCCAGGAAGGTCTGGGCAAGGCTGCCAGATGCAGGGACACTGCTGGGTCCTGCCCCTGGCCTGTGGGGCCTCTGAGAACAACTGGCACTCTCCCGCTGGAAGACCTCCCCGGCTGCCTCCAAAGGCTGGATTGCAAGCACTCAATCCCGCTGTTCACGCCAGCTGCGCACAATGCTCCCAAGCCCGGGAGAAAAGCATTTTGGGGTGGTGCTCACTCCGGGCTTTGGAAGACCTCCCCGGCTGCCTCCAAGGCCGGTTTGCAAGCACTTCTGCCTGCTGTTCCCCCCACCCGCGCACAATGCTCCCAAGCCCGGGAGAAAAGCGTTTCGGGGTGGTGTTCTCTCTGGGCCCAAGAAAGACCTCCCGGGCTGCCCCCAAATGCCGGTTTGCAAGCACTCCCACTCGCTGTTCCCGCCATCCGTGCAAATGCTCCAAGCCCAGGAGAAAAGCCCTTCAGGGTGGTGCTCTCTCCCGGCCCTTGGAAGACCTCCCCGGCTGCCTCCAAAGGCTGGATTTCAAGTACTCCCTCCCGCTGTCCCGCCAGCCGCACACAATGCTCCCAATCACGGGAGAAAAGCGCTTCGGGGTGGTGCTCTCTACGGGCCCTTGGAAGACCTCCCCGTTTGTCTCCAAAGGCCGGTTTGCAAGCACTCATGCCCGCTGTTCCCGCCAGCCGCGCACAATGCTCCCAAGCCTAGGAGAAAAGCGCTTCGGGGTGGTGCTCTCTCCCGGCCCTTGGAAGACCTCCCCGGCTGCCTCCAAAGGCCAGTTTGCAAGCACTCAATCCCGCTGTTCCCGCCAGCCGCGCACAATGCTCCCAAGCCCGGGAGAAAAGCGCTTCGGGGTGGTGCTCTCTCCTGGCCCTTGGAAGACCTCCCCGGCTGCCTCCAAAGGCTGGTTTTCGAGAACTCCCTCCCGCTGACCCGCCAGCCGCACACAATGCTCCCAAGCCCGGGAGAAAAGCATTTTGGGGTGGTCTCTCTCCGGGCCCTTGGAAGACTCCCCGGCTGCCTCTAAAGGCCGGTTTGCAAGCACTCATGTCCTCTGTTCCCGACAGCCGCGAACAATGCTCCCAATTCCGTGAGAAAAGTGCTTCGGGATGGTGCTCTCTCCGGGCCCTTGGAAGACCTCCCAAGCTGCCTCCAAAGGCCGGTTTGCAAGCACTCCCGCCCGCTGTTCCCGCCAGCCTCGCACAATGCTCCCAAGACCGGGAGAAAAGCGCTTCGGGGTGGTGTTCTCTCCGTGCCAATGGAGGACCTCCCTGGCTGCCCCCAAAGGCCGGTTTGCAAGCACTCCCACTCGCTGTTCCCGCCAGCCACGCACAATCCTCCAAAACCCCGGAGAAAAGCGCTTCGGGGTGCTGTTCTCTCCGTGCCCATGGAAGACCTCCCGGGGTGCCCCCAAAGGCCGGTTTGCAAGCACTCCCACTCGCTGTTCCCGCCATCCGCGCACAATGCTCCCAAGCCCGGGAGAAAAGCATTTTGGGGTGGTCCTCACACCGGGCCCTGGAAGACCTCCCCGGCTGCCTCCAAAGGACGGTTTTCAAGCACTCCTGCCTGCTGTTCCCGCCACCCGCACACAATGCTCCCAAGCCCGGGAGAAAAGCGCTTCGGGGTGGTGCTCTCTACAGGCCCTTGGAAGACCTCCCCGGCTGCCTCCAAAGGCCGGTTTGCAAGGACTCCTTCCTGCTGTTCCCGCCATCCGCGCACAATGCTCCCAAGCCCGGGAGAAAAGCATTTTGGGGTGGTGCTCACACCGGGCCCTGGAAGACCTCCCCGGCTGCCTCCAAAGGACGGTTTTCAAGCACTCCTGCCTGCTGTTCCCGCCACCCGCGCAGAATGCTCCCAAGCGCGGGAGAAAAGCGCTTCGGGGTGGTGCTCTCTACAGGCCCTTGGAAGACCTCCCCGGCTGCCTCCAAAGGCCGGTTTGCAAGGACTCCTTCCTGCTGTTCCCGCCAGCCACGCACAATGCTCCCAAGCCCGGGAGAAAAGCATTTTGGGTTGGTGCTCACTCCGGGCCCTTGGAAGACCTCCCCGGCAGCCTCCAATGGCCAGTTTGCAAGCACTCATGTCCGCTGTTCCCACCAGCCGCGCACAATGCTCCCAAGCCCGGGAGAAAAGCTTTTTGGGGTGGTGCTCACACCGGGCCCTGGAAGACCTCCCCGGCTGCCTCCAAAGGCCAGTTTTCAAGCACTCCTGCCTGCTGTTCCCGCCACCTGCGCACAATGCTCCTAAGCCCGGGAGAAAAGCGCTTCGGGGTGGTGCTCTCTACAGGCCCTTGGAAGACCTCCCCGGCTGCCTCCAAAGGCCGGTTTGCAAGGACTCCTTCCTGCTGTTCCCGACAGCCACGCACAATGCTCCCAAGCCCGGGAGAGAAGCATTTTGGGGTGGTGCTCTCTACAGGCCCTTGGAAGACCTCCCCGGCTGCCTCCAGTGGCCAGTTTGCAAGCACTCATGCCCGCTGTTCCCACCAGCCGCGCACAATGCTCCCAAGCCCGGGAGAAAAGCTTTTTGGGGTGGTGCTCACACCGGGCCCTTGGAAGACCTCCCCGGCTGCCTGCAAAGGCCGGTTTTCAAGCACTCCTGCCTGCTGTTCCCGCCACCCGCGCACAATACTCCCAAGCCCGGGAGAAAAGCGCTTCGGGGTGGTGCTCTCTACAGGCCCTTGGAAGACCTCCCCCGCTGCCTCCAAAGGCCGGTTTGCAAGGACTCCTTCCTGCTGTTCCCGCCAGCCACGCACAATGCTCCCAAGCCCGGGAGAAAAGTGCTTCGGGGTGGTGATCTCTCCGGGCCCTTGGAAGTCGTCCCCGGCTGCCTCCAAAGGCCGGTTTGCAAGCACTCATGCCCGTTGTTCCCACCAGCCGCGCACAATGCTCCCAAGCCCGGGAGAAAAGCATTTTGGGGTGGTGCTCACTCCGGGCCCTTGGAAGACCTCCCCGGCTGCCTCCAAAGGCCAGTTTGCAAGCAGTCCTGCCTGCTGTTCCCGCCAGCCGCGCACAATGCTCCCAAGCCCGGGAGAAGAGCGCTTCGGGGTGGTGCTCTCTCCGGGCCCTTGGAAGACGTCCCCGGCTGCCTCCAAAGGCCGGTTTGCAAGCACTCATGCCCGTTGTTCCCACCAGCCGCGCACAATGCTCCCAAGCCCGGGAGAAAAGCGCTTCGGGGTGGTGCTCTCTCCGGGCCCTTGGAAGACCTCCCCGGCTGCCTCCAAAGGCCAGTTTGCAAGCAGTCCTGCCTGCTGTTCCCGCCAGCCGCGCACAATGTTCCCAAGCCCGGGAGAAAAGCGCTTCGGGGTGGTGCTCTCTCCGGGCACTTTCAAGACCTCCCCGGCTGCCCCCAAAGGCCGGTTTGTAAGTACTCATTCCCGCTGCTTCCGCCATCCACGCACAATGCTCCCAAGCCCGGGAGAAAAGCATTTTGGGGTGGTGCTCTCTCCGGGCCCTTGGAAGACCTCCCGGGCTGCCTCCAAAGGCCGGTTTGCAAGCATTCATGTCCGTTGTTCCCGACAGCCGCGCACAATGCTCCCAAGCCCGAGAGAAAAGCATTTTGGGGTGGTGATCAGTCCGGCCCTTGGAAGACCTCCCCGGCTGCCTCCAAAGGACAGTTTGCAAGCACTCATGCCCGCTGTTCCCGCCAGCCACGCACAATGCTCCCAAGACCGTGAGAAAAGCGCTTCGGGGTGGTGTTCTCTCAGGGACCATGGAGGACCTCACCGGCTGCCCCCAAAGGCCGGTTTGCAAGCATTCCCACTCGCTGTTCCCGCCAGGCACACACAATGTTCCAAAACCCCGGAGAAAAGCGCTTCGGGGTGGTGCTCTCTCCGCGCCCTTGGAAGACTTCTCTGGCTGCCGCCAAAGGCCGGTTTGCAAGAATTCCCTCCCGCTGTCCCACCAGCCGCACACAATGCTCCAAAACCCGAGAGAAAAGCGCTTCGAGGTGGTGCTCTCTCCAGGCCCTTGGAAGACCTCCCCGGCTGCCTCCAAAGGCCGGTTTGCAAGCACTCCTGCCTGCTGTTCCCGCCACGCGCGCACAATGCTCCCAAGCCCGGAAGAAAAGCATTTTGGGGTAGTGCTCTCTCCGGGCCCTTGGAAGACCTCCCGGGCTGCCTCCAAAGGCCGGTTTGCAAGCACTCATGTCCGCTGTTCCCGACAGCCGCGCACAATGCTCCCAAGCCCGGGAGAAAAGCATTTTGGGGTGGTGATCAGTCCGGGCCCTTGGAAGACCTCCCCGGCTGCCTCCAAAGGACAGTTTGCAAGAACTCATGCCCGCTGTTCCCGCCAGGCACGCACAATGCTCCCAAGCCCGGGAGAAAAGCGCTTCGGGGTGGTGCTCTCACCGGGCCCTTGCCCCTGAGCCTGGGGGCAATGCAGGGGGAACACACTCCCAGGCCAAGGCAGAACCACATGCAAACGTCTGTTCCTGGTCCCTGCATCGGCAGAGAGCTCGGGGGAGCCAGAGTATGCCAGGCAGCTGCTGGGTTGGCGGCCTGTGTGGAAAGGGGCAGAGCCGACCTAGGGGCAAGTTGGGCCTCTTGCTCTCCCTGCTGCCCTGAGGCTGCTGGGCCAAAGAGGTCTTGGGCATCCAGCCCCTTGCTGGTCCCTTCCCTCTGACGAGGCCCAATGTGCTCCAGCACCTTGCAGTGTGGAGACAGCCCCTGCCAGCAACCTCCTCTCCAAGGAGGCCTCAACCGAGGCCTGGGCCCAGGGGAAAGGCAACAGCGGGGATGAGCCTGGGGAGGCGCCCGGGCATGTCTGGACCCAGTCCCCGCAGCCTGCCCCTTGGTGGGGCAGTACCCCCGGAGGCCAGGAAGGTCTGGGCAAGGCTGAGAGGGGCAGGGACACTGCTGGGTCCTGCCCCTGGCCTGTGGGGCGTCTGAGCACAACCGGCACCCTCCCGCTGGAAGACCTCCCCGTCTGCCTCCAAAGGCCTGTTTGCAAGCACTCCCACCCGCTGTTCCCGCCAGGCACGCACAATGCTCCCAAGCCCGGGAGAAAAGTGCTTCGGGGTGGTGCTCTCCTCGGGCCCTTGCCCCTGAGCCTGGGGGCCAGGCAGGTGGAACACACTCCCAGGCCAAGGGAGAACGACATGCACACGTCTGTTCCTGCCCCCTACACCGGCAGAGAGCTCGGGGGAGCCAGAGACTCTCAGGCAGCTGCTGGGCTGGCCGCCTGTGTGGGAAGTGGCAGAGCCGACCTAGGGGCAAGTTGGGCCTCTGCTCTCCCTGCTGCCCTGAGGCTGCTGGGCCAAAGAGGTCTTGGGCATCCAGCCCCTTGCTGGTCCCTTCCCTCTGACGAGGCCCTCTGAGCTCCAGCACCTTGCAGTGTGGAGACAGCCCCTGCCAGCAACCTCCTCTCCAAGGAGGCCTAAACCGAGGCCTAGCCCCAGGGGAAAGGCACCAGCGGGGAAGAGCCTGGGGAGGCGCCCGGGCATGTCTGGACCCAGTCCCCGCAGCCTGCCCCTTGATGGGGCTGTAACCCCGGAGGCAGGAAGGTCTGGGCAAGGCTGGCAAGGGGCAGGGGCCCTGCTGGGCCCTTTCCCTGGCCTGTGGGGCCTCTGAGCACAACCGGCCCTCTCCCACTGGAAGACATCCCCGGCTGCCTCCAAAGGCCGGTTTGCAAGCACTCCCGCCCACTGTTCCCACCAAGCGCGCACAATGCTCCCAAGCCCGGGAGAAAAGCGCTTCGGGGTGGTGCTCTCTCCGGGCCCTTGCCCCTGAGCCTGGGGGCCAGGCAGGGGGTCCACACTCCCAGGCCAAGGCAGAACCACATGCACACGTCTGTTCCTGACCCCTGCACCGGCAGAGAGCTCGGGGGAGCCAGAGTCTGTCAGGCAGCTGCTGGGCTGGCCGCCTGTGTGGGAAGGGGCAGAGCCGACCTAGGGGCAAGTTGGGCCTCTTCCTCTCCCTGCTGCCCTGAGGCTGCTGGGCCATAGAGGTCTTGGGCATCCAGCCCCTTGCTCGTCCCTTCCCTCTGACGAGGCCCTCTGAGCTCTAGCACCTTGCAGTGTGGAGACAGCCCCTGCCAGCAACCTCCTCTCCAAGGAGGCCTCAACCGAGGCCTAGGCCCAGGGGAAAGGCACCAGCGGGGATGAGCCAGTGGAGGCGCCCTGGCATGTCTGGACCCAGTCCCCGCAGCCTGCCCCTTGGTGGGGCAGTACCCCCGGAGGCCAGGAAGGTCTGGGCAAAGCTGCCAGGGGCAGGGACACTGCTGGGCCCTGCCCCTGGCCTGTGGGGCCTCTGAGCACAACCGGCACTCTCCCACTGGAAGACCTGCCCGGCTGCCTCCAAAGGCCGGTTTGCAAGCGCTCCCGCCCACTGTTCCCAGCAGGCGTGTACAATGCTCCCAAGCCCGGGAGAAAAGCGCTTCGGGGTGGTGCTCTCTCCGGGCCCTTGCTCCTGAGCCTGGGGGCAAGGCACGGTGTCCACAATCCCAGGCCAAGTCAGAACCACATGCACACCTCTGATCTGCCCCCTGCACCGGCAAAGAGCTCGGGGGAGCCAGAGTATGTCAGGCAGCTGCTGGGCTAGCCGCCTGTGTGGGAAGGGGCAGAGCCGACCTAGGGGCAAGTTGTGCCTCTTGCTCTCCCTGCTGCCCTGAGGCTGCTGGGCCAAAGAGGTCTTGGGCGTCCAGCCCCTTGCTGGTCCCTTCCCTCTGACGAGGCCCTCTGAGCTCCAGCACCTTGCAGTGTGGAGACAGCCCCTGCCAGCAACCTCCTCTCCAAGAGGCCTAAACCGAGGCCTAGGCCCAGGGGAAAGGCACCAGTGGGGATGAGCCTGGGGAAGCGCCTGGGCATGTCTGGACCCAGTCCCCGCAGCCTGCCCCTTGGTGGGGCAGTACCCCTGAGGCCAGGAAGGTCTGGGAAAGGCTGGCCAGGGGCAGGGGACCTGCTGGGTCCGGCCCCTGGCCTGTGGGGCCTCTGAGCACAACCGGCCCTCTCCCAATGGAAGACCTCCCCGGCTGCCTCCAAAGGCCGGTTTGCAAGCACTCCCGCCCACTGTTCCCACAAAGCACGCACAATGCTCCCAAGCCCGGGAGAAAAGCGCTTCGGGGTGTTGCTCTCTCCGGGCCCTTGCCCCTGAGCCTGGGGTCCAGGCAGTGGGTCCACACTCCCAGACCAAGGCAGAACCACATGCACACGTGTGTTCCTGCCCCCTACACCAGCAGAGAGCTCGGGGGAGCCAGAGACTGCCAGGCTGCTGCTGGGCTGGCTGCCTGTGTGGTACGGGGCAGAGCCGACCTAGGGGCATGTTGGGCCTCTTGCTCTCCCTGCTGCCCTGAGGCTGCTGGGTCAAAGAGGTCTTGGGCATCCAGCGCTTTGCTGGTGCCTTCCCTCTGACGAGGCCCTCTGAGCTCCAGCACCTTGCAGTGTGGAGACAGCCCCTGTCAGCAACCTCCTCTCCAAAGAGTCCTCAACCGAGGCCTACAACCAGGGGAAAGGCACCAGCGGGGATGATCCTGGGGAGGCGCACAGACATGTCTGGACCCAGTCTCCTCAGCCTGCCCCTTGGTGGGGCAGTACCCCCGGAGGCCAGGAAGGTCTGGGCAAGTCTGGCCAGGGGCAGGGGCCCTGCTGGGTCCTGACCCTGGCCTGTGGGGCCTCTGAGCACAACCGGCCCTCTCCCACTGGAAGACCTCCCCGGCTGCCTCCAAAGTCCTGTTTGCAACACTCCCGCCCGCTGTTCAAGTCAGGAATGCACAAAGCTCCCAAGCCGGGGAGAAAAGCGCTTCGGTGTGGTGCTATCTCCGGGCCCTTGCCCATGAGCCTGGGGGCAAGGCAGGGAGAACACACTCCCAGGCCAAGGCAGAACCACATGCCCACATCTGTTCCTGTCTCCTGCACCGGCAGAGAGCTTGGGGGAGCCAGAGTCTGTCAGGCAGCTGCTGGGTTAGCCGCCTGTGTGGGAAGGGGCAGAGCCGCCCTAGGGGCAAGTTGGGCCTCTTGCTCTCCCTGCTGCCCTGAGGCTGCTGGGCCAAAGACGTCTTGGGCATCCAGCCCTTTCCTGTCCCTTCTCTCTGACGAGGCTCTCTGAGCTGCAGCACCTTGCAGTGTGGAGACAGCCCCTGCCAGCAACCTCCTCTCCAAGGAGGCCTCAACCGAGGCCTAGGCCCAGGGGAAAGGCACCAGCGGGGATGAGCCAGGGGAGGCGCCCGAGCATGTCTGGACCCAGTCCCCGCAGCCTGCCCCTTGGTGGGGCAGTACCCCCGGAGGCCAGGAAGGTCTGGGCAAGGCTGGCCAGGGGCAGGGGCCCTGCTGCGTCCTGCCCTTGGCCTGTGGGGCCTCTGAGCACAACCGGCCCTCTCCCACTGGAAGACCTCCCCGGCTGCCTCCAAAGGCCGGTTTGCAAGCGCTCCCGCCCACTGTTCCCAGCAGGCGTGCACAATGCTCCCAAGCCCGGGAGAAAAGCGCTTCGGGGTGGTGCTCTCTCCGGGCCCTTGCCCCTGAGCGTGGGGGCAAGGCAGGGTGTCCACACTCCCAGGCCAAGGCAGAACCACATGCACACGACTGATCTGCCCCCTGCACCGGCAGAGAGCTCGGGGGAGCCAGAGTCTGTCAGGCAGCTGCTGGGCTGGCCGCCTGTGTGGGAAGGGGCAGAGCCGACCTAGGGGCAAGTTGGGCCTCTTGCTCTCCCTGCTGCCCTGAGGCTGCTGGGCCAAAGAGGTCTTGGGCATCCAGCCCCTTGCTGGTCCCTTCCCTCTGACGAGGCCCTCTGAGCTCCAGCACCTTGCAGTGTGGAGACAGCCCCTGCCAGCAACCTCCTCTCCAAGGAGGCCTCAACCGAGGCCTAGGCCCAGGGGAAAGGCACCAGCGGGGATGAGCCTGGGGAGGCGCCCGGGCATGTCTGGACCCAGTCCCCGCAGCCTGCCCCTTGGTGGGGCAGTACCCCCGGAGGCCAGGAAGGTCTGGGCAAGGCTGGCCAGGGGCAGGGGCCCTGCTGGGTCCTGCCCCTGGCCTGTAGGGCCTCTGAGCACAACCGGCCCTCTCCCGCTGGAAGACCTCCCCGGCTGCCTCCAAAGGCCAGTTTGCCAACACTCCTGCCCGCTGTTCCCGCCAGGCACGCACAATGCTCCCAAGCCCAGGAGAAAAGCGCTTCGGGGTGGTGGTCTCTCCGGGCCCCTGCCCCTGAGCCTGGGGGCCAGGAAGGGGATCCACAGTCCCAGGCCAAGGCAGAACCACATGCACACGTCTGTTCCTGCCCCCTCTACCGGCAGAGAGCTGGGGGGAGCCAGAGTCTGTCAGGCAGCTGCTGGGCTGGCCGCCTGTGTGGGAAGGGGCAGAGCCGCCCTAGGGGCAAGTTGGGCCTCTTGCTCTCCCTGCTGCCCTGAGGCTGCTGTGCCAAAGAGGTCTTGGGCATCCAGCCCCTTGCTGGTCCCTTCCCTCTGACGAGGCCCTCTGAGCTCCAGCAGCTTGCAGTGTGGAGACAGACCCTGCCAGCAACCTCCTCTCCAAGGAGGCCTCAACCGAGGCCTAGGCCCAGGGGAAAGGCACCAGCGGGGATGAGCCAGTGGAGGCGCACGGGCATATCAGGACCCAGTCCCCGCAGCCTGCCCCTTGGTGGGGCAGTACCCCCGGAGGCCAGGAAGGTCTGGGCAAGGCTGGCCAGGGGCAGGGTCCCTGCTGGGTCCTGCCCCTGGCCTGTGGGGCCTCTGAGCACAACCGGCCCACTCCCACTGGAAGACCTCCCCGGCTGCCTTCAAAGGCGGGTTTGGCAACACTCCCGCCCGCTGTTCCCGCCAGGCACGCACAACGCTCCCAAGGCCAGGAGAAAAGCGCTTCGGGGTGTTGCTCTCTCCGGGCCTTTGCCCTTGAGCCTGGGGTCCAGGCAGTGGGTCCACACTCCCAGACCAAGGCAGAACCACATGCACACGTCTGTTCCTGACCCCTGAACCGGCAGAGAGCTCGGGGGAGCCAGAGTCTATCAGGCAGCTGCTGGGTTGGCTGCCTGTGTGGGAAGGGGCAGAGCCGACCTAGGGGCAAGTTGGGCCTCTTGCTCTCCCTGCTGCCCTGAGGCTGCTGGGCCAAAGAGGTCTTGGGCATCCAGCCCCTTGCTGGTCCCTTCCCGCTGACGAGGCCCTCTGAGCTCCAGCACCTTGCAGTGTGGAGACAGCCCCTGCCAGCAACCTCCTCTCCAAGGAGGCATCAACCGAGGCCTATGCCCAGGGGAAAGGCACCAGCGGGGATGAGCCAGGGGAGGCGCCCAGGCATGTCTGGACCCAGTCCCTGCAGCCTGCCCCTTGGTGGGGCAGTACCCCCGGAGGCCAGGAAGGTCTGGGCAAGGCTGGCCAGGGGCAGGGGACCTGCTGGGTCCTGCCCCTGGCCTGTGAGGCCTCTGAGCACAACCGGCCCTCTCCCACTGGAAAACCTCCACGGCTGCCTCCAAAGTCCTGTTTGCAAACACTCCCGCCCACTGTTCCCAGCAGGCTCGCACAACGCTCCCAAGCCCGGGAGAAAAGCGCTTCGGGGTGGTGCTCTCTCCGGGCCCTTGCCCCTGAGCCTGGGGGCAAGGCAGGGGGAATACACTCCCAGGCCAAGGCAGAACCACATGCCCACGTCTGTTCCTGTCCCCTGCACCGGCAGAGAGCTTGGGGGAGCCAGAGTCTGTCAGGCAGCTGCTGAGTTGGCCGCCTGTGTGGGAAGGGGCAGAGCCGCCCTAGGGGCAAGTTGGGCCTCTTGCTCTCCCTGCTGCCCTGAGGCTGCTGGGCCAAAGAGGTCTTGGGCATCCAGCCCCTTGCTGGTCCCTTCCCTCTGACGAGGCCCTCTGAGCTCCAGCACCTTGCAGTGTGGAGACAGCCCCTGCCAGCAACCTCCTCTCCAAGGAGGCCTCAACCGAGGCCTAGGCCCAGGGGAAAGGCACCAGCAGGGATGAGCCTGGGGAGGCGCCCGGGCATGTCTGGACCCAGGCCCCGCAGCCTGCCCCTTGGTGGGGCAGTACCCCCGGAGGCCAGGAAGGTCTGGGCAAGGCTGGCCAGGGGCAGGGGCCCTGCTGCGTCCTGCCCCTGGCCTGTGGGGCCTCTGAGCACAACCGGCCCTCTCCCACTGGAAGACCTCCCCGGCTGCCTCCAAAGGCCGGTTTGCAAGCGCTCCCGCCCACTGTTCCCAGCAGGCGTGCACAATGCTCCCAAGCCCGGGAGAAAAGCGCTTCAGGGTGGTGCTCTTTCCGGGCCCTTGCCCCTGAGCCTGGGGGCAAGGCAGGGTGTCCACACTCCCAGGACAAGGCAGAACCACATGCACACGTCTGATCTGCCCCCTGCACCGGCAGAGAGCTCGGGGGAGCCAGAGTCTGTCAGGCAGCTGCTGGGCTGGCCGCCTGTGTGGGAAGGGGCAGAGCCGACCTAGGGGCAAGTTGGGCCTCTTGCTCTCCCTGCTGCCCTGAGGCTGCTGGGCCAAAGAGGTCTTGGGCATCCAGCCCCTTGCTGGTCCCTTCCCTCTGACGAGGCCCTCTGAGCTCCAGCACCTTGCAGTGTGGAGACAGCCCCTGCCAGCAACCTCCTCTCCAAGGAGGCCTCAACTGAGGCCTAGGCCCAGGGGAAAGGCACCAGCGGGGATGAGCCTGGGGAGGCGCCCGGCCATGTCTGGACCCAGTCCCCGCAGCCTGCCCCTTGGTGGGGCAGTACCCCCGGAGGCCAGGAGGTTCTGGGCAAGGCTGCCAGGGGCAGGGACACTGCTGGGTCCTGCCCCTGGCCTGTGGGGCGTCTGAGCACAACCGGCACTCTCCCGCTGGAAGACCTCCCCGGCTGCCTCCAAAGGCCGGTTTGCAAGCACTCCCGCCCGCTGTTCCCGCCAGGCACGCACAATGCTCCCAAGCCCGGGAGAAAAGCGCTTCGGGGTGGTGCTCTCTCCGGGCCCTTGCCCCTGAGCCTGGGGGACAGGCAGGGGGAACACACTCCCAGGCCAAGGCAGAACGACATGCACACGTCTGTTCCTGCCCCCTACACCGGCAGAGAGTTCGGGGGAGCCAGAGACTGCCAGGCTGCTGCTGGGCTGGCTGCCTGTGTGGGACGGGGTAGAGCCGACCTAGGGGCAAGTTGGGCCTCTTGCTCTCCCTGCTGCCCTGAGGCTGCTGGGTCAAAGAGGTCTTGGGCATCCAGCCCTTTGCTGGTCCTTTCCCTCTGACGAGGCCCTCTGAGCTCCAGCACCTTGCAGTGTGCAGACAGCCCCTGCCGGCAACCTCCTCTCCAAGGAGGCCTCAACCGAGGCCTAGGCCCAGGGGAAAGGCACCAGCGGGGATGAGCCTGGGGAGGCGCCCGGGCATGTCTGGACCCAGTCCCCGCAGCCTGCCCCTTGGTGGGGTAGTACCCCCGGAGGCCAGGAAGGTCTGGGCAAGGCTGCCAGAGGCAGGGACACTGCTGGGTCCTGCCCCTGGCCTGTGGGGCCTCTGAGAACAACTGGCACTCTCCCGCTGGAAGACCTCCCCGGCTGCCTCCAAAGGCTGGTTTGCAAGCACTCAATCCCGCTGTTCACGCCAGCTGCGCACAATGCTCCCAAGCCCGGGAGAAAAGCATTTTGGGGTGGTGCTCACTCCGGGCTTTGGAAGACCTCCCCGGCTGCCTCCAAGGCCGGTTTGCAAGCACTTCTGCCTGCTGTTCCCGCCACCCGCGCACAATGCTCCCAAGCCCGGGAGAAAAGCGTTTCGGGGTGGTGTTCTCTCTGGACCCAAGAAAGACCTCCCGGGCTGCCCCCAAATGCCGGTTTGCAAGCACTCCCACTCACTGTTCCCACCATCCGTGCAAATGCTCCAAGCCCAGGAGAAAAGCCCTTCAGGGTGGTGCTCTCTCCCGGCCCTTGGAAGACCTCCCCGGCTGCCTCCAAAGGCTGGATTTCAAGTACTCCCTCCCGCTGTCCCGCCAGCCGCACACAATGCTCCCAATCACGGGAGAAAAGCGCTTCGGGGTGGTGCTCTCTACGGGCCCTTGGAAGACCTCCCCGTTTGTCTCCAAAGGCCGGTTTGCAAGCACTCATGCCCGCTGTTCCCGCCAGCCGCGCACAATGCTCCCAAGCCTAGGAGAAAAGCGCTTCGGGGTGGTGCTCTCTCCCGGCCCTTGGAAGACCTCCCCGGCTGCCTCCAAAGGCCGGTTTGCAAGCACTCAATCCCGCTGTTCCCGCCAGCCGCGCACAATGCTCCCAAGCCCGGGAGAAAAGCGCTTCGGGGTGGTGCTCTCTCCCGGCCCTTGGAAGACCTCCCCGGCTGCCTCCAAAGGCTGGTTTTCAAGAACTCCCTCCCGCTGACCCGCCAGCCGCACACAATGCTCCCAAGCCCGGGAGAAAAGCATTTTGAGGTGGTCTCTCTCCGGGCCCTTGGAAGACTCCCCGGCTGCCTCTAAAGGCCGGTTTGCAAGCACTCATGTCCTCTGTTCCCGACAGCCGCGAACAATGCTCCCAATTCCGTGAGAAAAGTGCTTCGGGATGGTGCTCTCTCCGGGCCCTTGGAAGACCTCCCAAGCTGCCTCCAAAGGCCGGTTTGCAAGCACTCCCGCCCGCTGTTCCCGCCAGCCTCGCACAATGCTCCCAAGACCGGGAGAAAAGCGCTTCGGGGTGGTGTTCTCTCCGTGCCAATGGAGGACCTCCCTGGCTGCCCCCAAAGGCCGGTTTGCAAGCACTCCCACTCGCTGTTCCCGCCAGCCACGCACAATCCTCCAAAACCCCGGAGAAAAGCGCTTCGGGGTGGTGTTCTCTCCGTGCCCATGGAAGACCTCCCGGGGTGCCCCCAAAGGCCGGTTTGCAAGCACTCCCACTCGCTGTTCCCGCCATCCGCGCACAATGCTCCCAAGCCCGGGAGAAAAGCATTTTGGGGTGGTGCTCACACCGGGCCCTGGAAGACCTCCCCGGCTGCCTCCAAAGGACGGTTTTCAAGCACTCCTGCCTGCTGTTCCCGCCACCCGCGCACAATAATCCCAAGCCCGGGAGAAAAGCGCTTCGGGGTGGTGCTCTCTACAGGCCCTGGGAAGACCTCCCGGGCTGCCTCCAAAGGCCGGTTTGCAAGGACTCCTTCCTGCTGTTCCCGCCATCCGCGCACAATGCTCCCAAGCCCGGGAGAAAAGCATTTTGGGGTGGTGCTCACACCGGGCCCTGGAAGACCTCCCCGGCTGCCTCCAAAGTCCTGTTTGCAACACTCCCGCCCGCTGTTCACGTCAGGAATGCACAAAGCTCCCAAGCCGGGGAGAAAAGCGCTTCGGTGTGGTGCTCTCTCCGGGCCCTTGCCCATGAGCCTGGGGGCAAGGCAGGGAGAACACACTCCCAGGCCAAGGCAGAACCACATGCCCACATCTGTTCCTGTCCCCTGCACCGGCAGAGAGCTTGGGGGAGCCAGAGTCTGTCAGGCAGCTGCTGGGTTAGCCGCCTGTGTGGGAAGGGGCAGAGCCGACCTAGGGGCAAGTTGGGCCTCTTGCTCTCCCTGCTGCCCTGAGGCTGCTGGGCCAAAGATGTCTTGGGCATCCAGCCCTTTCCTGTCCCTTCTCTCTGACGAGGCTCTCTGAGCTGCAGCACCTTGCAGTGTGGAGACAGCCCCTGCCAGCAACCTCCTCTCCAAGGAGGCCTCAACCGAGGCCTAGGCCCAGGGGAAAGGCACCAGCGGGGATGAGCCAGGGGAGGCGCCCGAGCATGTCTGGACCCAGTCCCCGCAGCCTGCCCCTTGGTGGCGCAGTACCCCCGGACGCCAGGAAGGTCTGGGCAAGGCTGGCCAGGGGCAGGGGCCCTGCTGCGTCCTGCCCTTGGCCTGTGGGGCCTCTGAGCACAACCGGCCCTCTCCCACTGGAAGACCTCCCCGGCTGCCTCCAAAGGCCGGTTTGCAAGCGCTCCCGCCCACTGTTCCCAGCAGGCGGGCACAATGCTCCCAAGCCCGGGAGAAAAGCGCTTCGGGGTGGTGCTCTCTCCGGGCCCTTGCCCCTGAGCGTGGGGGCAAGGCAGGGTGTCCACACTCCCAGGCCAAGGCAGAACCACATGCACACGACTGATCTGCCCCCTGCACCGGCAGAGAGCTCGGGGGAGCCAGAGTCTGTCAGGCAGCTGCTGGGCTGGCCGCCTGTGTGGGAAGGGGCAGAGCCGACCTAGGGGCAAGTTGGGCCTCTTGCTCTCCCTGCTGCCCTGAGGCTGCTGGGCCAAAGAGGTCTTGGGCATCCAGCCCCTTGCTGGTCCCTTCCCTCTGATGAGGCCCTCTGAGCTCCAGCACCTTGCAGTGTGGAGACAGCCCCTGCCAGCAACCTCCTCTCCAAGGAGTCCTCAACCGAGGCCTAGGGCCAGGGGAAAGGCACCAGCGGGGATGAGCCTGGGGAGGCGCCCGGGCATGTCTGGACCCAGTCCCCGCAGCCTGCCCCTTGGTGGGGCAGTACCCCCGGAGGCCAGGAAGGTCTGGGCAAGGCTGGCCAGGGGCAGGGGCCCTGCTGGGTCCTGCCCCTGGCCTGTAGGGCCTCTGAGCACAACCGGCCCTCTCCCGCTGGAAGACCTCCCCGGCTGCCTCCAAAGGCCAGTTTGCCAACACTCCTGCCCGCTGTTCCCGCCAGGCACGCACAATGCTCCCAAGCCCAGGAGAAAAGCGCTTCGGGGTGGTGGTCTCTCCGGGCCCCTGCCCCTGAGCCTGGGGGCCAGGCAGGGGATCCACAGTCCCAGGCCAAGGCAAAACCACATGCACACGTCTGTTCCTGCCCCCTCTACCGGCAGAGAGCTGGGGGGAGCCAGAGTCTGTCAGGCAGCTGCTGGGCTGGCCGCCTGTGTGGGAAGGGGCAGAGCCGCCCTAGGGGCAAGTTGGGCCTCTTGCTCTCCCTGCTGCCCTGAGGCTGCTGTGCCAAAGAGGTCTTGGGCATCCAGCCCCTTGCTGGCCCCTTCCCTCTGACGAGGCCCTCTGAGCTCCAGCAGCTTGCAGTGTGGAGACAGACCCTGCCAGCAACCTCCTCTCCAAGGAGGCCTCAACCGAGGCCTAGGCCCAGGGGAAAGGCACCAGCGGGGATGAGCCAGTGGAGGCGCACGGGCATATCAGGACCCAGTCCCCGCAGCCTGCCCCTTGGTGGGGCAGTACCCCCGGAGGCCAGGAAGGTCTGGGCAAGGCTGGCCAGGGGCAGGGTCCCTGCTGGGTCCTGCCCCTGGCCTGTGGGGCCTCTGAGCACAACCGGCCCACTCCCACTGGAAGACCTCCCCGGCTGCCTTCAAAGGCGGGTTTGCCAACACTCCCGCCCGCTGTTCCCGCCAGGCACGCACAACGCTCCCAAGGCCAGGAGAAAAGCGCTTCGGGGTGTTGCTCTCTCCGGGCCTTTGCCCTTGAGCCTGGGGTCCAGGCAGTGGGTCCACACTCCCAGACCAAGGCAGAACCACATGCACACGTCTGTTCCTGACCCCTGAACCGGCAGAGAGCTCGGGGGAGCCAGAGTCTATCAGGCAGCTGCTGGGTTGGCTGCCTGTGTGGGAAGGGGCAGAGCCGACCTAGGGGCAAGTTGGGCCTCTTGCTCTCCCTGCTGCCCTGAGGCTGCTGGGCCAAAGAGGTCTTGGGCATCCAGCCCCTTGCTGGTCCCTTCCCGCTGACGAGGCCCTCTGAGCTCCAGCACCTTGCAGTGTGGAGACAGCCCCTGCCAGCAACCTCCTCTCCAAGGAGGCATCAACCGAGGCCTATGCCCAGGGGAAAGGCACCAGCGGGGATGAGCCAGGGGAGGCGCCCAGGCATGTCTGGACCCAGTCCCTGCAGCCTGCCCCTTGGTGGGGCAGTACCCCCGGAGGCCAGGAAGGTCTGGGCAAGGCTGGCCAGGGGCAGGGGACCTGCTGGGTCCTGCCCCTGGCCTGTGAGGCCTCTGAGCACAACCGGCCCTCTCCCACTGGAAAACCTCCACGGCTGCCTCCAAAGTCCTGTTTGCAAACACTCCCGCCCACTGTTCCCAGCAGGCTCGCACAACGCTCCCAAGCCCGGGAGAAAAGCGCTTCGGGGTGGTGCTCTCTCCGGGCCCTTGCCCCTGAGCCTGGGGGCAAGGCAGGGGGAATACACTCCCAGGCCAAGGCAGAACCACATGCCCACGTCTGTTCCTGTCCCCTGCACCGGCAGAGAGCTTGGGGGAGCCAGAGTCTGTCAGGCAGCTGCTGAGTTGGCCGCCTGTGTGGGAAGGGGCAGAGCCGCCCTAGGGGCAAGTTGGGCCTCTTGCTCTCCCTGCTGCCCTGAGGCTGCTGGGCCAAAGAGGTCTTGGGCATCCAGCCCCTTGCTGGTCCCTTCCCTCTGACGAGGCCCTCTGAGCTCCAGCACCTTGCAGTGTGGAGACAGCCCCTGCCAGCAACCTCCTCTCCAAGGAGGCCTCAACCGAGGCCTAGGCCCAGGGGAAAGGCACCAGCAGGGATGAGCCTGGGGAGGCGCCCGGGCATGTCTGGACCCAGGCCCCGCAGCCTGCCCCTTGGTGGGGCAGTACCCCCGGAGGCCAGGAAGGTCTGGGCAAGGCTGGCCAGGGGCAGGGGCCCTGCTGCGTCCTGCCCCTGGCCTGTGGGGCCTCTGAGCACAACCGGCCCTCTCCCACTGGAAGACCTCCCCGGCTGCCTCCAAAGGCCGGTTTGCAAGCGCTCCCGCCCACTGTTCCCAGCAGGCGTGCACAATGCTCCCAAGCCCGGGAGAAAAGCGCTTCAGGGTGGTGCTCTTTCCGGGCCCTTGCCCCTGAGCCTGGGGGCAAGGCAGGGTGTCCACACTCCCAGGACAAGGCAGAACCACATGCACACGTCTGATCTGCCCCCTGCACCGGCAGAGAGCTCGGGGGAGCCAGAGTCTGTCAGGCAGCTGCTGGGCTGGCCGCCTGTGTGGGAAGGGGCAGAGCCGACCTAGGGGCAAGTTGGGCCTCTTGCTCTCCCTGCTGCCCTGAGGCTGCTGGGCCAAAGAGGTCTTGGGCATCCAGCCCCTTGCTGGTCCCTTCCCTCTGACGAGGCCCTCTGAGCTCCAGCACCTTGCAGTGTGGAGACAGCCCCTGCCAGCAACCTCCTCTCCAAGGAGGCCTCAACTGAGGCCTAGGCCCAGGGGAAAGGCACCAGCGGGGATGAGCCTGGGGAGGCGCCCGGCCATGTCTGGACCCAGTCCCCGCAGCCTGCCCCTTGGTGGGGCAGTACCCCCGGAGGCCAGGAGGTTCTGGGCAAGGCTGCCAGGGGCAGGGACACTGCTGGGTCCTGCCCCTGGCCTGTGGGGCGTCTGAGCACAACCGGCACTCTCCCGCTGGAAGACCTCCCCGGCTGCCTCCAAAGGCCGGTTTGCAAGCACTCCCGCCCGCTGTTCCCGCCAGGCACGCACAATGCTCCCAAGCCCGGGAGAAAAGCGCTTCGGGGTGGTGCTCTCTCTGGGCCCTTGCCCCTGAGCCTGGGGGACAGGCAGGGGGAACACACTCCCAGGCCAAGGCAGAACGACATGCACACGTCTGTTCCTGCCCCCTACACCGGCAGAGAGTTCGGGGGAGCCAGAGACTGCCAGGCTGCTGCTGGGCTGGCTGCCTGTGTGGGACGGGGTAGAGCCGACCTAGGGGCAAGTTGGGCCTCTTGCTCTCCCTGCTGCCCTGAGGCTGCTGGGTCAAAGAGGTCTTGGGCATCCAGCCCCTTGCTGGTCCCTTCCCGCTGACGAGGCCCTCTGAGCTCCAGCACCTTGCAGTGTGGAGACAGCCCCTGCCAGCAACCTCCTCTCCAAGGAGGCATCAACCGAGGCCTATGCCCAGGGGAAAGGCACCAGCGGGGATGAGCCTGGGGAGGCGCCCAGGCATGTCTGGACCCAGTCCCCGCAGCCTGCCCCTTGGTGGGGCAGTACCCCCGGAGGCCAGGAAGGTCTGGGCAAGGCTGGCCAGGGGCAGGGGACCTGCTGGGTCCTGCCCCTGGCCTGTGAGGCCTCTGAGCACAACCGGCCCTCTCCCACTGGAAGACCTCCACGGCTGCCTCCAAAGTCCTGTTTGCAAACACTTCCGCCCGCTGTTCACGCCAGGCTCGCACAATGCTCCCAAGCCCGGGAGAAAAGTGCTTCGGGGTGGTGCTCTCTCCGGGCCCTTGCCCCTGAGCCTGGGGGCAAGGCAGGGGGAACACACTCCCAGGCCAAGGCAGAACCACATGCCCACGTCTGTTCCTGTCCCCTGCACCGGCAGAGAGCTTGGGGGAGCCAGAGTCTGTCAGGCAGCTGCTGAGTTGGCCGCCTGTGTGGGAAGGGGCAGAGCCGCCCTAGGGGCAAGTTGGGCCTCTTGCTCTCCCTGCTGCCCTGAGGCTGCTGGGCCAAAGACGTCTTGGGCATCCAGCCCCTTACTGGTCCCTTCCCTCTGACGAGGCCCTCTGAGCTCCAGCACCTTGCAGTGTGGAGACAGCCCCTGCCAGCAACCTCCTCTCCAAGGAGGCCTCAACCGAGGCCTAGGCCCAGGGGAAAGGCACCAGCGGGGATGAGCCTGGGGAGGCGCCCGGGCATGTCTGGACCCAGTCCCCGCAGCCTGCCCCTTGGTGGGGCAGTACCCCCGGAGGCCAGGAAGGTCTGGGCAAGGCTGGCCAGGGGCAGGGGCCCTGCTGCGTCCTGCCCCTGGCCTGTGGGGCCTCTGAGCACAACCGTCCCTCTCCCACTGGAAGACCTCCCCGGCTGCCTCCAAAGGCCGGTTTGCAAGCGCTCCCGCCCACTGTTCCCAGCAGGCGTGCACAATGCTCCCAAGCCCGGGAGAAAAGCGCTTCAGGGTGGTGCTCTCTCCGGGCCCTTGCCCCTGAGCCTGGGGGCAAGGCAGGGTGTCCACACTCCCAGGACAAGGCAGAACCACATGCACACGTCTGATCTGCCCCCTGCACCGGCAGAGAGCTCGGGGGAGCCAGAGTCTGTCAGGCAGCTGCTGGGCTGGCCGCCTGTGTGGGAAGGGGCAGAGCCGACCTAGGGGCAAGTTGGGCCTCTTGCTCTCCCTGCTGCCCTGAGGCTGCTGGGCCAAAGAGGTCTGGGCATCCAGCCCCTTGCTGGTCCCTTCCCTCGGACGAGGCCCTCTGAGCTCCAGCACCTTGCAGTGTGGAGACAGCCCCTGCCAGCAACCTCCTCTCCAAGGAGTCCTCAACCGAGGCCTAGGGCCAGGGGAAAGGCACCAGCGGGGATGAGCCTGGGGAGGCGCCCGGGCATGTCTGGACCCAGTCCCCGCAGCCTGCCCCTTGGTGGGGCAGTACCCCCGGAGGCCAGGAAGGTCTGGGCAATGCTGCCAGGGGCAGGGACACTGCTGGGTCCTGCCCCTGGCCTGTGGGGCGTCTGAGCACAACCGGCACTCTCCCGCTGGAAGACCTCCCCGTCTGCCTCGAAAGGCCGGTTTGCAAGCACTCCCGCCCGCTGTTCCCGCCAGGCACGCACAATGCTCCCAAGCCCGGGAGAAAAGCGCTTCGGGGTGGTGCTCTCACCGGGCCCTTGCCCCTGAGCCTGGGGGCCAGGCAGGGGGAACACACTCCCAGGCCAAGGCAGAACGACATGCACACGTCTGTTCCTGCCCCCTACACCGGCAGAGAGCTCGGGGGAGCCAGAGACTGCCAGGCTGCTGCTGGGCTGGCCGCCTGTGTGGGACGGGGCAGAGCCGACCTAGGGGCAAGTTGGGCCTCTTGCTCTCCCTGCTGCCCTGAGGCTGCTGGGTCAAAGAGGTCTTGGGCATCCAGCCCTTTGCTGGTCCCTTCCCTCTGACGAGGCCCTCTGATCTCCAGCACCTTGCAGTGTGGAGAGAGCCCCTGCCAGCAACCTCCTCTCCAAGGAGGCCTCAACCGAGGCCTAGGCCCAGGGGAAAGGCACCAGCGGGGATGAGCCTGGGGAGGCGCCCGGGGATGTCTGGACCCAGTCCCCGCAGCCTGCCCCTTGGTGGGGCAGTACCCCCGGAGGCCAGGAAGGTCTGGGCAAGGCTGGCCAGGGTCAGGGGCACTGCTGGGTCCTGCCCCTGGCCTGTGGGGCCTCTGAGCACAACCAGCCCTCTCCCACTGGAAGACCTCCCCGGCTGCCTCCAAAGTCCTGTTTGCTAACACTCCCGCCCGCTGTTCACGCCAGGCTCGCACAATGCTCCCAAGCCCGGGAGAAAAGCGCATTGGGGTGGTTCTCTCTCCGGGCCCTTGCCCCTGAGCCTGGGGGCAAGGCACGGGGAACACACTCCCTGGCCAAGGCAGAACCACATGCCCACGTCTGTTCCTGTCCCCTGCACCGGCAGAGAGCTTGGGGGAGCCAGAGTCTGGCAGGCAGCTGCTGGGCTGGCCGCCTGTGTGGGAAGGGGCAGAGCCGACCGAGGGGCAAGTTGGGCCTCTTGCTCTCCCTGCTGCCCTGAGGCTGCTGGGCCAAAGACGTCTTGGGCATCCAGCCCCTTACTGGTCCCTTCCCTCTGACGAGGCCCTCTGAGCTCCAGCACCTTGCAGTGTGGAGACAGCCCCTGCAGCAACCTCCTCTCCAAGGAGGCCTCAACCGAGGCCTAGGCCCAGGGGAAAGGCACCAGCGGGGATGAGCCAGGGGAGGCGCCCGAGCATGTCTGGACCCAGTCCCCGCAGCCTGCCCCTTGGTGGGGCAGTACCCCCGGAGGCCAGGAAGGTCTGGGCAAGGCTGGCCAGGGGCAGGGGCCCTGCTGCGTCCTGCCCCTGGCCTGTGGGGCCTCTGAGCACAACCGGCCCTCTCCCACTGGAAGACCTCCCCGGCTGCCTCCAAAGGCCAGTTTGCAAGCGCTCCCGCCCACTGTTCCCAGCAGGCGTGCACAATGCTCCCAAGCCCGGGAGAAAAGCGCTTCAGGGTGGTGCTCTCTCCGGGCCCTTGCCCCTGAGCCTGGGGGCAAGGCAGGGGGTCCACACTCCCAGGCCAAGGCAGAACCACATGCACACGTCTGTTCCTGCCCCCTGCACTGGCAGAGAGCTCGGGGGAGCCAGAGTCTGTCAGGCAGCTGCTGGGCTGGCCGCCTGTGTGGGAAGTGGCAGAGCCGACCTAGGGGCAAGTTGGGCCTCTTGCCCTCCCTGCTGCCCTGAGGCTGCTGGGCCAAAGAGGTCTTGGGCATCCAACCCCTTGCTGGTCCCTTCCCTCTGACGAGGCCCTCTGAGCTCCAGCACCTTGCAGTGTGGAGACAGCCCCTGCCAGCAACCTCCTCTCCAAGGAGGCCTAAACCGAGGCCTAGGCACAGGGGAAAAGCACCAGCGGGGATGAGCCTGGGGAGGCACCCGGGCATGTATGGACCCAGTCCCCGCAGCCTGCCCCTTGGTGGGGCAGTACCCCCGGAGGCGAGGAAGGTCTGGGAAAGGCTGGCCATGGGCAGGGGCCCTGCTGGGTCCTGCCCCTGGCCTGTGGGGCCTCTGAGCACAACCGGCCCTCTCCCACTGGAAGACCTCCCCGGCTGCCTCCAAAGGCCGGTTTGCAAGCACTCCCGCCCACTGTTCCAACCAAGGGCGCACAACGCTCCCAAGCCCGGGAGAAAATCGCCTCGGGGTGGTGCTCTCTCCGGGCCCTTTCCCCTGAGCCTGGGGGCCAGGCAGGGTGTCCACACTCCCAGACCAACGCAGAACCACATGCCCACGTCTGTTCCTGACCCCTGCACCGGCAGAGAGCTCGGGGGAGCCAGAGTCTGTCAGGCAGCTGCTGGGCTGGCCGCCTGTGTGGGAAGGGGCAGAGCCGACCTAGGGGCAAGTTGGGCCTCTTCCTCTCCCTGCTGCCCTGAGGCTGCTGGGCCAAAGAGGTCTTGGGCATCCAGCCCCTTGCTGGTCCCTTCCCTCTGACGAGGCCCTCTGAGCTCCAGCACCTTGCAGTGTGGAGACAGCCCCTGCCAGCAACCTCCTCTCCAAGGAGGCCTCAACTGAGGCCTAGGCCCAGGGGAAAGGCACCAGCGGGGATGAGCCTGGGGAGGCCCCCGGCCATGTCTGGACCCAGTCCCCGCAGCCTGCCCCTTGGTGGGGCAGTACCCCCGGAGGCCAGGAGGTTCTGGGCAAGGCTGCCAGGGGCAGGGACACTGCTGGGTCCTGCCCCTGGCCTGTGGGGCGTCTGAGCACAACCGGCACTCTCCCGCTGGAAGACCTCCCCGGCTGCCTCCAAAGGCCGGTTTGCAAGCACTCCCGCCCGCTGTTCCCGCCAGGCACGCACAATGCTCCCAAGCCCGGGAGAAAAGCGCTTCGGGGTGGTGCTCTCTCCGGGCCCTTGCCCCTGAGCCTGGGGGACAGGCAGGGGGAACACACTCCCAGGCCAAGGCAGAACGACATGCACACGTCTGTTCCTGCCCCCTACACCGGCAGAGAGTTCGGGGGAGCCAGAGACTGCCAGGCTGCTGCTGGGCTGGCTGCCTGTGTGGGACGGGGTAGAGCCGACCTAGGGGCAAGTTGGGCCTCTTGCTCTCCCTGCTGCCCTGAGGCTGCTGGGTCAAAGAGGTCTTGGGCATCCAGCCCCTTGCTGGTCCCTTCCCGCTGACGAGGCCCTCTGAGCTCCAGCACCTTGCAGTGTGGAGACAGCCCCTGCCAGCAACCTCCTCTCCAAGGAGGCATCAACCGAGGCCTATGCCCAGGGGAAAGGCACCAGCGGGGATGAGCCTGGGGAGGCGCCCAGGCATGTCTGGACCCAGTCCCCGCAGCCTGCCCCTTGGTGGGGCAGTACCCCCGGAGGCCAGGAAGGTCTGGGCAAGGCTGGCCAGGGGCAGGGGACCTGCTGGGTCCTGCCCCTGGCCTGTGAGGCCTCTGAGCACAACCGGCCCTCTCCCACTGGAAGACCTCCACGGCTGCCTCCAAAGTCCTGTTTGCAAACACTTCCGCCCGCTGTTCACGCCAGGCTCGCACAATGCTCCCAAGCCCGGGAGAAAAGTGCTTCGGGGTGGTGCTCTCTCCGGGCCCTTGCCCCTGAGCCTGGGGGCAAGGCAGGGGGAACACACTCCCAGGCCAAGGCAGAACCACATGCCCACGTCTGTTCCTGTCCCCTGCACCGGCAGAGAGCTTGGGGGAGCCAGAGTCTGTCAGGCAGCTGCTGAGTTGGCCGCCTGTGTGGGAAGGGGCAGAGCCGCCCTAGGGGCAAGTTGGGCCTCTTGCTCTCCCTGCTGCCCTGAGGCTGCTGGGCCAAAGACGTCTTGGGCATCCAGCCCCTTACTGGTCCCTTCCCTCTGACGAGGCCCTCTGAGCTCCAGCACCTTGCAGTGTGGAGACAGCCCCTGCCAGCAACCTCCTCTCCAAGGAGGCCTCAACCGAGGCCTAGGCCCAGGGGAAAGGCACCAGCGGGGATGAGCCTGGGGAGGCGCCCGGGCATGTCTGGACCCAGTCCCCGCAGCCTGCCCCTTGGTGGGGCAGTACCCCCGGAGGCCAGGAAGGTCTGGGCAAGGCTGGCCAGGGGCAGGGGCCCTGCTGCGTCCTGCCCCTGGCCTGTGGGGCCTCTGAGCACAACCGGCCCTCTCCCACTGGAAGACCTCCCCGGCTGCCTCCAAAGGCCGGTTTGCAAGCGCTCCCGCCCACTGTTCCCAGCAGGCGTGCACAATGCTCCCAACCCGGGAGAAAAGCGCTTCAGGGTGGTGCTCTCTCC
Organism: Dama dama; assembly: GCF_033118175.1. Lineage (NCBI taxonomy): Eukaryota > Metazoa > Chordata > Mammalia > Artiodactyla > Cervidae > Dama > Dama dama. Next base: position 450,098 of record NW_026870886.1, read on the forward strand.
GGGCCCTTGCCCCTGAGCCTGGGGGCAAGGCAGGGTGTCCACACTCCCAGGACAAGGCAGAACCACATGCACACGTCTGATCTGCCCCCTGCACCGGCAGAGAGCTCGGGGGAGCCAGAGTCTGTCAGGCAGCTGCTGGGCTGGCCGCCTGTGTGGGAAGGGGCAGAGCCGACCTAGGGGCAAGTTGGGCCTCTTGCTCTCCCTGCTGCCCTGAGGCTGCTGGGCCAAAGAGGTCTGGGCATCCAGCCCCTTGCTGGTCCCTTCCCTCGGACGAGGCCCTCTGAGCTCCAGCACCTTGCAGTGTGGAGACAGCCCCTGCCAGCAACCTCCTCTCCAAGGAGTCCTCAACCGAGGCCTAGGGCCAGGGGAAAGGCACCAGCGGGGATGAGCCTGGGGAGGCGCCCGGGCATGTCTGGACCCAGTCCCCGCAGCCTGCCCCTTGGTGGGGCAGTACCCCCGGAGGCCAGGAAGGTCTGGGCAATGCTGCCAGGGGCAGGGACACTGCTGGGTCCTGCCCCTGGCCTGTGGGGCGTCTGAGCACAACCGGCACTCTCCCGCTGGAAGACCTCCCCGTCTGCCTCGAAAGGCCGGTTTGCAAGCACTCCCGCCCGCTGTTCCCGCCAGGCACGCACAATGCTCCCAAGCCCGGGAGAAAAGCGCTTCGGGGTGGTGCTCTCACAGGGCCCTTGCCCCTGAGCCTGGGGGCCAGGCAGGGGGAACACACTCCCAGGCCAAGGCAGAACGACATGCACACGTCTGTTCCTGCCCCCTACACCGGCAGAGAGCTCGGGGGAGCCAGAGACTGCCAGGCTGCTGCTGGGCTGGCCGCCTGTGTGGGACGGGGCAGAGCCGACCTAGGGGCAAGTTGGGCCTCTTGCTCTCCCTGCTGCCCTGAGGCTGCTGGGTCAAAGAGGTCTTGGGCATCCAGCCCTTTGCTGGTCCCTTCCCTCTGACGAGGCCCTCTGATCTCCAGCACCTTGCAGTGTGGAGAGAGCCCCTGCCAGCAACCTCCTCTCCAAGGAGGCCTCAACCGAGGCCTAGGCCCAGGGGAAAGGCACCAGCGGGGATGAGCCTGGGGAGGCGCCCGGGGATGTCTGGACCCAGTCCCCGCAGCCTGCCCCTTGGTGGGGCAGTACCCCCGGAGGCCAGGAAGGTCTGGGCAAGGCTGGCCAGGGTCAGGGGCACTGCTGGGTCCTGCCCCTGGCCTGTGGGGCCTCTGAGCACAACCAGCCCTCTCCCACTGGAAGACCTCCCCGGCTGCCTCCAAAGTCCTGTTTGCTAACACTCCCGCCCGCTGTTCACGCCAGGCTCGCACAATGCTCCCAAGCCCGGGAGAAAAGCGCATTGGGGTGGTTCTCTCTCCGGGCCCTTGCCCCTGAGCCTGGGGGCAAGGCACGGGGAACACACTCCCTGGCCAAGGCAGAACCACATGCCCACGTCTGTTCCTGTCCCCTGCACCGGCAGAGAGCTTGGGGGAGCCAGAGTCTGGCAGGCAGCTGCTGGGCTGGCCGCCTGTGTGGGAAGGGGCAGAGCCGACCGAGGGGCAAGTTGGGCCTCTTGCTCTCCCTGCTGCCCTGAGGCTGCTGGGCCAAAGACGTCTTGGGCATCCAGCCCCTTACTGGTCCCTTCCCTCTGACGAGGCCCTCTGAGCTCCAGCACCTTGCAGTGTGGAGACAGCCCCTGCAGCAACCTCCTCTCCAAGGAGGCCTCAACCGAGGCCTAGGCCCAGGGGAAAGGCACCAGCGGGGATGAGCCAGGGGAGGCGCCCGAGCATGTCTGGACCCAGTCCCCGCAGCCTGCCCCTTGGTGGGGCAGTACCCCCGGAGGCCAGGAAGGTCTGGGCAAGGCTGGCCAGGGGCAGGGGCCCTGCTGCGTCCTGCCGCTGGCCTGTGGGGCCTCTGAGCACAACCGGCCCTCTCCCACTGGAAGACCTCCCCGGCTGCCTCCAAAGGCCGGTTTGCAAGCGCTCCCGCCCACTGTTCCCAGCAGGCGTGCACAATGCTCCCAAGCCCGGGAGAAAAGCGCTTCAGGGTGGTGCTCTCTCCGGGCCCTTGCCCCTGAGCCTGGGGGCAAGGCAGGGGGTCCACACTCCCAGGCCAAGGCAGAACCACATGCACACGTCTGTTCCTGCCCCCTGCACCGGCAGAGAGCTCGGGGGAGCCAGAGTCTGTCAGGCAGCTGCTGGGCTGGCCGCCTGTGTGGGAAGTGGCAGAGCCGACCTAGGGGCAAGTTGGGCCTCTTGCCCTCCCTGCTGCCCTGAGGCTGCTGGGCCAAAGAGGTCTTGGGCATCCAACCCCTTGCTGGTCCCTTCCCTCTGACGAGGCCCTCTGAGCTCCAGCACCTTGCAGTGTGGAGACAGCCCCTGCCAGCAACCTCCTCTCCAAGGAGGCCTAAACCGAGGCCTAGGCACAGGGGAAAAGCACCAGCGGGGATGAGCCTGGGGAGGCACCCGGGCATGTATGGACCCAGTCCCCGCAGCCTGCCCCTTGGTGGGGCAGTACCCCCGGAGGCGAGGAAGGTCTGGGAAAGGCTGGCCATGGGCAGGGGCCCTGCTGGGTCCTGCCCCTGGCCTGTGGGGCCTCTGAGCACAACCGGCCCTCTCCCACTGGAAGACCTCCCCGGCTGCCTCCAAAGGCCGGTTTGCAAGCACTCCCGCCCACTGTTCCAACCAAGGGCGCACAACGCTCCCAAGCCCGGGAGAAAATCGCCTCGGGGTGGTGCTCTCTCCGGGCCCTTTCCCCTGAGCCTGGGGGCCAGGCAGGGTGTCCACACTCCCAGACCAACGCAGAACCACATGCCCACGTCTGTTCCTGACCCCTGCACCGGCAGAGAGCTCGGGGGAGCCAGAGTCTGTCAGGCAGCTGCTGGGCTGGCCGCCTGTGTGGGAAGGGGCAGAGCCGACCTAGGGGCAAGTTGGGCCTCTTCCTCTCCCTGCTGCCCTGAGGCTGCTGGGCCAAAGAGGTCTTGGGCATCCAGCCCCTTGCTGGTCCCTTCCCTCTGACGAGGCCCTCTGAGCTCCAGCACCTTGCAGTGTGGAGACAGCCCCTGCCAGCAACCTCCTCTCCAAGGAGGCCTCAACCGAGGCCTAGGCCCAGGGGAAAGGCACCAGCGGGGATGAGCCTGGGGAGGCGCCCGGCCATGTCTGGACCCAGTCCCCGCAGCCTGCCCCTTGGTGGGGCAGTACCCCCGGAGGCCAGGAGGGTCTGGGCAAGGCTGCCAGGGGCAGGGACACTGCTGGGTCCTGCCCCTGGCCTGTGGGGCGTCTGAGCACAACCGGCACTCTCCCGCTGGAAGACCTCCCCGGCTGCCTCCAAAGGCCGGTTTGCAAGCACTCCCGCCCGCTCTTCCCGCCAGGCACGCACAATGCTCCCAAGCCCGGGAGAAAAGCGCTTCGGGGTGGTGCTCTCTCCGGGCCCTTGCCCCTGAGCCTGGGGGACAGGCAGGGGGAACACACTCCCAGGCCAAGGCAGAACGACATGCACACGTCTGTTCCTGCCCCCTACACCGGCAGAGAGTTCGGGGGAGCCAGAGACTGCCAGGCTGCTGCTGGGCTGGCTGCCTGTGTGGGACGGGGTAGAGCCGACCTAGGGGCAAGTTGGGCCTCTTGCTCTCCCTGCTGCCCTGAGGCTGCTGGGTCAAAGAGGTCTTGGGCATCCAGCCCTTTGCTGGTCCTTTCCCTCTGACGAGGCCCTCTGAGCTCCAGCACCTTGCAGTGTGGAGACAGCCCCTGCCGGCAACCTCCTCTCCAAGGAGGCCTCAACCGAGGCCTAGGCCCAGGGGAAAGGCACCAGCGGGGATGAGCCTGGGGAGGCGCCCGGGCATGTCTGGACCCAGGCCCCGCAGCCTGCCCCTTGGTGGGGCAGTACCCCCGGAGGCCAGGAAGGTCTGGGCAAGGCTGCCAGATGCAGGGACACTGCTGCGTCCTGCCCCTGGCCTGTGGGGCCTCTGAGCACAACCGGCCCTCTCCCACTGGAAGACCTCCCCGGCTGCCTCCAAAGGCTGGTTTGCAAGCACTCAATCCCGCTGTTCACGCCAGCTGCGCACAATGCTCCCAAGCCCGGGAGAAAAGCATTTTGGGGTGGTGCTCACTCCGGGCTTTGGAAGACCTCCCCGGCTGCCTCCAAGGCCGGTTTGCAAGCACTTCTGCCTGCTGTTCCCGCCACCCGCGCACAATGCTCCCAAGCCCGGGAGAAAAGCGTTTCGGGGTGGTGTTCTCTCTGGACCCAAGAAAGACCTCCCGGGCTGCCCCCAAATGCCGGTTTGCAAGCACTCCCACTCGCTGTTCCCGCCATCCGTGCAAATGCTCCAAGCCCAGGAGAAAAGCCCTTCAGGGTGGTGCTCTCTCCCGGCCCTTGGAAGACCTCCCCGGCTGCCTCCAAAGGCTGGATTTCAAGTACTCCCTCCCGCTGTCCCGCCAGCCGCACACAATGCTCCCAATCACGGGAGAAAAGCGCTTCGGGGTGGTGCTCTCTACGGGCCCTTGGAAGACCTCCCCGTTTGTCTCCAAAGGCCGGTTTGCAAGCACTCATGCCCGCTGTTCCCGCCAGCCGCGCACAATGCTCCCAAGCCTAGGAGAAAAGCGCTTCGGGGTGGTGCTCTCTCCCGGCCCTTGCAAGACCTCCCCGGCTGCCTCCAAAGGCCAGTTTGCAAGCACTCAATCCCGCTGTTCCCGCCAGCCGCGCACAATGCTCCCAAGCCCGGGAGAAAAGCGCTTCGGGGTGGTGCTCTCTCCTGGCCCTTGGAAGACCTCCCCGGCTGCCTCCAAAGGCTGGTTTTCGAGAACTCCCTCCCGCTGACCCGCCAGCCGCACACAATGCTCCCAAGCCCGGGAGAAAAGCATTTTGGGGTGGTCTCTCTCCGGGCCCTTGGAAGACTCCCCGGCTGCCTCTAAAGGCCGGTTTGCAAGCACTCATGTCCTCTGTTCCCGACAGCCGCGAACAATGCTCCCAATTCCGTGAGAAAAGTGCTTCGGGATGGTGCTCTCTCCGGGCCCTTGGAAGACCTCCCAAGCTGCCTCCAAAGGCCGGTTTGCAAGCACTCCCGCCCGCTGTTCCCGCCAGCCTCGCACAATGCTCCCAAGACCGGGAGAAAAGCGCTTCGGGGTGGTGTTCTCTCCGTGCCAATGGAGGACCTCCCTGGCTGCCCCCAAAGGCCGGTTTGCAAGCACTCCCACTCGCTGTTCCCGCCAGCCACGCACAATCCTCCAAAACCCCGGAGAAAAGCGCTTCGGGGTGGTGTTCTCTCCGTGCCCATGGAAGACCTCCCGGGGTGCCCCCAAAGGCCGGTTTGCAAGCACTCCCACTCGCTGTTCCCGCCATCCGCGCACAATGCTCCCAAGCCCGGGAGAAAAGCATTTTGGGGTGGTGCTCACACCGGGCCCTGGAAGACCTCCCCGGCTGCCTCCAAAGGACGGTTTTCAAGCACTCCTGCCTGCTGTTCCCGCCACCCGCACACAATGCTCCCAAGCCCGGGAGAAAAGCGCTTCGGGGTGGTGCTCTCTCCCGGCCCTTGGAAGACCTCCCCGGCTGCCTCCAAAGGCTGGTTTTCAAGAACTCCCTCCCGCTGACCCGCCAGCCGCACACAATGCTCCCAAGCCCGGGAGAAAAGCATTTTGGGGTGGTCTCTCTCCGGGCCCTTGGAAGACTCCCCGGCTGCCTCTAAAGGCCGGTTTGCAAGCACTCATGTCCTCTGTTCCCGACAGCCGCAAACAATGCTCCCAATTCCGTGAGAAAAGTGCTTCGGGATGGTGCTCTCTCCGGGCCCTTGGAAGACCTCCCAAGCTGCCTCCAAAGGCCGGTTTGCAAGCACTCCCGCCCGCTGTTCCCGCCAGCCTCGCACAATGCTCCCAAGACCGGGAGAAAAGCGCTTCGGGGTGGTGTTCTCTCCGTGCCAATGGAGGACCTCCCTGGCTGCCCCCAAAGGCCGGTTTGCAAGCACTCCCACTCGCTGTTCCCGCCAGCCACGCACAATCCTCCAAAACCCCGGAGAAAAGCGCTTCGGGGTGGTGTTCTCTCCGTGCCCATGGAAGACCTCCCGGGGTGCCCCCAAAGGCCGGTTTGCAAGCACTCCCACTCGCTGTTCCCGCCATCCGCGCACAATGCTCCCAAGCCCGGGAGAAAAGCATTTTGGGGTGGTGCTCACACCGGGCCCTGGAAGACCTCCCCGGCTGCCTCCAAAGGACGGTTTTCAAGCACTCCTGCCTGCTGTTCCCGCCACCCGCACACAATGCTCCCAAGCCCGGGAGAAAAGCGCTTCGGGGTGGTGCTCTCTACAGGCCCTTGGAAGACCTCCCCGGCTGCCTCCAAAGGCCGGTTTGCAAGGACTCCTTCCTGCTGTTCCCGCCATCCGCGCACAATGCTCCCAAGCCCGGGAGAAAAGCATTTTGGGGTGGTGCTCACACCGGGCCCTGGAAGACCTCCCCGGCTGCCTCCAAAGGACGGTTTTCAAGCACTCCTGCCTGCTGTTCCCGCCACCCGCGCAGAATGCTCCCAAGCGCGGGAGAAAAGCGCTTCGGGGTGGTGCTCTCTACAGGCCCTTGGAAGACCTCCCCGGCTGCCTCCAAAGGCCGGTTTGCAAGGACTCCTTCCTGCTGTTCCCGCCAGCCACGCACAATGCTCCCAAGCCCGGGAGAAAAGCATTTTGGGTTGGTGCTCACTCCGGGCCCTTGGAAGACCTCCCCGGCAGCCTCCAATGGCCAGTTTGCAAGCACTCATGTCCGCTGTTCCCACCAGCCGGGCACAATGCTCCCAAGCCCGGGAGAAAAGCTTTTTGGGGTGGTGCTCACACCGGGCCCTGGAAGACCTCCCCGGCTGCCTCCAAAGGCCAGTTTTCAAGCACTCCTGCCTGCTGTTCCCGCCACCTGCGCACAATGCTCCTAAGCCCGGGAGAAAAGCGCTTCGGGGTGGTGCTCTCTACAGGCCCTTGGAAGACCTCCCCGGCTGCCTCCAAAGGCCGGTTTGCAAGGACTCCTTCCTGCTGTTCCCGACAGCCACGCACAATGCTCCCAAGCCCGGGAGAGAAGCATTTTGGGGTGGTGCTCTCTACAGGCCCTTGGAAGACCTCCCCGGCTGCCTCCAGTGGCCAGTTTGCAAGCACTCATGCCCGCTGTTCCCACCAGCCGCGCACAATGCTCCCAAGCCCGGGAGAAAAGCTTTTTGGGGTGGTGCTCACACCGGGCCCTTGGAAGACCTCCCCGGCTGCCTGCAAAGGCCGGTTTTCAAGCACTCCTGCCTGCTGTTCCCGCCACCCGCGCACAATACTCCCAAGCCCGGGAGAAAAGCGCTTCGGGGTGGTGCTCTCTACAGGCCCTTGGAAGACCTCCCCCGCTGCCTCCAAAGGCCGGTTTGCAAGGACTCCTTCCTGCTGTTCCCGCCAGCCACGCACAATGCTCCCAAGCCCGGGAGAAAAGTGCTTCGGGGTGGTGATCTCTCCGGGCCCTTGGAAGTCGTCCCCGGCTGCCTCCAAAGGCCGGTTTGCAAGCACTCATGCCCGTTGTTCCCACCAGCCGCGCACAATGCTCCCAGCCCGGGAGAAAAGCATTTTGGGGTGGTGCTCACTCCGGGCCCTTGGAAGACCTCCCCGGCTGCCTCCAAAGGCCAGTTTGCAAGCAGTCCTGCCTGCTGTTCCCGCCAGCCACGCACAATGCTCCCAAGCCCGGGAGAAGAGCGCTTCGGGGTGGTGCTCTCTCCGGGCCCTTGGAAGACCTCCCCGGCTGCCTCCAAAGGCCGGTTTGCAAGCACTCATGCCCGTTGTTCCCACCAGCCGCGCACAATGCTCCCAAGCCTGGGAGAAAAGCGCTTCGGGGTGGTGCTCTCTCCGAGCCCTTGGAAGACCTCCCCGGCTGCCTCCAAAGGCCAGTTTGCAAGCAGTCCTGCCTGCTGTTCCCGCCAGCCGCGCACAATGTTCCCAAGCCCGGGAGAAAAGCGCTTCGGGGTGGTGCTCTCTCCGGGCACTTTCAAGACCTCCCCGGCTGCCCCCAAAGGCCGGTTTGTAAGTACTCATTCCCGCTGCTTCCGCCATCCACGCACAATGCTCCCAAGCCCGGGAGAAAAGCATTTTGGGGTGGTGCTCTCTCCGGGCCCTTGGAAGACCTCCCGGGCTGCCTCCAAAGGCCGGTTTGCAAGCATTCATGTCCGTTGTTCCCGACAGCCGCGCACAATGCTCCCAAGCCCGAGAGAAAAGCATTTTGGGGTGGTGATCAGTCCGGCCCTTGGAAGACCTCCCCGGCTGCCTCCAAAGGACAGTTTGCAAGCACTCATGCCCGCTGTTCCCGCCAGCCACGCACAATGCTCCCAAGACCGTGAGAAAAGCGCTTCGGGGTGGTGTTCTCTCAGGGACCATGGAGGACCTCACCGGCTGCCCCCAAAGGCCGGTTTGCAAGCATTCCCACTCGCTGTTCCCGCCAGGCACACACAATGTTCCAAAACCCCGGAGAAAAGCGCTTCGGGGTGGTGCTCTCTCCGCGCCCTTGGAAGACTTCTCTGGCTGCCGCCAAAGGCCGGTTTGCAAGAATTCCCTCCCGCTGTCCCACCAGCCGCACACAATGCTCCAAAACCCTAGAGAAAAGCGCTTCGAGGTGGTGCTCTCTCCAGGCCCTTGGAAGACCTCCCCGGCTGCCTCCAAAGGCCGGTTTGCAAGCACTCCTGCCTGCTGTTCCCGCCACGCGCGCACAATGCTCCCAAGCCCGGAAGAAAAGCATTTTGGGGTAGTGCTCTCTCCGGGCCCTTGGAAGACCTCCCGGGCTGCCTCCAAAGGCCGGTTTGCAAGCACTCATGTCCGCTGTTCCCGACAGCCGCGCACAATGCTCCCAAGCCCGGGAGAAAAGCATTTTGGGGTGGTGATCAGTCCGGGCCCTTGGAAGACCTCCCCGGCTGCCTCCAAAGGACAGTTTGCAAGAACTCATGCCCGCTGTTCCCGCCAGGCACGCACAATGCTCCCAAGCCCGGGAGAAAAGCGCTTCGGGGTGGTGCTCTCACCGGGCCCTTGCCCCTGAGCCTGGGGGCAATGCAGGGGGAACACACTCCCAGGCCAAGGCAGAACCACATGCAAACGTCTGTTCCTGGTCCCTGCATCGGCAGAGAGCTCGGGGGAGCCAGAGTATGCCAGGCAGCTGCTGGGTTGGCGGCCTGTGTGGAAAGGGGCAGAGCCGACCTAGGGGCAAGTTGGGCCTCTTGCTCTCCCTGCTGCCCTGAGGCTGCTGGGCCAAAGAGGTCTTGGGCATCCAGCCCCTTGCTGGTCCCTTCCCTCTGACGAGGCCCTCTGTGCTCCAGCACCTTGCAGTGTGGAGACAGCCCCTGCCAGCAACCTCCTCTCCAAGGAGGCCTCAACCGAGGCCTAGGCCCAGGGGAAAGGCACCAGCGGGGATGAGCCTGGGGAGGCGCCCGGGCATGTCTGGACCCAGTCCCCGCAGCCTGCCCCTTGGTGGGGCAGTACCCCCGGAGGCCAGGAAGGTCTGGGCAAGGCTGAGAGGGGCAGGGACACTGCTGGGTCCTGCCCCTGGCCTGTGGGGCGTCTGAGCACAACCGGCACCCTCCCGCTGGAAGACCTCCCCGTCTGCCTCCAAAGGCCTGTTTGCAAGCACTCCCACCCGCTGTTCCCGCCAGGCACGCACAATGCTCCCAAGCCCGGGAGAAAAGTGCTTCGGGGTGGTGCTCTCCTCGGGCCCTTGCCCCTGAGCCTGGGGGCCAGGCAGGTGGAACACACTCCCAGGCCAAGGGAGAACGACATGCACACGTCTGTTCCTGCCCCCTACACCGGCAGAGAGCTCGGGGGAGCCAGAGACTCTCAGGCAGCTGCTGGGCTGGCCGCCTGTGTGGGAAGTGGCAGAGCCGACCTAGGGGCAAGTTGTGCCTCTTGCTCTCCCTGCTGCCCTGAGGCTGCTGGGCCAAAGAGGTCTTGGGCGTCCAGCCCTTTGCTGGTCCCTTCCCTCTGACGAGGCCCTCTGAGCTCCAGCACCTTGCAGTGTGGAGACAGCCCCTGCCAGCAACCTCCTCTCCAAGAGGCCTAAACCGAGGCCTAGGCCCAGGGGAAAGGCACCAGTGGGGATGAGCCTGGGGAAGCGCCCGGGCATGTCTGGACCCAGTCCCCGCAGCCTGCCCCTTGGTGGGGCAGTACCCCTGAGGCCAGGAAGGTCTGGGAAAGGCTGGCCAGGGGCAGGGGACCTGCTGGGTCCGGCCCCTGGCCTGTGGGGCCTCTGAGCACAACCGGCCCTCTCCCAATGGAAGACCTCCCCGGCTGCCTCCAAAGGCCGGTTTGCAAGCACTCCCGCCCACTGTTCCCACAAAGCACGCACAATGCTCCCAAGCCCGGGAGAAAAGCGCTTCGGGGTGTTGCTCTCTCCGGGCCCTTGCCCCTGAGCCTGGGGTCCAGGCAGTGGGTCCACACTCCCAGACCAAGGCAGAACCACATGCACACGTGTGTTCCTGCCCCCTACACCAGCAGAGAGCTCGGGGGAGCCAGAGACTGCCAGGCTGCTGCTGGGCTGGCTGCCTGTGTGGTACGGGGCAGAGCCGACCTAGGGGCATGTTGGGCCTCTTGCTCTCCCTGCTGCCCTGAGGCTGCTGGGTCAAAGAGGTCTTGGGCATCCAGCGCTTTGCTGGTGCCTTCCCTCTGACGAGGCCCTCTGAGCTCCAGCACCTTGCAGTGTGGAGACAGCCCCTGTCAGCAACCTCCTCTCCAAAGAGTCCTCAACCGAGGCCTACAACCAGGGGAAAGGCACCAGCGGGGATGATCCTGGGGAGGCGCACAGACATGTCTGGACCCAGTCTCCTCAGCCTGCCCCTTGGTGGGGCAGTACCCCCGGAGGCCAGGAAGGTCTGGGCAAGTCTGGCCAGGGGCAGGGGCCCTGCTGGGTCCTGACCCTGGCCTGTGGGGCCTCTGAGCACAACCGGCCCTCTCCCACTGGAAGACCTCCCCGGCTGCCTCCAAAGTCCTGTTTGCAACACTCCCGCCCGCTGTTCACGTCAGGAATGCACAAAGCTCCCAAGCCGGGGAGAAAAGCGCTTCGGTGTGGTGCTCTCTCCGGGCCCTTGCCCATGAGCCTGGGGGCAAGGCAGGGAGAACACACTCCCAGGCCAAGGCAGAACCACATGCCCACATCTGTTCCTGTCCCCTGCACCGGCAGAGAGCTTGGGGGAGCCAGAGTCTGTCAGGCAGCTGCTGGGTTAGCCGCCTGTGTGGGAAGGGGCAGAGCCGACCTAGGGGCAAGTTGGGCCTCTTGCTCTCCCTGCTGCCCTGAGGCTGCTGGGCCAAAGATGTCTTGGGCATCCAGCCCTTTCCTGTCCCTTCTCTCTGACGAGGCTCTCTGAGCTGCAGCACCTTGCAGTGTGGAGACAGCCCCTGCCAGCAACCTCCTCTCCAAGGAGGCCTCAACCGAGGCCTAGGCCCAGGGGAAAGGCACCAGCGGGGATGAGCCAGGGGAGGCGCCCGAGCATGTATGGACCCAGTCCCCGCAGCCTGCCCCTTGGTGGGGCAGTACCCCCGGAGGCCAGGAAGGTCTGGGCAAGGCTGGCCAGGGGCAGGGGCCCTGCTGCGTCCTGCCCTTGGCCTGTGGGGCCTCTGAGCACAACCGGCCCTCTCCCACTGGAAGACCTCCCCGGCTGCCTCCAAAGGCCGGTTTGCAAGCGCTCCCGCCCACTGTTCCCAGCAGGCGTGCACAATGCTCCCAAGCCCGGGAGAAAAGCGCTTCGGGGTGGTGCTCTCTCCGGGCCCTTGCCCCTGAGCGTGGGGGCAAGGCAGGGTGTCCACACTCCCAGGCCAAGGCAGAACCACATGCACACGACTGATCTGCCCCCTGCACCGGCAGAGAGCTCGGGGGAGCCAGAGTCTGTCAGGCAGCTGCTGGGCTGGCCGCCTGTGTGGGAAGGGGCAGAGCCGACCTAGGGGCAAGTTGGGCCTCTTGCTCTCCCTGCTGCCCTGAGGCTGCTGGGCCAAAGAGGTCTTGGGCATCCAGCCCCTTGCTGGTCCCTTCCCTCTGATGAGGCCCTCTGAGCTCCAGCACCTTGCAGTGTGGAGACAGCCCCTGCCAGCAACCTCCTCTCCAAGGAGGCCTCAACCGAGGCCTAGGCCCAGGGGAAAGGCACCAGCGGGGATGAGCCTGGGGAGGCGCCCGGGCATGTCTGGACCCAGTCCCCGCAGCCTGCCCCTTGGTGGGGCAGTACCCCCGGAGGCCAGGAAGGTCTGGGCAAGGCTGGCCAGGGGCAGGGGCCCTGCTGGGTCCTGCCCCTGGCCTGTAGGGCCTCTGAGCACAACCGGCCCTCTCCCGCTGGAAGACCTCCCCGGCTGCCTCCAAAGGCCAGTTTGCCAACACTCCTGCCCGCTGTTCCCGCCAGGCACGCACAATGCTCCCAAGCCCAGGAGAAAAGCGCTTCGGGGTGGTGGTCTCTCCGGGCCCCTGCCCCTGAGCCTGGGGGCCAGGAAGGGGATCCACAGTCCCAGGCCAAGGCAGAACCACATGCACACGTCTGTTCCTGCCCCCTCTACCGGCAGAGAGCTGGGGGGAGCCAGAGTCTGTCAGGCAGCTGCTGGGCTGGCCGCCTGTGTGGGAAGGGGCAGAGCCGCCCTAGGGGCAAGTTGGGCCTCTTGCTCTCCCTGCTGCCCTGAGGCTGCTGTGCCAAAGAGGTCTTGGGCATCCAGCCCCTTGCTGGTCCCTTCCCTCTGACGAGGCCCTCTGAGCTCCAGCAGCTTGCAGTGTGGAGACAGACCCTGCCAGCAACCTCCTCTCCAAGGAGGCCTCAACCGAGGCCTAGGCCCAGGGGAAAGGCACCAGCGGGGATGAGCCAGTGGAGGCGCACGGGCATATCAGGACCCAGTCCCCGCAGCCTGCCCCTTGGTGGGGCAGTACCCCCGGAGGCCAGGAAGGTCTGGGCAAGGCTGGCCAGGGGCAGGGTCCCTGCTGGGTCCTGCCCCTGGCCTGTGGGGCCTCTGAGCACAACCGGCCCACTCCCACTGGAAGACCTCCCCGGCTGCCTTCAAAGGCGGGTTTGCCAACACTCCCGCCCGCTGTTCCCGCCAGGCACGCACAACGCTCCCAAGGCCAGGAGAAAAGCGCTTCGGGGTGTTGCTCTCTCCGGGCCTTTGCCCTTGAGCCTGGGGTCCAGGCAGTGGGTCCACACTCCCAGACCAAGGCAGAACCACATGCACACGTCTGTTCCTGACCCCTGAACCGGCAGAGAGCTCGGGGGAGCCAGAGTCTATCAGGCAGCTGCTGGGTTGGCTGCCTGTGTGGGAAGGGGCAGAGCCGACCTAGGGGCAAGTTGGGCCTCTTGCTCTCCCTGCTGCCCTGAGGCTGCTGGGCCAAAGAGGTCTTGGGCATCCAGCCCCTTGCTGGTCCCTTCCCGCTGACGAGGCCCTCTGAGCTCCAGCACCTTGCAGTGTGGAGACAGCCCCTGCCAGCAACCTCCTCTCCAAGGAGGCATCAACCGAGGCCTATGCCCAGGGGAAAGGCACCAGCGGGGATGAGCCAGGGGAGGCGCCCAGGCATGTCTGGACCCAGTCCCTGCAGCCTGCCCCTTGGTGGGGCAGTACCCCCGGAGGCCAGGAAGGTCTGGGCAAGGCTGGCCAGGGGCAGGGGACCTGCTGGGTCCTGCCCCTGGCCTGTGAGGCCTCTGAGCACAACCGGCCCTCTCCCACTGGAAAACCTCCACGGCTGCCTCCAAAGTCCTGTTTGCAAACACTCCCGCCCACTGTTCCCAGCAGGCTCGCACAACGCTCCCAAGCCCGGGAGAAAAGCGCTTCGGGGTGGTGCTCTCTCCGGGCCCTTGCCCCTGAGCCTGGGGGCAAGGCAGGGGGAATACACTCCCAGGCCAAGGCAGAACCACATGCCCAGGTCTGTTCCTGTCCCCTGCACCGGCAGAGAGCTTGGGGGAGCCAGAGTCTGTCAGGCAGCTGCTGAGTTGGCCGCCTGTGTGGGAAGGGGCAGAGCCGCCCTAGGGGCAAGTTGGGCCTCTTGCTCTCCCTGCTGCCCTGAGGCTGCTGGGCCAAAGAGGTCTTGGGCATCCAGCCCCTTGCTGGTCCCTTCCCTCTGACGAGGCCCTCTGAGCTCCAGCACCTTGCAGTGTGGAGACAGCCCCTGCCAGCAACCTCCTCTCCAAGGAGGCCTCAACCGAGGCCTAGGCCCAGGGGAAAGGCACCAGCAGGGATGAGCCTGGGGAGGCGCCCGGGCATGTCTGGACCCAGGCCCCGCAGCCTGCCCCTTGGTGGGGCAGTACCCCCGGAGGCCAGGAAGGTCTGGGCAAGGCTGGCCAGGGGCAGGGGCCCTGCTGTGTCCTGCCCCTGGCCTGTGGGGCCTCTGAGCACAACCGGCCCTCTCCCACTGGAAGACCTCCCCGGCTGCCTCCAAAGGCCGGTTTGCAAGCGCTCCCGCCCACTGTTCCCAGCAGGCGTGCACAATGCTCCCAAGCCCGGGAGAAAAGCGCTTCAGGGTGGTGCTCTTTCCGGGCCCTTGCCCCTGAGCCTGGGGGCAAGGCAGGGTGTCCACACTCCCAGGACAAGGCAGAACCACATGCACACGTCTGATCTGCCCCCTGCACCGGCAGAGAGCTCGGGGGAGCCAGAGTCTGTCAGCAGCTGCTGGGCTGGCCGCCTGTGTGGGAAGGGGCAGAGCCGACCTAGGGGCAAGTTGGGCCTCTTGCTCTCCCTGCTGCCCTGAGGCTGCTGGGCCAAAGAGGTCTTGGGCATCCAGCCCCTTGCTGGTCCCTTCCCTCTGACGAGGCCCTCTGAGCTCCAGCACCTTGCAGTGTGGAGACAGCCCCTGCCAGCAACCTCCTCTCCAAGGAGGCCTCAACTGAGGCCTAGGCCCAGGGGAAAGGCACCAGCGGGGATGAGCCTGGGGAGGCGCCCGGCCATGTCTGGACCCAGTCCCCGCAGCCTGCCCCTTGGTGGGGCAGTACCCCCGGAGGCCAGGAGGTTCTGGGCAAGGCTGCCAGGGGCAGGGACACTGCTGGGTCCTGCCCCTGGCCTGTGGGGCGTCTGAGCACAACCGGCACTCTCCCGCTGGAAGACCTCCCCGGCTGCCTCCAAAGGCCGGTTTGCAAGCACTCCCGCCCGCTGTTCCCGCCAGGCACGCACAATGCTCCCAAGCCCGGGAGAAAAGCGCTTCGGGGTGGTGCTCTCTCCGGGCCCTTGCCCCTGAGCCTGGGGGACAGGCAGGGGGAACACACTCCCAGGCCAAGGCAGAACGACATGCACACGTCTGTTCCTGCCCCCTACACCGGCAGAGAGTTCGGGGGAGCCAGAGACTGCCAGGCTGCTGCTGGGCTGGCTGCCTGTGTGGGACGGGGTAGAGCCGACCTAGGGGCAAGTTGGGCCTCTTGCTCTCCCTGCTGCCCTGAGGCTGCTGGGTCAAAGAGGTCTTGGGCATCCAGCCCTTTGCTGGTCCTTTCCCTCTGACGAGGCCCTCTGAGCTCCAGCACCTTGCAGTGTGCAGACAGCCCCTGCCGGCAACCTCCTCTCCAAGGAGGCCTCAACCGAGGCCTAGGCCCAGGGGAAAGGCACCAGCGGGGATGAGCCTGGGGAGGCGCCCGGGCATGTCTGGACCCAGTCCCCGCAGCCTGCCCCTTGGTGGGGTAGTACCCCCGGAGGCCAGGAAGGTCTGGGCAAGGCTGCCAGAGGCAGGGACACTGCTGGGTCCTGCCCCTGGCCTGTGGGGCCTCTGAGAACAACTGGCACTCTCCCGCTGGAAGACCTCCCCGGCTGCCTCCAAAGGCTGGTTTGCAAGCACTCAATCCCGCTGTTCACGCCAGCTGCGCACAATGCTCCCAAGCCCGGGAGAAAAGCATTTTGGGGTGGTGCTCACTCCGGGCTTTGGAAGACCTCCCCGGCTGCCTCCAAGGCCGGTTTGCAAGCACTTCTGCCTGCTGTTCCCGCCACCCGCGCACAATGCTCCCAAGCCCGGGAGAAAAGTGTTTCGGGGTGGTGTTCTCTCTGGACCCAAGAAAGACCTCCCGGGCTGCCCCCAAATGCCGGTTTGCAAGCACTCCCACTCACTGTTCCCGCCATCCGTGCAAATGCTCCAAGCCCAGGAGAAAAGCCCTTCAGGGTGGTGCTCTCTCCCGGCCCTTGGAAGACCTCCCCGGCTGCCTCCAAAGGCTGGATTTCAAGTACTCCCTCCCGCTGTCCCGCCAGCCGCACACAATGCTCCCAATCACGGGAGAAAAGCGCTTCGGGGTGGTGCTCTCTACGGGCCCTTGGAAGACCTCCCCGTTTGTCTCCAAAGGCCGGTTTGCAAGCACTCATGCCCGCTGTTCCCGCCAGCCGCGCACAATGCTCCCAAGCCTAGGAGAAAAGCGCTTCGGGGTGGTGCTCTCTCCCGGCCCTTGGAAGACCTCCCCGGCTGCCTCCAAAGGCCGGTTTGCAAGCACTCAATCCCGCTGTTCCTGCCAGCCGCGCACAATGCTCCCAAGCCCGGGAGAAAAGCGCTTCGGGGTGGTGCTCTCTCCCGGCCCTTGGAAGACCTCCCCGGCTGCCTCCAAAGGCTGGTTTTCAAGAACTCCCTCCCGCTGACCCGCCAGCCGCACACAATGCTCCCAAGCCCGGGAGAAAAGCATTTTGAGGTGGTCTCTCTCCGGGCCCTTGGAAGACTCCCCGGCTGCCTCTAAAGGCCGGTTTGCAAGCACTCATGTCCTCTGTTCCCGACAGCCGCGAACAATGCTCCCAATTCCGTGAGAAAAGTGCTTCGGGATGGTGCTCTCTCCGGGCCCTTGGAAGACCTCCCAAGCTGCCTCCAAAGGCCGGTTTGCAAGCACTCCCGCCCGCTGTTCCCGCCAGCCTCGCACAATGCTCCCAAGACCGGGAGAAAAGCGCTTCGGGGTGGTGTTCTCTCCGTGCCAATGGAGGACCTCCCTGGCTGCCCCCAAAGGCCGGTTTGCAAGCACTCCCACTCGCTGTTCCCGCCAGCCACGCACAATCCTCCAAAACCCCGGAGAAAAGCGCTTCGGGGTGGTGTTCTCTCCGTGCCCATGGAAGACCTCCCGGGGTGCCCCCAAAGGCCGGTTTGCAAGCACTCCCACTCGCTGTTCCCGCCATCCGCGCACAATGCTCCCAAGCCCGGGAGAAAAGCATTTTGGGGTGGTGCTCACACCGGGCCCTGGAAGACCTCCCCGGCTGCCTCCAAAGGACGGTTTTCAAGCACTCCTGCCTGCTGTTCCCGCCACCCGCGCACAATAATCCCAAGCCCGGGAGAAAAGCGCTTCGGGGTGGTGCTCTCTACAGGCCCTGGGAAGACCTCCCGGGCTGCCTCCAAAGGCCGGTTTGCAAGGACTCCTTCCTGCTGTTCCCGCCATCCGCGCACAATGCTCCCAAGCCCGGGAGAAAAGCATTTTGGGGTGGTGCTCACACCGGGCCCTGGAAGACCTCCCCGGCTGCCTCCAAAGTCCTGTTTGCAACACTCCCGCCCGCTGTTCACGTCAGGAATGCACAAAGCTCCCAAGCCGGGGAGAAAAGCGCTTCGGTGTGGTGCTCTCTCCGGGCCCTTGCCCATGAGCCTGGGGGCAAGGCAGGGAGAACACACTCCCAGGCCAAGGCAGAACCACATGCCCACATCTGTTCCTGTCCCCTGCACCGGCAGAGAGCTTGGGGGAGCCAGAGTCTGTCAGGCAGCTGCTGGGTTAGCCGCCTGTGTGGGAAGGGGCAGAGCCGACCTAGGGGCAAGTTGGGCCTCTTGCTCTCCCTGCTGCCCTGAGGCTGCTGGGCCAAAGATGTCTTGGGCATCCAGCCCTTTCCTGTCCCTTCTCTCTGACGAGGCTCTCTGAGCTGCAGCACCTTGCAGTGTGGAGACAGCCCCTGCCAGCAACCTCCTCTCCAAGGAGGCCTCAACCGAGGCCTAGGCCCAGGGGAAAGGCACCAGCGGGGATGAGCCAGGGGAGGCGCCCGAGCATGTCTGGACCCAGTCCCCGCAGCCTGCCCCTTGGTGGCGCAGTACCCCCGGAGGCCAGGAAGGTCTGGGCAAGGCTGGCCAGGGGCAGGGGCCCTGCTGCGTCCTGCCCTTGGCCTGTGGGGCCTCTGAGCACAACCGGCCCTCTCCCACTGGAAGACCTCCCCGGCTGCCTCCAAAGGCCGGTTTGCAAGCGCTCCCGCCCACTGTTCCCAGCAGGCGGGCACAATGCTCCCAAGCCCGGGAGAAAAGCGCTTCGGGGTGGTGCTCTCTCCGGGCCCTTGCCCCTGAGCGTGGGGGCAAGGCAGGGTGTCCACACTCCCAGGCCAAGGCAGAACCACATGCACACGACTGATCTGCCCCCTGCACCGGCAGAGAGCTCGGGGGAGCCAGAGTCTGTCAGGCAGCTGCTGGGCTGGCCGCCTGTGTGGGAAGGGGCAGAGCCGACCTAGGGGCAAGTTGGGCCTCTTGCTCTCCCTGCTGCCCTGAGGCTGCTGGGCCAAAGAGGTCTTGGGCATCCAGCCCCTTGCTGGTCCCTTCCCTCTGATGAGGCCCTCTGAGCTCCAGCACCTTGCAGTGTGGAGACAGCCCCTGCCAGCAACCTCCTCTCCAAGGAGGCCTCAACCGAGGCCTAGGCCCAGGGGAAAGGCACCAGCGGGGATGAGCCTGGGGAGGCGCCCGGGCATGTCTGGACCCAGTCCCCGCAGCCTGCCCCTTGGTGGGGCAGTACCCCCGGAGGCCAGGAAGGTCTGGGCAAGGCTGGCCAGGGGCAGGGGCCCTGCTGGGTCCTGCCCCTGGCCTGTAGGGCCTCTGAGCACAACCGGCCCTCTCCCGCTGGAAGACCTCCCCGGCTGCCTCCAAAGGCCAGTTTGCCAACACTCCTGCCCGCTGTTCCCGCCAGGCACGCACAATGCTCCCAAGCCCAGGAGAAAAGCGCTTCGGGGTGGTGGTCTCTCCGGGCCCCTGCCCCTGAGCCTGGGGGCCAGGCAGGGGATCCACAGTCCCAGGCCAAGGCAAAACCACATGCACACGTCTGTTCCTGCCCCCTCTACCGGCAGAGAGCTGGGGGGAGCCAGAGTCTGTCAGGCAGCTGCTGGGCTGGCCGCCTGTGTGGGAAGGGGCAGAGCCGCCCTAGGGGCACGTTGGGCCTCTTGCTCTCCCTGCTGCCCTGAGGCTGCTGTGCCAAAGAGGTCTTGGGCATCCAGCCCCTTGCTGGTCCCTTCCCTCTGACGAGGCCCTCTGAGCTCCAGCAGCTTGCAGTGTGGAGACAGACCCTGCCAGCAACCTCCTCTCCAAGGAGGCCTCAACCGAGGCCTAGGCCCAGGGGAAAGGCACCAGCGGGGATGAGCCAGTGGAGGCGCACGGGCATATCAGGACCCAGTCCCCGCAGCCTGCCCCTTGGTGGGGCAGTACCCCCGGAGGCCAGGAAGGTCTGGGCAAGGCTGGCCAGGGGCAGGGTCCCTGCTGGGTCCTGCCCCTGGCCTGTGGGGCCTCTGAGCACAACCGGCCCACTCCCACTGGAAGACCTCCCCGGCTGCCTTCAAAGGCGGGTTTGCCAACACTCCCGCCCGCTGTTCCCGCCAGGCACGCACAACGCTCCCAAGGCCAGGAGAAAAGCGCTTCGGGGTGTTGCTCTCTCCGGGCCTTTGCCCTTGAGCCTGGGGTCCAGGCAGTGGGTCCACACTCCCAGACCAAGGCAGAACCACATGCACACGTCTGTTCCTGACCCCTGAACCGGCAGAGAGCTCGGGGGAGCCAGAGTCTATCAGGCAGCTGCTGGGTTGGCTGCCTGTGTGGGAAGGGGCAGAGCCGACCTAGGGGCAAGTTGGGCCTCTTGCTCTCCCTGCTGCCCTGAGGCTGCTGGGCCAAAGAGGTCTTGGGCATCCAGCCCCTTGCTGGTCCCTTCCCGCTGACGAGGCCCTCTGAGCTCCAGCACCTTGCAGTGTGGAGACAGCCCCTGCCAGCAACCTCCTCTCCAAGGAGGCATCAACCGAGGCCTATGCCCAGGGGAAAGGCACCAGCGGGGATGAGCCAGGGGAGGCGCCCAGGCATGTCTGGACCCAGTCCCTGCAGCCTGCCCCTTGGTGGGGCAGTACCCCCGGAGGCCAGGAAGGTCTGGGCAAGGCTGGCCAGGGGCAGGGGA
This sequence comes from Dama dama, assembly GCF_033118175.1. Lineage (NCBI taxonomy): Eukaryota > Metazoa > Chordata > Mammalia > Artiodactyla > Cervidae > Dama > Dama dama. The sequence continues at coordinate 470,110 of NW_026870886.1, forward strand.
CCTGCTGGGTCCTGCCCCTGGCCTGTGAGGCCTCTGAGCACAACCGGCCCTCTCCCACTGGAAAACCTCCACGGCTGCCTCCAAAGTCCTGTTTGCAAACACTCCCGCCCACTGTTCCCAGCAGGCTCGCACAACGCTCCCAAGCCCGGGAGAAAAGCGCTTCGGGGTGGTGCTCTCTCCGGGCCCTTGCCCCTGAGCCTGGGGGCAAGGCAGGGGGAATACACTCCCAGGCCAAGGCAGAACCACATGCCCAGGTCTGTTCCTGTCCCCTGCACCGGCAGAGAGCTTGGGGGAGCCAGAGTCTGTCAGGCAGCTGCTGAGTTGGCCGCCTGTGTGGGAAGGGGCAGAGCCGCCCTAGGGGCAAGTTGGGCCTCTTGCTCTCCCTGCTGCCCTGAGGCTGCTGGGCCAAAGAGGTCTTGGGCATCCAGCCCCTTGCTGGTCCCTTCCCTCTGACGAGGCCCTCTGAGCTCCAGCACCTTGCAGTGTGGAGACAGCCCCTGCCAGCAACCTCCTCTCCAAGGAGGCCTCAACCGAGGCCTAGGCCCAGGGGAAAGGCACCAGCAGGGATGAGCCTGGGGAGGCGCCCGGGCATGTCTGGACCCAGGCCCCGCAGCCTGCCCCTTGGTGGGGCAGTACCCCCGGAGGCCAGGAAGGTCTGGGCAAGGCTGGCCAGGGGCAGGGGCCCTGCTGCGTCCTGCCCCTGGCCTGTGGGGCCTCTGAGCACAACCGGCCCTCTCCCACTGGAAGACCTCCCCGGCTGCCTCCAAAGGCCGGTTTGCAAGCGCTCCCGCCCACTGTTCCCAGCAGGCGTGCACAATGCTCCCAAGCCCGGGAGAAAAGCGCTTCAGGGTGGTGCTCTTTCCGGGCCCTTGCCCCTGAGCCTGGGGGCAAGGCAGGGTGTCCACACTCCCAGGACAAGGCAGAACCACATGCACACGTCTGATCTGCCCCCTGCACCGGCAGAGAGCTCGGGGGAGCCAGAGTCTGTCAGGCAGCTGCTGGGCTGGCCGCCTGTGTGGGAAGGGGCAGAGCCGACCTAGGGGCAAGTTGGGCCTCTTGCTCTCCCTGCTGCCCTGAGGCTGCTGGGCCAAAGAGGTCTTGGGCATCCAGCCCCTTGCTGGTCCCTTCCCTCTGACGAGGCCCTCTGAGCTCCAGCACCTTGCAGTGTGGAGACAGCCCCTGCCAGCAACCTCCTCTCCAAGGAGGCCTCAACTGAGGCCTAGGCCCAGGGGAAAGGCACCAGCGGGGATGAGCCTGGGGAGGCGCCCGGCCATGTCTGGACCCAGACCCCGCAGCCTGCCCCTTGGTGGGGCAGTACCCCCGGAGGCCAGGAGGTTCTGGGCAAGGCTGCCAGGGGCAGGGACACTGCTGGGTCCTGCCCCTGGCCTGTGGGGCGTCTGAGCACAACCGGCACTCTCCCGCTGGAAGACCTCCCCGGCTGCCTCCAAAGGCCGGTTTGCAAGCACTCCCGCCCGCTGTTCCCGCCAGGCACGCACAATGCTCCCAAGCCCGGGAGAAAAGCGCTTCGGGGTGGTGCTCTCTCCGGGCCCTTGCCCCTGAGCCTGGGGGACAGGCAGGGGGAACACACTCCCAGGCCAAGGCAGAACGACATGCACACGTCTGTTCCTGCCCCCTACACCGGCAGAGAGTTCGGGGGAGCCAGAGACTGCCAGGCTGCTGCTGGGCTGGCTGCCTGTGTGGGACGGGGTAGAGCCGACCTAGGGGCAAGTTGGGCCTCTTGCTCTCCCTGCTGCCCTGAGGCTGCTGGGTCAAAGAGGTCTTGGGCATCCAGCCCTTTGCTGGTCCTTTCCCTCTGACGAGGCCCTCTGAGCTCCAGCACCTTGCAGTGTGCAGACAGCCCCTGCCGGCAACCTCCTCTCCAAGGAGGCCTCAACCGAGGCCTAGGCCCAGGGGAAAGGCACCAGCGGGGATGAGCCTGGGGAGGCGCCCGGGCATGTCTGGACCCAGTCCCCGCAGCCTGCCCCTTGGTGGGGCAGTACCCCCGGAGGCCAGGAAGGTCTGGGCAAGGCTGGCCAGGGGCAGGGGCCCTGCTGGGTCCTGCCCCTGGCCTGTGGGGCCTCTGAGCACAACCGGCCCTCTCCCACTGGAAGACCTCCCCGGCTGCCTCCAAAGGCCGGTTTGCAAGCACTCCCGCCCACTGTTCCCGCCAGGCGCGCACAATGCTCCCAAGCCCGGGAGAAAAGCGCTTCGGGGTGGTGGTCTCTCCGGGCCCTTGCCCCTGAGCCTGGGGGCCAGGCAGGGGATCCACAGTCCCAGGCCAAGGCACAACAACATGCACACGTCTGTTCCTGCCTCCTCCACCGGCAGAGAGCTGGGGGGAGCCAGAGTCTGTCAGGCAGCTGCTGGGCTGGCCGCCTGTGTGGGAAGGGGCAGAGCCGACCTAGGGGCAAGTTGGGCCTCTTGCTCTCCCTGCTGCCCTGAGGCTGCTGGGCCAAAGAGGTCTTGGGCATCCAGCCCCTTGCTGGTCCCTTCCCTCTGACGAGGCCCTCTGAGCTCCAGCACCTTGCAGTGTGGAGACAGACCCTGCCAGCAACCTCCTCTCCAAGGAGGCCTCAACCGAGGCCTAGGCCCAGGGGAAAGGCACCAGCGGGGATGAGCCAGTGGAGGGGCCCGGGCATGTCTGGACCCAGTCCCCACAGCCTGCCCCTTGGTGGGGCAGTACCCCCGGAGGCCAGGAAGGTCTGGGCAAGGCTGGCCAGGGGCAGGGTCCCTGCTGGGTCCTGCCCCTGGCCTGTGGGGCCTCTGAGCACAACCGGCCCTCTCCCACTGGAAGACCTCCCCGGCTGCCTTCAAAGGCGGGTTTGCCAACACTCCCGCCCGCTGTTCCCGCCAGGCACGCACAACGCTCCCAAGGCCAGGAGAAAAGCGCTTCGGGGTGTTGCTCTCTCCGGGCCCTTGCCCCTGAGCCTGGGGTCCAGGCAGTAGGTCCACACTCCCAGACCAAGGCAGAACCACATGCACACGTCTGTTCCTGACCCCTGAACCGGCAGAGAGCTCGGGGGAGCCAGAGTCTATCAGGCAGCTGCTGGGTTGGCTGCCTGTGTGGGAAGGGGCAGAGCCGACCTAGGGGCAAGTTGGGCCTCTTGCTCTCCCTGCTGCCCTGAGGCTGCTGGGCCAAAGAGGTCTTGGGCATCCAGCCCCTTGCTGGTCCCTTCCCGCTGACGAGGCCCTCTGAGCTCCAGCACCTTGCAGTGTGGAGACAGCCCCTGCCAGCAACCTCCTCTCCAAGGAGGCATCAACCGAGGCCTATGCCCAGGGGAAAGGCACCAGCGGGGATGAGCCTGGGGAGGCGCCCAGGCATGTCTGGACCCAGTCCCCGCAGCCTGCCCCTTGGTGGGGCAGTACCCCCGGAGGCCAGGAAGGTCTGGGCAAGGCTGGCCAGGGGCAGGGGACCTGCTGGGTCCTGCCCCTGGCCTGTGAGGCCTCTGAGCACAACCGGCCCTCTCCCACTGGAAGACCTCCACGGCTGCCTCCAAAGTCCTGTTTGCAAACACTTCCGCCCGCTGTTCACGCCAGGCTCTCACAATGCTCCCAAGCCCTGGAGAAAAGTGCTTCGGGGTGGTGCTCTCTCCGGGCCCTTGCCCCTGAGCCTGGGGGCAAGGCAGGGGGAACACACTCCCAGGCCAAGGCAGAACCACATGCCCACGTCTGTTCCTGTCCCCTGCACCGGCAGAGAGCTTGGGGGAGCCAGAGTCTGTCAGGCAGCTGCTGAGTTGGCCGCCTGTGTGGGAAGGGGCAGAGCCGCCCTAGGGGTAAGTTGGGCCTCTTGCTCTCCCTGCTGCCCTGAGGCTGCTGGGCCAAAGACGTCTTGGGCATCCAGCCCCTTACTGGTCCCTTCCCTCTGACGAGGCCCTCTGAGCTCCAGCACCTTGCAGTGTGGAGACAGCCCCTGCCAGCAACCTCCTCTCCAAGGAGGCCTCAACCGAGGCCTAGGCCCAGGGGAAAGGCACCAGCGGGGATGAGCCTGGGGAGGCGCCCGGGCATGTCTGGACCCAGTCCCCGCAGCCTGCCCCTTGGTGGGGCAGTACCCCCGGAGGCCAGGAAGGTCTGGGCAAGGCTGGCCAGGGGCAGGGGCCCTGCTGCGTCCTGCCCCTGGCCTGTGGGGCCTCTGAGCACAACCGGCCCTCTCCCACTGGAAGACCTCCCCGGCTGCCTCCAAAGGCCGGTTTGCAAGCGCTCCCGCCCACTGTTCCCAGCAGGCGTGCACAATGCTCCCAAGCCCGGGAGAAAAGCGCTTCAGGGTGGTGCTCTCTCCGGGCCCTTGCCCCTGAGCCTGGGGGCAAGGCAGGGTGTCCACACTCCCAGGACAAGGCAGAACCACATGCACACGTCTGATCTGCCCCCTGCACCGGCAGAGAGCTCGGGGGAGCCAGAGTCTGTCAGGCAGCTGCTGGGCTGGCCGCCTGTGTGGGAAGGGGCAGAGCCGACCTAGGGGCAAGTTGGGCCTCTTGCTCTCCCTGCTGCCCTGAGGCTGCTGGGCCAAAGAGGTCTGGGCATCCAGCCCCTTGCTGGTCCCTTCCCTCGGACGAGGCCCTCTGAGCTCCAGCACCTTGCAGTGTGGAGACAGCCCCTGCCAGCAACCTCCTCTCCAAGGAGTCCTCAACCGAGGCCTAGGGCCAGGGGAAAGGCACCAGCGGGGATGAGCCTGGGGAGGCGCCCGGGCATGTCTGGACCCAGTCCCCGCAGCCTGCCCCTTGGTGGGGCAGTACCCCCGGAGGCCAGGAAGGTCTGGGCAATGCTGCCAGGGGCAGGGACACTGCTGGGTCCTGCCCCTGGCCTGTGGGGCGTCTGAGCACAACCGGCACTCTCCCGCTGGAAGACCTCCCCGTCTGCCTCGAAAGGCCGGTTTGCAAGCACTCCCGCCCGCTGTTCCCGCCAGGCACGCACAATGCTCCCAAGCCCGGGAGAAAAGCGCTTCGGGGTGGTGCTCTCACCGGGCCCTTGCCCCTGAGCCTGGGGGCCAGGCAGGGGGAACACACTCCCAGGCCAAGGCAGAACGACATGCACACGTCTGTTCCTGCCCCCTACACCGGCAGAGAGCTCGGGGGAGCCAGAGACTGCCAGGCTGCTGCTGGGCTGGCCGCCTGTGTGGGACGGGGCAGAGCCGACCTAGGGGCAAGTTGGGCCTCTTGCTCTCCCTGCTGCCCTGAGGCTGCTGGGTCAAAGAGGTCTTGGGCATCCAGCCCTTTGCTGGTCCCTTCCCTCTGACGAGGCCCTCTGATCTCCAGCACCTTGCAGTGTGGAGAGAGCCCCTGCCAGCAACCTCCTCTCCAAGGAGGCCTCAACCGAGGCCTAGGCCCAGGGGAAAGGCACCAGCGGGGATGAGCCTGGGGAGGCGCCCGGGGATGTCTGGACCCAGTCCCCGCAGCCTGCCCCTTGGTGGGGCAGTACCCCCGGAGGCCAGGAAGGTCTGGGCAAGGCTGGCCAGGGTCAGGGGCACTGCTGGGTCCTGCCCCTGGCCTGTGGGGCCTCTGAGCACAACCAGCCCTCTCCCACTGGAAGACCTCCCCGGCTGCCTCCAAAGTCCTGTTTGCTAACACTCCCGCCCGCTGTTCACGCCAGGCTCGCACAATGCTCCCAAGCCCGGGAGAAAAGCGCATTGGGGTGGTTCTCTCTCCGGGCCCTTGCCCCTGAGCCTGGGGGCAAGGCACGGGGAACACACTCCCTGGCCAAGGCAGAACCACATGCCCACGTCTGTTCCTGTCCCCTGCACCGGCAGAGAGCTTGGGGGAGCCAGAGTCTGGCAGGCAGCTGCTGGGCTGGCCGCCTGTGTGGGAAGGGGCAGAGCCGACCGAGGGGCAAGTTGGGCCTCTTGCTCTCCCTGCTGCCCTGAGGCTGCTGGGCCAAAGATGTCTTGGGCATCCAGCCCCTTACTGGTCCCTTCCCTCTGACGAGGCCCTCTGAGCTCCAGCACCTTGCAGTGTGGAGACAGCCCCTGCAGCAACCTCCTCTCCAAGGAGGCCTCAACCGAGGCCTAGGCCCAGGGGAAAGGCACCAGCGGGGATGAGCCAGGGGAGGCGCCCGAGCATGTCTGGACCCAGTCCCCGCAGCCTGCCCCTTGGTGGGGCAGTACCCCCGGAGGCCAGGAAGGTCTGGGCAAGGCTGGCCAGGGGCAGGGGCCCTGCTGCGTCCTGCCCCTGGCCTGTGGGGCCTCTGAGCACAACCGGCCCTCTCCCACTGGAAGACCTCCCCGGCTGCCTCCAAAGGCCGGTTTGCAAGCGCTCCCGCCCACTGTTCCCAGCAGGCGTGCACAATGCTCCCAAGCCCGGGAGAAAAGCGCTTCAGGGTGGTGCTCTCTCCGGGCCCTTGCCCCTGAGCCTGGGGGCAAGGCAGGGGGTCCACACTCCCAGGCCAAGGCAGAACCACATGCACACGTCTGTTCCTGCCCCCTGCACCGGCAGAGAGCTCGGGGGAGCCAGAGTCTGTCAGGCAGCTGCTGGGCTGGCCGCCTGTGTGGGAAGTGGCAGAGCCGACCTAGGGGCAAGTTGGGCCTCTTGCCCTCCCTGCTGCCCTGAGGCTGCTGGGCCAAAGAGGTCTTGGGCATCCAACCCCTTGCTGGTCCCTTCCCTCTGACGAGGCCCTCTGAGCTCCAGCACCTTGCAGTGTGGAGACAGCCCCTGCCAGCAACCTCCTCTCCAAGGAGGCCTAAACCGAGGCCTAGGCACAGGGGAAAAGCACCAGCGGGGATGAGCCTGGGGAGGCGCCCAGGCATGTATGGACCCAGTCCCCGCAGCCTGCCCCTTGGTGGGGCAGTACCCCCTAGGCGAGGAAGGTCTGGGAAAGGCTGGCCATGGGCAGGGGCCCTGCTGGGTCCTGCCCCTGGCCTGTGGGGCCTCTGAGCACAACCGGCCCTCTCCCACTGGAAGACGTCCCCGGCTGCCTCCAAAGGCCGGTTTGCAAGCACTCCCGCCCACTGTTCCAACCAAGGGCGCACAACGCTCCCAAGCCCGGGAGAAAATCGCCTCGGGGTGGTGCTCTCTCCGGGCCCTTTCCCCTGAGCCTGGGGGCCAGGCAGGGTGTCCACACTCCCAGACCAACGCAGAACCACATGCCCACGTCTGTTCCTGACCCCTGCACCGGCAGAGAGCTCGGGGGAGCCAGAGTCTGTCAGGCAGCTGCTGGGCTGGCCGCCTGTGTGGGAAGGGGCAGAGCCGACCTAGGGGCAAGTTGGGCCTCTTCCTCTCCCTGCTGCCCTGAGGCTGCTGGGCCAAAGAGGTCTTGGGCATCCAGCCCCTTGCTGGTCCCTTCCCTCTGACGAGGCCCTCTGAGCTCCAGCACCTTGCAGTGTGGAGACAGCCCCTGCCAGCAACCTCCTCTCCAAGGAGGCCTCAACCGAGGCCTAGGCCCAGGGGAAAGGCACCAGCGGGGATGAGCCTGGGGAGGCGCCCGGCCATGTCTGGACCCAGTCCCCGCAGCCTGCCCCTTGGTGGGGCAGTACCCCCGGAGGCCAGGAGGGTCTGGGCAAGGCTGCCAGGGGCAGGGACACTGCTGGGTCCTGCCCCTGGCCTGTGGGGCGTCTGAGCACAACCGGCACTCTCCCGCTGGAAGACCTCCCCGGCTGCCTCCAAAGGCCGGTTTGCAAGCACTCCCGCCCGCTCTTCCCGCCAGGCACGCACAATGCTCCCAAGCCCGGGAGAAAAGCGCTTCGGGGTGGTGCTCTCTCCGGGCCCTTGCCCCTGAGCCTGGGGGACAGGCAGGGGGAACACACTCCCAGGCCAAGGCAGAACGACATGCACACGTCTGTTCCTGCCCCCTACACCGGCAGAGAGTTCGGGGGAGCCAGAGACTGCCAGGCTGCTGCTGGGCTGGCTGCCTGTGTGGGACGGGGTAGAGCCGACCTAGGGGCAAGTTGGGCCTCTTGCTCTCCCTGCTGCCCTGAGGCTGCTGGGTCAAAGAGGTCTTGGGCATCCAGCCCTTTGCTGGTCCTTTCCCTCTGACGAGGCCCTCTGAGCTCCAGCACCTTGCAGTGTGCAGACAGCCCCTGCCGGCAACCTCCTCTCCAAGGAGGCCTCAACCGAGGCCTAGGCCCAGGGGAAAGGCACCAGCGGGGATGAGCCTGGGGAGGCGCCCGGGCATGTCTGGACCCAGGCCCCGCAGCCTGCCCCTTGGTGGGGCAGTACCCCCGGAGGCCAGGAAGGTCTGGGCAAGGCTGCCAGATGCAGGGACACTGCTGGGTCCTGCCCCTGGCCTGTGGGGCCTCTGAGAACAACTGGCACTCTCCCGCTGGAAGACCTCCCCGGCTGCCTCCAAAGGCTGGATTGCAAGCACTCAATCCCGCTGTTCACGCCAGCTGCGCACAATGCTCCCAAGCCCGGGAGAAAAGCATTTTGGGGTGGTGCTCACTCCGGGCTTTGGAAGACCTCCCCGGCTGCCTCCAAGGCCGGTTTGCAAGCACTTCTGCCTGCTGTTCCCGCCACCCGCGCACAATGCTCCCAAGCCCGGGAGAAAAGCGTTTCGGGGTGGTGTTCTCTCTGGTCCCAAGAAAGACCTCCCGGGCTGCCCCCAAATGCCGGTTTGCAAGCACTCCCACTCGCTGTTCCCGCCATCCGTGCAAATGCTCCAAGCCCAGGAGAAAAGCCCTTCAGGGTGGTGCTCTCTCCCGGCCCTTGGAAGACCTCCCCGGCTGCCTCCAAAGGCTGGATTTCAAGTACTCCCTCCCGCTGTCCCGCCAGCCGCACACAATGCTCCCAATCACGGGAGAAAAGCGCTTCGGGGTGGTGCTCTCTACGGGCCCTTGGAAGACCTCCCCGTTTGTCTCCAAAGGCCGGTTTGCAAGCACTCATGCCCGCTGTTCCCGCCAGCCGCGCACAATGCTCCCAAGCCTAGGAGAAAAGCGCTTCGGGGTGGTGCTCTCTCCCGGCCCTTGCAAGACCTCCCCGGCTGCCTCCAAAGGCCAGTTTGCAAGCACTCAATCCCGCTGTTCCCGCCAGCCGCGCACAATGCTCCCAAGCCCGGGAGAAAAGCGCTTCGGGGTGGTGCTCTCTCCTGGCCCTTGGAAGACCTCCCCGGCTGCCTCCAAAGGCTGGTTTTCGAGAACTCCCTCCCGCTGACCCGCCAGCCGCACACAATGCTCCCAAGCCCGGGAGAAAAGCATTTTGGGGTGGTCTCTCTCCGGGCCCTTGGAAGACTCCCCGGCTGCCTCTAAAGGCCGGTTTGCAAGCACTCATGTCCTCTGTTCCCGACAGCCGCGAACAATGCTCCCAATTCCGTGAGAAAAGTGCTTCGGGATGGTGCTCTCTCCGGGCCCTTGGAAGACCTCCCAAGCTGCCTCCAAAGGCCGGTTTGCAAGCACTCCCGCCCGCTGTTCCCGCCAGCCTCGCACAATGCTCCCAAGACCGGGAGAAAAGCGCTTCGGGGTGGTGTTCTCTCCGTGCCAATGGAGGACCTCCCTGGCTGCCCCCAAAGGCCGGTTTGCAAGCACTCCCACTCGCTGTTCCCGCCAGCCACGCACAATCCTCCAAAACCCCGGAGAAAAGCGCTTCGGGGTGGTGTTCTCTCCGTGCCCATGGAAGACCTCCCGGGGTGCCCCCAAAGGCCGGTTTGCAAGCACTCCCACTCGCTGTTCCCGCCATCCGCGCACAATGCTCCCAAGCCCGGGAGAAAAGCATTTTGGGGTGGTGCTCACACCGGGCCCTGGAAGACCTCCCCGGCTGCCTCCAAAGGACGGTTTTCAAGCACTCCTGCCTGCTGTTCCCGCCACCCGCACACAATGCTCCCAAGCCCGGGAGAAAAGCGCTTCGGGGTGGTGCTCTCTACAGGCCCTTGGAAGACCTCCCCGGCTGCCTCCAAAGGCCGGTTTGCAAGGACTCCTTCCTGCTGTTCCCGCCATCCGCGCACAATGCTCCCAAGCCCGGGAGAAAAGCATTTTGGGGTGGTGCTCACACCGGGCCCTGGAAGACCTCCCCGGCTGCCTCCAAAGGACGGTTTTCAAGCACTCCTGCCTGCTGTTCCCGCCACCCGCGCAGAATGCTCCCAAGCGCGGGAGAAAAGCGCTTCGGGGTGGTGCTCTCTACAGGCCCTTGGAAGACCTCCCCGGCTGCCTCCAAAGGCCGGTTTGCAAGGACTCCTTCCTGCTGTTCCCGCCAGCCACGCACAATGCTCCCAAGCCCGGGAGAAAAGCATTTTGGGTTGGTGCTCACTCCGGGCCCTTGGAAGACCTCCCCGGCAGCGTCCAATGGCCAGTTTGCAAGCACTCATGTCCGCTGTTCCCACCAGCCGGGCACAATGCTCCCAAGCCCGGGAGAAAAGCTTTTTGGGGTGGTGCTCACACCGGGCCCTGGAAGACCTCCCCGGCTGCCTCCAAAGGCCAGTTTTCAAGCACTCCTGCCTGCTGTTCCCGCCACCTGCGCACAATGCTCCTAAGCCCGGGAGAAAAGCGCTTCGGGGTGGTGCTCTCTACAGGCCCTTGGAAGACCTCCCCGGCTGCCTCCAAAGGCCGGTTTGCAAGGACTCCTTCCTGCTGTTCCCGACAGCCACGCACAATGCTCCCAAGCCCGGGAGAGAAGCATTTTGGGGTGGTGCTCTCTACAGGCCCTTGGAAGACCTCCCCGGCTGCCTCCAGTGGCCAGTTTGCAAGCACTCATGCCCGCTGTTCCCACCAGCCGCGCACAATGCTCCCAAGCCCGGGACAAAAGCTTTTTGGGGTGGTGCTCACACCGGGCCCTTGGAAGACCTCCCCGGCTGCCTGCAAAGGCCGGTTTTCAAGCACTCCTGCCTGCTGTTCCCGCCACCCGCGCACAATACTCCCAAGCCCGGGAGAAAAGCGCTTCGGGGTGGTGCTCTCTACAGGCCCTTGGAAGACCTCCCCCGCTGCCTCCAAAGGCCGGTTTGCAAGGACTCCTTCCTGCTGTTCCCGCCAGCCGCGCACAATGCTCCCAAGCCCGGGAGAAAAGTGCTTCGGGGTGGTGATCTCTCCGGGCCCTTGGAAGTCGTCCCCGGCTGCCTCCAAAGGCCGGTTTGCAAGCACTCATGCCCGTTGTTCCCACCAGCCGCGCACAATGCTCCCAGCCCGGGAGAAAAGCATTTTGGGGTGGTGCTCACTCCGGGCCCTTGGAAGACCTCCCCGGCTGCCTCCAAAGGCCAGTTTGCAAGCAGTCCTGCCTGCTGTTCCCGCCAGCCACGCACAATGCTCCCAAGCCCGGGAGAAGAGCGCTTCGGGGTGGTGCTCTCTCCGGGCCCTTGGAAGACGTCCCCGGCTGCCTCCAAAGGCCGGTTTGCAAGCACTCATGCCCGTTGTTCCCACCAGCCGCGCACAATGCTCCCAAGCCCGGGAGAAAAGCGCTTCGGGGTGGTGCTCTCTCCGGGCCCTTGGAAGACCTCCCCGGCTGCCTCCAAAGGCCAGTTTGCAAGCAGTCCTGCCTGCTGTTCCCGCCAGCCGCGCACAATGTTCCCAAGCCCGGGAGAAAAGCGCTTCGGGGTGGTGCTCTCTCCGGGCACTTTCAAGACCTCCCCGGCTGCCCCCAAAGGCCGGTTTGTAAGTACTCATTCCCGCTGCTTCCGCCATCCACGCACAATGCTCCCAAGCCCGGGAGAAAAGCATTTTGGGGTGGTGCTCTCTCCGGGCCCTTGGAAGACCTCCCGGGCTGCCTCCAAAGGCCGGTTTGCAAGCATTCATGTCCGTTGTTCCCGACAGCCGCGCACAATGCTCCCAAGCCCGAGAGAAAAGCATTTTGGGGTGGTGATCAGTCCGGCCCTTGGAAGACCTCCCCGGCTGCCTCCAAAGGACAGTTTGCAAGCACTCATGCCCGCTGTTCCCGCCAGCCACGCACAATGCTCCCAAGACCGTGAGAAAAGCGCTTCGGGGTGGTGTTCTCTCAGGGACCATGGAGGACCTCACCGGCTGCCCCCAAAGGCCGGTTTGCAAGCATTCCCACTCGCTGTTCCCGCCAGGCACACACAATGTTCCAAAACCCCGGAGAAAAGCGCTTCGGGGTGGTGCTCTCTCCGCGCTCTTGGAAGACTTCTCTGGCTGCCGCCAAAGGCCGGTTTGCAAGAATTCCCTCCCGCTGTCCCACCAGCCGCACACAATGCTCCAAAACCCGAGAGAAAAGCGCTTCGAGGTGGTGCTCTCTCCAGGCCCTTGGAAGACCTCCCCGGCTGCCTCCAAAGGCCGGTTTGCAAGCACTCCTGCCTGCTGTTCCCGCCACGCGCGCACAATGCTCCCAAGCCCGGAAGAAAAGCATTTTGGGGTAGTGCTCTCTCCGGGCCCTTGGAAGACCTCCCGGGCTGCCTCCAAAGGCCGGTTTGCAAGCACTCATGTCCGCTGTTCCCGACAGCCGCGCACAATGCTCCCAAGCCCGGGAGAAAAGCATTTTGGGGTGGTGATCAGTCCGGGCCCTTGGAAGACCTCCCCGGCTGCCTCCAAAGGACAGTTTGCAAGAACTCATGCCCGCTGTTCCCGCCAGGCACGCACAATGCTCCCAAGCCCGGGAGAAAAGTGCTTCGGGGTGGTGCTCTCACCGGGCCCTTGCCCCTGAGCCTGGGGGCAATGCAGGGGGAACACACTCCCAGGCCAAGGCAGAACCACATGCAAACGTCTGTTCCTGGTCCCTGCATCGGCAGAGAGCTCGGGGGAGCCAGAGTATGCCAGGCAGCTGCTGGGTTGGCGGCCTGTGTGGAAAGGGGCAGAGCCGACCTAGGGGCAAGTTGGGCCTCTTGCTCTCCCTGCTGCCCTGAGGCTGCTGGGCCAAAGAGGTCTTGGGCATCCAGCCCCTTGCTGGTCCCTTCCCTCTGACGAGGCCCTCTGTGCTCCAGCACCTTGCAGTGTGGAGACAGCCCCTGCCAGCAACCTCCTCTCCAAGGAGGCCTCAACCGAGGCCTAGGCCCAGGGGAAAGGCACCAGCGGGGATGAGCCTGGGGAGGCGCCCGGGCATGTCTGGACCCAGTCCCCGCAGCCTGCCCCTTGGTGGGGCAGTACCCCCGGAGGCCAGGAAGGTCTGGGCAAGGCTGAGAGGGGCAGGGACACTGCTGGGTCCTGCCCCTGGCCTGTGGGGCGTCTGAGCACAACCGGCACCCTCCCGCTGGAAGACCTCCCCGTCTGCCTCCAAAGGCCTGTTTGCAAGCACTCCCACCCGCTGTTCCCGCCAGGCACGCACAATGCTCCCAAGCCCGGGAGAAAAGTGCTTCGGGGTGGTGCTCTCCTCGGGCCCTTGCCCCTGAGCCTGGGGGCCAGGCAGGTGGAACACACTCCCAGGCCAAGGGAGAACGACATGCACACGTCTGTTCCTGCCCCCTACACCGGCAGAGAGCTCGGGGGAGCCAGAGACTCTCAGGCAGCTGCTGGGCTGGCCGCCTGTGTGGGAAGTGGCAGAGCCGACCTAGGGGCAAGTTGAGCCTCTGCTCTCCCTGCTGCCCTGAGGCTGCTGGGCCAAAGAGGTCTTGGGCATCCAGCCCCTTGCTGGTCCCTTCCCTCTGACGAGGCCCTCTGAGCTCCAGCACCTTGCAGTGTGGAGACAGCCCCTGCCAGCAACCTCCTCTCCAAGGAGGCCTAAACCGAGGCCTAGCCCCAGGGGAAAGGCACCAGCGGGGAAGAGCCTGGGGAGGCGCCCGGGCATGTCTGGACCCAGTCCCCGCAGCCTGCCCCTTGGTGGGGCAGTACCCCCGGAGGCCAGGAAGGTCTGGGCAAGGCTGGCCAGGGGCAGGGGCCCTGCTGGGTCCTGCCCCTGGCCTGTGGGGCCTCTGAGCAGAACCGGCCCTCTCCCACTGGAAGACCTCCCCGGCTGCCTCCAAAGGCCGGTTTGCCAACACTCCCGCCCGCTGTTCCCGCCAGGCACGCACAATGCTCCCAAGCCCGGGAGCAAAGCGCTTTGGGGTGTTGCTCTCTCCGGGCCCTTGCCCCTGAGCGTGGGGGCCAGGCAGTGGGTCCACACTCCCAGACCAAAGCAGAACCACATGCCCACGTCTGTTCCTGTCCCCTGCACCGGCAGAGAGCTCGGAGGAGCCAGAGTCTGTCAGGCAGCTGCTGGGCTGGCCGCCTGTGTGGGAAGGGGCAGAGCCGACCTAGGGGCAAGTTGGGCCTCTTCCTCTCCCTGCTGCCCTGAGGCTGCTGGGCCAAAGAGGTCTTCGGCATCCAGCACCTTGCTGGTCCCTTCCCTCTGACGAGGCCCTCTGAGCTCCAGCACCTTGCAGTGTGGAGACAGCCCCTGCCAGCAACCTCCTCTCCAAGGAGGCCTCAACCGAGGCCTAGGCCCAGGGGAAAGGCACCAGCGGGGATGAGCCTGGGGAGGCGCCCGGGCATGTCTGGACCCAGTCCCCGCAGCCTGCCCCTTGGTGGGGCTGTAACCCCGGAGGCAGGAAGGTCTGGGCAAGGCTGGCCAGGGGCAGGGGCCCTGCTGGGCCCTTCCCCTGGCCTGTGGGGCCTCTGAGCACAACCGGCCCTCTCCCACTGGAAGACCTCCCCGGCTGCCTCCAAAGGCCGGTTTGCAAGCACTCCCGCCCACTGTTCCCACCAAGCGCGCACAATGCTCCCAAGCCCGGGAGAAAAGCGCTTCGGGGTGGTGCTCTCTCCGGGCCCTTGCCCCTGAGCCTGGGGGCCAGGCAGGGGGTCCACACTCCCAGGCCAAGGCAGAACCACATGCACACGTCTGTTCCTGACCCCTGCACCGGCAGAGAGCTCGGGGGAGCCAGAGTCTGTCAGGCAGCTGCTGGGCTGGCCGCCTGTGTGGGAAGGGGCAGAGCCGACCTAGGGGCAAGTTGGGCCTCTTCCTCTCCCTGCTGCCCTGAGGCTGCTGGGCCATAGAGGTCTTGGGCATCCAGCCCCTTGCTCGTCACTTCCCTCTGACGAGGCCCTCTGAGCTCTAGCACCTTGCAGTGTGGAGACAGCCCCTGCCAGCAACCTCCTCTCCAAGGAGGCCTCAACCGAGGCCTAGGCCCAGGGGAAAGGCACCAGCGGGGATGAGCCAGTGGAGGCGCACTGGCATGTCTGGACCCAGTCCCCGCAGCCTGCCCCTTGGTGGGGCAGTACCCCCGGAGGCCAGGAAGGTCTGGGCAAAGCTGCCAGGGGCAGGGACACTGCTGGGCCCTGCCCCTGGCCTGTGGGGCCTCTGAGCACAACCGGCACTCTCCCACTGGAAGACCTGCCCGGCTGCCTCCAAAGGCCGGTTTGCAAGCGCTCCCGCCCACTGTTCCCAGCAGGCGTGTACAATGCTCCCAAGCCCGGGAGAAAAGCGCTTCGGGGTGGTGCTCTCTCCGGGCCCTTGCTCCTGAGCCTGGGGGCAAGGCACGGTGTCCACAATCCCAGGCCAAGTCAGAACCACATGCACACCTCTGATCTGCCCCCTGCACCGGCAAAGAGCTCGGGGGAGCCCGAGTATGTCAGGCAGCTGCTGGGCTAGCCGCCTGTGTGGGAAGGGGCAGAGCCGACCTAGGGGCAAGTTGTGCCTCTTGCTCTCCCTGCTGCCCTGAGGCTGCTGGGCCAAAGAGGTCTTGGGCGTCCAGCCCCTTGCTGGTCCCTTCCCTCTGACGAGGCCCTCTGAGCTCCAGCACCTTGCAGTGTGGAGACAGCCCCTGCCAGCAACCTCCTCTCCAAGAGGCCTAAACCGAGGCCTAGGCCCAGGGGAAAGGCACCAGTAGGGATGAGCCTGGGGAAGCGCCCGGGCATGTCTGGACCCAGTCCCCGCAGCCTGCCCCTTGGTGGGGCAGTACCCCTGAGGCCAGGAAGGTCTGGGAAAGGCTGGCCAGGGGCAGGGGACCTGCTGGGTCCGGCCCCTGGCCTGTGGGGCCTCTGAGCACAACCGGCCCTCTCCCAATGGAAGACCTCCCCGGCTGCCTCCAAAGGCCGGTTTGCAAGCACTCCCGCCCACTGTTCCCACAAAGCACGCACAATGCTCCCAAGCCCGGGAGAAAAGCGCTTCGGGGTGTTGCTCTCTCCGGGCCCTTGCCCCTGAGCCTGGGGTCCAGGCAGTGGGTCCACACTCCCAGACCAAGGCAGAACCACATGCACACGTGTGTTCCTGCCCCCTACACCAGCAGAGAGCTCGGGGGAGCCAGAGACTGCCAGGCTGCTGCTGGGCTGGCTGCCTGTGTGGTACGGGGCAGAGCCGACCTAGGGGCATGTTGGGCCTCTTGCTCTCCCTGCTGCCCTGAGGCTGCTGGGTCAAAGAGGTCTTGGGCATCCAGCGCTTTGCTGGTGCCTTCCCTCTGACGAGGCCCTCTGAGCTCCAGCACCTTGCAGTGTGGAGACAGCCCCTGTCAGCAACCTCCTCTCCAAAGAGTCCTCAACCGAGGCCTACAACCAGGGGAAAGGCACCAGCGGGGATGATCCTGGGGAGGCGCACAGACATGTCTGGACCCAGTCTCCTCAGCCTGCCCCTTGGTGGGGCAGTACCCCCGGAGGCCAGGAAGGTCTGGGCAAGTCTGGCCAGGGGCAGGGGCCCTGCTGGGTCCTGACCCTGGCCTGTGGGGCCTCTGAGCACAACCGGCCCTCTCCCACTGGAAGACCTCCCCGGCTGCCTCCAAAGTCCTGTTTGCAACACTCCCGCCCGCTGTTAACGTCAGGAATGCACAAAGCTCCCAAGCCGGGGAGAAAAGCGCTTCGGTGTGGTGCTCTCTCCGGGCCCTTGCCCATGAGCCTGGGGGCAAGGCAGGGAGAACACACTCCCAGGCCAAGGCAGAACCACATGCCCACATCTGTTCCTGTCCCCTGCACCGGCAGAGAGCTTGGGGGAGCCAGAGTCTGTCAGGCAGCTGCTGGGTTAGCCGCCTGTGTGGGAAGGGGCAGAGCCGACCTAGGGGCAAGTTGGGCCTCTTGCTCTCCCTGCTGCCCTGAGGCTGCTGGGCCAAAGATGTCTTGGGCATCCAGCCCTTTCCTGTCCCTTCTCTCTGACGAGGCTCTCTGAGCTGCAGCACCTTGCAGTGTGGAGACAGCCCCTGCCAGCAACCTCCTCTCCAAGGAGGCCTCAACCGAGGCCTAGGCCCAGGGGAAAGGCACCAGCGGGGATGAGCCAGGGGAGGCGCCCGAGCATGTCTGGACCCAGTCCCCGCAGCCTGCCCCTTGGTGGGGCAGTACCCCCGGAGGCCAGGAAGGTCTGGGCAAGGCTGGCCAGGGGCAGGGGCCCTGCTGCGTCCTGCCCTTGGCCTGTGGGGCCTCTGAGCACAACCGGCCCTCTCCCACTGGAAGACCTCCCCGGCTGCCTCCAAAGGCCGGTTTGCAAGCGCTCCCGCCCACTGTTCCCAGCAGGCGTGCACAATGCTCCCAAGCCCGGGAGAAAAGCGCTTCGGGGTGGTGCTCTCTCCGGGCCCTTGCCCCTGAGCGTGGGGGCAAGGCAGGGTGTCCACACTCCCAGGCCAAGGCAGAACCACATGCACACGACTGATCTGCCCCCTGCACCGGCAGAGAGCTCGGGGGAGCCAGAGTCTGTCAGGCAGCTGCTGGGCTGCCCGCCTGTGTGGGAAGGGGCAGAGCCGACCTAGGGGCAAGTTGGGCCTCTTGCTCTCCCTGCTGCCCTGAGGCTGCTGGGCCAAAGAGGTCTTGGGCATCCAGCCCCTTGCTGGTCCCTTCCCTCTGACGAGGCCCTCTGAGCTCCAGCACCTTGCAGTGTGGAGACAGCCCCTGCCAGCAACCTCCTCTCCAAGGAGGCCTCAACCGAGGCGTAGGCCAGGGGAAAGGCACCAGCGGAGATGAGCCAGTGGAGGCGCACGGGCATGTCTGGACCCAGTCCCCGCAGCCTGCCCCTTGGTGGGGCAGTACCCCCGGAGGCCAGGAAGGTCTGGGCAAGGCTGCGAGGGGCAGGGGCCCTGCTGGGTCGTGCCCCTGGCCTGTGGGGCGTCTGAGCACAACCGGCACTCTCCCGCTGGAAGACCTCCCCGTCTGCCTCCAAAGGCCGGTTTGCAAGCACTCCCGCCCGCTGTTCCCGCCAGGCACGCACAATGCTCCCAAGCCCGGGAGAAAAGCGCTTCGGGGTGGTGCTCTCTCCGGGCCCTTGCCCCTGAGCCTGGGGGCCAGGCAGGGGATCCACAGTCCCAGGCCAAGGCACAACAACATGCACACGTCTGTTCCTGCCCCCTCCACCGGCAGAGAGCTGGGGGGAGCCAGAGTCTGTCAGGCAGCTGCTGGGCTGGCCGCCTGTGTGGGAAGGGGCAGAGCCGACCTAGGGGCAAGTTGGGCCTCTTGCTCTCCCTGCTGCCCTGAGGCTGCTGGGCCAAAGAGGTCTTGGGCATCCAGCCCCTTGCTGGTCCCTTCCCTCTGACGAGGCCCTCTGAGCTCCAGCACCTTGCAGTGTGGAGACAGACCCTGCCAGCAACCTCCTCTCCAAGGAGGCCTCAACCGAGGCCTAGGCCCAGGGGAAAGGCACCAGCGGGGATGAGCCAGTGGAGGGGCCCGGGCATGTCTGGACCCAGTCCCCACAGCCTGCCCCTTGGTGGGGCAGTACCCCCGGAGGCCAGGAAGGTCTGGGCAAGGCTGGCCAGGGGCAGGGTCCCTGCTGGGTCCTGCCCCTGGCCTGTGGGGCCTCTGAGCACAACCGGCCCTCTCCCGCTGGAAGACCTCCCCGGCTGCCTTCAAAGGCGGGTTTGCCAACACTCCCGCCCGCTGTTCCCGCCAGGCACGCACAACGCTCCCAAGGCCAGGAGAAAAGCGCTTCGGGGTGTTGCTCTCTCCGGGCCCTTGCCCCTGAGCCTGGGGTCCAGGCAGTGGGTCCACACTCCCAGACCAAGGCAGAACCACATGCACACGTCTGTTCCTGTCCCCTGAACCGGCAGAGAGCTCGGGGGAGCCAGAGTCTGTCAGGCAGCTGCTGGGCTGGCCGCCTGTGTGGGAAGGGGCAGAGCCGACCTAGGGGCAAGTTGGGCCTCTTGCTCTCCCTGCTGCCCTGAGGCTGCTGGGCCAAAGAGGTCTTGGGCATCCAGCCCCTTGCTGGTCCCTTCCCGCTGACGAGGCCCTCTGAGCTCCAGCACCTTGCAGTGTGGAGACAGCCCCTGCCAGAAACCTCCTCTCCAAGGAGGCCTCAACTGAGGCCTAGGCCCAGGGGAAAGGCACCAGCGGGGATGAGCCTGGGGAGGCGCCCGGCCATGTCTGGACCCAGTCCCCGCAGCCTGCCCCTTGGTGGGGTAGTACCCCCGGAGGCCAGGAAGGTCTGGGCAAGGCTGCCAGAGGCAGGGACACTGCTGGGTCCTGCCCCTGGCCTGTGGGGCCTCTGAGAACAACTGGCACTCTCCCGCTGGAAGACCTCCCCGGCTGCCTCCAAAGGCTGGTTTGCAAGCACTCAATCCCGCTGTTCACGCCAGCTGCGCACAATGCTCCCAAGCCCGGGAGAAAAGCATTTTGGGGTGGTGCTCACTCCGGGCTTTGGAAGACCTCCCCGGCTGCCTCCAAAGGCTGGTTTGCAAGCACTCAATCCCGCTGTTCACGCCAGCTGCGCACAATGCTCCCAAGCCCGGGAGAAAAGCATTTTGGGGTGGTGCTCACTCCGGGCTTTGGAAGACCTCCCCGGCTGCCTCCAAGGCCGGTTTGCAAGCACTTCTGCCTGCTGTTCCCGCCACCCGCGCACAATGCTCCCAAGCCCGGGAGAAAAGCGTTTCGGGGTGGTGTTCTCTCTGGACCCAAGAAAGACCTCCCGGGCTGCCCCCAAATGCCGGTTTGCAAGCACTCCCACTCACTGTTCCCGCCATCCGTGCAAATGCTCCAAGCCCAGGAGAAAAGCCCTTCAGGGTGGTGCTCTCTCCCGGCCCTTGGAAGACCTCCCCGGCTGCCTCCAAAGGCTGGATTTCAAGTACTCCCTCCCGCTGTCCCGCCAGCCGCACACAATGCTCCCAATCACGGGAGAAAAGCGCTTCGGGGTGGTGCTCTCTACGGGCCCTTGGAAGACCTCCCCGTTTGTCTCCAAAGGCCGGTTTGCAAGCACTCATGCCCGCTGTTCCCGCCAGCCGCGCACAATGCTCCCAAGCCTAGGAGAAAAGCGCTTCGGGGTGGTGCTCTCTCCCGGCCCTTGGAAGACCTCCCCGGCTGCCTCCAAAGGCCGGTTTGCAAGCACTCAATCCCGCTGTTCCCGCCAGCCGCGCACAATGCTCCCAAGCCCGGGAGAAAAGCGCTTCGGGGTGGTGCTCTCTCCCGGCCCTTGGAAGACCTCCCCGGCTGCCTCCAAAGGCTGGTTTTCAAGAACTCCCTCCCGCTGACCCGCCAGCCGCACACAATGCTCCCAAGCCCGGGAGAAAAGCATTTTGAGGTGGTCTCTCTCCGGGCCCTTGGAAGACTCCCCGGCTGCCTCTAAAGGCCGGTTTGCAAGCACTCATGTCCTCTGTTCCCGACAGCCGCGAACAATGCTCCCAATTCCGTGAGAAAAGTGCTTCGGGATGGTGCTCTCTCCGGGCCCTTGGAAGACCTCCCAAGCTGCCTCCAAAGGCCGGTTTGCAAGCACTCCCGCCCGCTGTTCCCGCCAGCCTCGCACAATGCTCCCAAGACCGGGAGAAAAGCGCTTCGGGGTGGTGTTCTCTCCGTGCCAATGGAGGACCTCCCTGGCTGCCCCCAAAGGCCGGTTTGCAAGCACTCCCACTCGCTGTTCCCGCCAGCCACGCACAATCCTCCAAAACCCCGGAGAAAAGCGCTTCGGGGTGGTGTTCTCTCCGTGCCCATGGAAGACCTCCCGGGGTGCCCCCAAAGGCCGGTTTGCAAGCACTCCCACTCGCTGTTCCCGCCATCCGCGCACAATGCTCCCAAGCCCGGGAGAAAAGCATTTTGGGGTGGTGCTCACACCGGGCCCTGGAAGACCTCCCCGGCTGCCTCCAAAGGACGGTTTTCAAGCACTCCTGCCTGCTGTTCCCGCCACCCGCGCACAATAATCCCAAGCCCGGGAGAAAAGCGCTTCGGGGTGGTGCTCTCTACAGGCCCTTGGAAGACCTCCCGGGCTGCCTCCAAAGGCCGGTTTGCAAGGACTCCTTCCTGCTGTTCCCGCCATCCGCGCACAATGCTCCCAAGCCCGGGAGAAAAGCATTTTGGGGTGGTGCTCACACCGGGCCCTGGAAGACCTCCCCGGCTGCCTCCAAAGGACGGTTTTCAAGCACTCCTGCCTGCTGTTCCCGCCACCCGCGCAGAATGCTCCCAAGCGCGGGAGAAAAGCGCTTCGGGGTGGTGCTCTCTACAGGCCCTTGGAAGACCTCCCCGGCTGCCTGCAAAGGCCGGTTTGCAAGGACTCCTTCCTGCTGTTCCCGCCAGCCACGCACAATGCTCCCAAGCCCGGGAGAGAAGCATTTTGGGGTGGTGCTCTCTACAGGCCCTTGGAAGACCTCCCCGGCTGCCTCCAGTGGCCAGTTTGCAAGCACTCATGCCCGCTGTTCCCACCAGCCGCGCACAATGCTCCCAAGCCCGGGAGAAAAGCTTTTTGGGGTGGTGTTCACACCGGGCCCTGGAAGACCTCCCCGGCTGCCTGCAAAGGCCGGTTTTCAAGCACTCCTGCCTGCTGTTCCTGCCACCCGCGCACAATACTCCCAAGCCCGGGAGAAAAGCGCTTCGGGGTGGTGCTCTCTACAGGCCCTTGGAAGACCTCCCCCGCTGCCTCCAAAGGCCGGTTTGCAAGGACTCCTTCCTGCTGTTCCCGCCAGCCACGCACAATGCTCCCAAGCCCGGGAGAAAAGTGCTTCGGGGTGGTGATCTCTCCGGGCCCTTGGAAGTCGTCCCCGGCTGCCTCCAAAGGCCGGTTTGCAAGCACTCATGCCCGTTGTTCCCACCAGCCGCGCACAATGCTCCCAAGCCCGGGAGAAAAGCATTTTGGGGTGGTGCTCACTCCGGGCCCTTGGAAGACCTCCCCGGCTGCCTCCAAAGGCCAGTTTGCAAGCAGTCCTGCCTGCTGTTCCCGCCAGCCGCGCACAATGCTCCCAAGCCCGGGAGAAAAGCGCTTCGGGGTGGTGCTCTCTCCGGGCCCTTGGAAGACGTCCCCGGCTGCCTCCAAAGGCCGGTTTGCAAGCACTCATGCCCGTTGTTCCCACCAGCCGCGCACAATGCTCCCAAGCCCGGGAGAAAAGCATTTTGGGGTGGTGCTCACTCCGGGCCCTTGGAAGACCTCCCCGGCTGCCTCCAAAGGCCAGTTTGCAAGCAGTCCTGCCTGCTGTTCCCGCCAGCCGCGCACAATGTTCCCAAGCCCGGGAGAAAAGCGCTTCGGGGTGGTGCTCTCTCCGGGCACTTTCAAGACCTCCCCGGCTGCCTCCAAAGGCCGGTTTGTAAGTACTCATTCCCGCTGCTTCCGCCAGCCACGCACAATGCTCCCAAGCCCGGGAGAAAAGCATTTTGGGGTGGTGCTCTCTCCGGGCCCTTGGAAGACCTCCCGGGCTGCCTCCAAAGGCCGGTTTGCAAGCATTCATGTCCGTTGTTCCCGACAGCCGCGCACAATGCTCCCAAGCCCGAGAGAAAAGCATTTTGGGGTGGTGATCAGTCCGGCCCTTGGAAGATCTCCCCGGCTGCCTCCAAAGGACAGTTTGCAAGCACTCATGCCCGCTGTTCCCGCCAGCCGCGCACAATGCTCCCAAGACCGTGAGAAAAGCGCTTCGGGGTGGTGTTCTCTCAGGGACCATGGAGGACCTCCCCGGCTGCCCCCAAAGGCCGGTTTGCAAGCATTCCCACTCGCTGTTCCCGCCAGGCACACACAATGTTCCAAAACCCCGGAGAAAAGCGCTTCGGCGTGGTGGTCTCTCCGGGCCCCTGCCCCTGAGCCTGGGGGCCAGGCAGGGGATCCACAGTCCCAGGCCAAGGCAGAACCACATGCACACGTCTGTTCCTGCCCCATCCACCGGCAGAGAGCTGGGGGGAGCCAGAGTCTGTCAGGCAGCTGCTGGGCTGGCCGCCTGTGTGGGAAGGGGCAGAGCCGACCTAGGGGCAAGTTGGGCCTCTTGCTCTCCCTGCTGCCCTGAGGCTGCTGGGCCAAAGAGGTCTTGGGCATCCAGCCCCTTGCTGGTCCCTTCCCTCTGACGAGGCCCTCTGAGCTCCAGCACCTTGCAGTGTGGAGACAGCCCCTGCCAGCAACCTCCTCTCCAAGGAGGCCTCAACCGAGGCCTAGGCCCAGGGGAAAGGCACGAGCGGAGATGAGCCAGTGGAGGCGCACGGGCATGTCTGGACGCAGTCCCCGCAGCCTGCCCCTTGGTGGGGCAGTACCCCCGGAGGCCAGGAAGGTCTGGGTAAGGCTGCGAGGGGCAGGGGCCCTGCTGGGTCGTGCCCCTGGCCTGTGGGGCGTCTGAGCACAACCGGCACTCTCCCGCTGGAAGACCTCCCCGTCTGCCTCCAAAGGCCGGTTTGCAAGCACTCCCGCCCGCTGTTCCCGCCAGGCACGCACAATGCTCCCAAGCCCGGGAGAAAAGCGCTTCGGGGTGGTGCTCTTTCCGGGCCCTTGCCCCTGAGCCTGGGGGCCAGGCAGTTGGAACACACTCCCAGGCCAATGCAGAACGACATGCACACGTCTGTTCCTGCCCCCTACACCGGCAGAGAGCTCGGGAGAGCCAGAGACTGCCAGGCTGCTGCTGGGCTGGCTGCCTGTGTGGGACGGGGCAGACCCGACCTAGGGGCAAGTTGGGCCTCTTGCTCTCCCTGCTGCCCTGAGGCTGCAGGGCCAAAGACGTCTTGGGCATCCAGCCCCTTACTGGTCCCTTCCCTCTGACGAGGCCCTCTGAGCTCCAGCACCTTGCAGTGTGGAGACAGCCCCTGCCAGCAATCTCCTCTCCAAGGAGGCCTCAACCGAGGCCTAGGCCCAGGGGAAAGGCACCAGCGGGGTTGAGCCAGGGGAGGCGCCCGGGCATGTCTGGACCCTGTCCCCGCAGCCTGCCCCTTGGTGGGGCAGTACCCCCGGGGGCCAGGAAGGTCTGGGCAAGACTGGCCAGGGGCAGGGGCCCTGCTGGGTCCTGCCCCTGGCCTGTGGGGCCTCTGAGCACAACCGGCCCTCTCCCACTGGAAGACCTCCCCGGCTGCCTCCAAAGGCCGGTTTGCAAGCACTCCCGCCCACTGTTCCCGCCAGGCGCGCACAATGCTCCCAAGCCCGGGAGAAAAGCGCTTCGGGGTGGTGGTCTCTCCGGGCCCTTGCCCCTGAGCCTGGGGGCCAGGCAGGGGATCCACAGTCCCAGGCCAAGGCAGAACCACATGCACACGTCTGTTCCTGCCCCATCCACCGGCAGAGAGCTGGGGGGAGCCAGAGTCTGTCAGGCAGCTGCTGGGCTGGCCGCCTGTGTGGGAAGGGGCAGAGCCGACCTAGGGGCAAGTTGGGCCTCTTGCTCTCCCTGCTGCCCTGAGGCTGCTGGGCCAAAGAGGTCTTGGGCATCCAGCCCCTTGCTGGTCCCTTCCCTCTGACGAGGCCCTCTGAGCTCCAGCACCTTGCAGTGTGGAGACAGCCCCTGCCAGCAACCTCCTCTCCAAGGAGGCCTCAACCGAGGCCTAGGCCCAGGGGAAAGGCACCAGCGGGGATGAGCCAGTGGAGGGGCCCGGGCATGTCTGGACCCAGTCCCCGCAGCCTGCCCCTTGGTGGGGTAGTACCCCCGGAGTCCAGGAAGGTCTGGGCAAGGCTGCCAGAGGCAGGGGCCCTGCTGGGTCCTGCCCCTGGCCTCTGGGGCCTCTGAGAACAACTGGCACTCTCCCGCTGGAAGACCTCCCCGGCTGCCTCCAAAGGCTGGTTTGCAAGCACTCAATCCCGCTGTTCACGCCAGCTGCGCACAATGCTCCCAAGCCCGGGAGAAAAGCATTTTGGGGTGGTGCTCACTCCGGGCTTTGGAAGACCTCCCCGGCTGCCTCCAAGGCCGGTTTGCAAGCACTTCTGCCTGCTGTTCCCGCCACCCGCGCACAATGCTCCCAAGCCCGGGAGAAAAGCGTTTCGGGGTGGTGTTCTCTCTGGGCCCAAGAAAGACCTCCCGGGCTGCCCCCAAATGCCGGTTTGCAAGCACTCCCACTCGCTGTTCCCGCCATCCGTGCAAATGCTCCAAGCCCAGGAGAAAAGCCCTTCAGGGTGGTGCTCTCTCCCGGCCCTTGGAAGAGCTCCCCGGATGCCTCCAAAGGCTGGATTTCAAGTACTCCCTCCCGCTGTCCCGCCAGCTGCACACAATGCTCCCAATCACGGGAGAAAAGCGCTTCAGGGTGGTGCTCTCTACGGGCCCTTGGAAGACCTCCCCGGCTGCCTGCAAAGGCCGGTTTTCAAGCACTCCTGCCTGCTGTTCCCGCCACCCGCGCACAATACTCCCAAGCCCGGGAGAAAAGCGCTTCGGGGTGGTGCTCTCTACAGGCCCTTGGAAGACCTCCCCCGCTGCCTCCAAAGGCCGGTTTGCAAGGACTCCTTCCTGCTGTTCCCGCCAGCCACGCACAATGCTCCCAAGCCCGGGAGAAAAGTGCTTCGGGGTGGTGATCTCTCCGGGCCCTTGGAAGTCGTCCCCGGCTGCCTCCAAAGGCCGGTTTGCAAGCACTCATGCCCGTTGTTCCCACCAGCCGCGCACAATGCTCCCAAGCCCGGGAGAAAAGCATTTTGGGGTGGTGCTCACTCCGGGCCCTTGGAAGACCTCCCCGGCTGCCTCCAAAGGCCAGTTTGCAAGCAGTCCTGCCTGCTGTTCCCGCCAGCCGCGCACAATGCTCCCAAGCCCGGGAGAAAAGCGCTTCGGGGTGGTGCTCTCTCCGGGCCCTTGGAAGACGTCCCCGGGTGCCTCCAAAGGCCGGTTTGCAAGCACTCATGCCCGTTGTTCCCACCAGCCGCGCACAATGCTCCCAAGCCCGGGAGAAAAGCATTTTGGGGTGGTGCTCACTCCGGGCCCTTGGAAGACCTCCCCGGCTGCCTCCAAAGGCCAGTTTGCAAGCAGTCCTGCCTGCTGTTCCCGCCAGCCGCGCACAATGTTCCCAAGCCCGGGAGAAAAGCGCTTCGGGGTGGTGCTCTCTCCGGGCACTTTCAAGACCTCCCCGGCTGCCTCCAAAGGCCGGTTTGTAAGTACTCATTCCCGCTGCTTCCGCCAGCCACGCACAATGCTCCCAAGCCCGGGAGAAAAGCATTTTGGGGTGGTGCTCTCTCCGGGCCCTTGGAAGACCTCCCGGGCTGCCTCCAAAGGCCGGTTTGCAAGCATTCATGTCCGTTGTTCCCGACAGCCGCGCACAATGCTCCCAAGCCCGAGAGAAAAGCATTTTGGGGTGGTGATCAGTCCGGCCCTTGGAAGATCTCCCCGGCTGCCTCCAAAGGACAGTTTGCAAGCACTCATGCCCGCTGTTCCCGCCAGCCGCGCACAATGCTCCCAAGACCGTGAGAAAAGCGCTTCGGGGTGGTGTTCTCTCAGGGACCATGGAGGACCTCCCCGGCTGCCCCCAAAGGCCGGTTTGCAAGCATTCCCACTCGCTGTTCCCGCCAGGCACACACAATGTTCCAAAACCCCGGAGAAAAGCGCTTCGGGGTGGTGGTCTCTCCGGGCCCCTGCCCCTGAGCCTGGGGGCCAGGCAGGGGATCCACAGTCCCAGGCCAAGGCAGAACCACATGCACACGTCTGTTCCTGCCCCATCCACCGGCAGAGAGCTGGGGGGAGCCAGAGTCTGTCAGGCAGCTGCTGGGCTGGCCGCCTGTGTGGGAAGGGGCAGAGCCGACCTAGGGGCAAGTTGGGCCTCTTGCTCTCCCTGCTGCCCTGAGGCTGCTGGGCCAAAGAGGTCTTGGGCATCCAGCCCCTTGCTGGTCCCTTCCCTCTGACGAGGCCCTCTGAGCTCCAGCACCTTGCAGTGTGGAGACAGCCCCTGCCAGCAACCTCCTCTCCAAGGAGGCCTCAACCGAGGCCTAGGCCCAGGGGAAAGGCACCAGCGGAGATGAGCCAGTGGAGGCGCACGGGCATGTCTGGACGCAGTCCCCGCAGCCTGCCCCTTGGTGGGGCAGTACCCCCGGAGGCCAGGAAGGTCTGGGTAAGGCTGCGAGGGGCAGGGGCCCTGCTGGGTCGTGCCCCAGGCCTGTGGGGCGTCTGAGCACAACCGGCACTGTCCCGCTGGAAGACCTCCCCGTCTGCCTCCAAAGGCCGGTTTGCAAGCACTCCCGCCCGCTGTTCCCGCCAGGCACGCACAATGCTCCCAAGCCCGGGAGAAAAGCGCTTCGGGGTGGTGCTCTTTCCGGGCCCTTGCCCCTGAGCCTGGGGGCCAGGCAGTTGGAACACACTCCCAGGCCAATGCAGAACGACATGCACACGTCTGTTCCTGCCCCCTACACCGGCAGAGAGCTCGGGAGAGCCAGAGACTGCCAGGCTGCTGCTGGGCTGGCTGCCTGTGTGGGACGGGGCAGAGCCGACCTAGGGGCAAGTTGGGCCTCTTGCTCTCCCTGCTGCCCTGAGGCTGCAGGGCCAAAGACGTCTTGGGCATCCAGCCCCTTACTGGTCCCTTCCCTCTGACGAGGCCCTCTGAGCTCCAGCACCTTGCAGTGTGGAGACAGCCCCTGCCAGCAATCTCCTCTCCAAGGAGGCCTCAACCGAGGCCTAGGCCCAGGGGAAAGGCACCAGCGGGGTTGAGCCAGGGGAGGCGCCCGGGCATGTCTGGACCCTGTCCCCGCAGCCTGCCCCTTGGTGGGGCAGTACCCCCGGGGGCCAGGAAGGTCTGGGCAAGGCTGGCCAGGGGCAGGGGCCCTGCTGGGTCCTGCCCCTGGCCTGTGGGGCCTCTGAGCACAACCGGCCCTCTCCCACTGGAAGACCTCCCCGGCTGCCTCCAAAGGCCGGTTTGCAAGCACTCCCGCCCACTGTTCCCGCCAGGCGCGCACAATGCTCCCAAGCCCGGGAGAAAAGCGCTTCGGGGTGGTGGTCTCTCCGGGCCCTTGCCCCTGAGCCTGGGGGCCAGGCAGGGGATCCACAGTCCCAGGCCAAGGCAGAACCACATGCACACGTCTGTTCCTGCCCCATCCACCGGCAGAGAGCTGGGGGGAGCCAGAGTCTGTCAGGCAGCTGCTGGGCTGGCCGCCTGTGTGGGAAGGGGCAGAGCCGACCTAGGGGCAAGTTGGGCCTCTTGCTCTCCCTGCTGCCCTGAGGCTGCTGGGCCAAAGAGGTCTTGGGCATCCAGCCCCTTGCTGGTCCCTTCCCTCTGACGAGGCCCTCTGAGCTCCAGCACCTTGCAGTGTGGAGACAGCCCCTGCCAGCAACCTCCTCTCCAAGGAGGCCTCAACCGAGGCCTAGGCCCAGGGGAAAGGCACCAGCGGGGATGAGCCAGTGGAGGGGCCCGGGCATGTCTGGACCCAGTCCCCGCAGCCTGCCCCTTGGTGGGGCAGTACCCCCGGAGGCCAGGAAGGTCTGGGCAAGGCTGGCCAGGGTCAGGGTCCCTGCTGGGTCCTGCCCCTGGCCTGTGGGGCCTCTGAGCACAACCGGCCCTCTCCCACTGGAAGACCTCCCCGGCTGCCTTCAAAGGCGGGTTTGCCAACACTCCCGCCCGCTGTTCCCGCCAGGCACGCACAACGCTCCCAAGGCCAGGAGAAGAGCGCTTCGGGGTGTTGCTCTCTCCGGGCCCTTGCCCCTGAGCCTGGGGTCCAGGCAGTGGGTCCACACTCCCAGACCAAGGCAGAACCACATGCACACGTCTGTTCCTAACCCGTGAACCGGCAGAGAGCTCGGGGGAGCCAGAGTCTATCAGGCAGCTGCTGGGTTGGCTGCCTGTGTGGGAAGGGGCAGAGCCGACCTAGGGGCAAGTTGGGCCTCTTGCTCTCCCTGCTGCCCTGAGGCTGCTGGGCCAAAGAGGTCTTGGGCATCCAGCCCCTTGCTGGTCCCTTCCCGCTGACGAGGCCCTCTGAGCTCCAGCACCTTGAAGTGTGGAGACAGCCCCTGCCAGCAACCTCCTCTCCAAGGAGGCATCAACCGAGGCCTATGCCCAGGGGAAAGGCACCAGCGGGGATGAGCCTGGGGAGGCGCCCAGGCATGTCTGGACCCAGTCCCCGCAGCCTGCCCCTTGGTGGGGCAGTACCCCCGGAGGCCAGGAAGGTCTGGGCAAGGCTGGCCAGGGGCAGGGGCCCTGCTGCGTCCTGCCCCTGGCCTGTGGGGCCTCTGAGCACAACCGGCCCTCTCCCACTGGAAGACCTCCCCGGCTGCCTCCAAAGGCCAGTTTGCAAGCGCTCCCGCCCACTGTTCCCAGCAGGCGTGCACAATGCTCCCAAGCCCGGGAGAAAAGCGCTTGAGGGTGGTGCTCTCTCCGGGCCCTTGCCCCTGAGCGTGGGGGCGAGGCAGTGGGTCCACACTCCCAGACCAACGCAGAACCACATGCACACGTCTGTTCCTGACCCCTGCACCGGCAGAGAGCTCGGGGGAGCCAGAGTCTGTCAGGCAGCTGCTGGGCTGGCCGCCTGTGTGGGAAGGGGCAGAGCCGACCTAGGGGCAAGTTGGGCCTCTTCCTCTCCCTGCTGCCCTGAGGCTGCTGGGCCAAAGAGGTCTTGGGCATCCAGCCCCTTGCTGGTCCCTTCCCTCTGACGAGGCCCTCTGAGCTCCAGCACCTTGCAGTGTGGAGACAGCCCCTGCCAGCAACCTCCTCTCCAAGGAGGCCTCAACTGAGGCCTAGGCCCAGGGGAAAGGCACCAGCGGGGATGAGCCTGGGGAGGCGCCCGGGCATGTCTGGACCCAGTCCCCGCAGCCTGCCCCTTGGTGGGGCAGTAGCCCCGGAGGCCAGGAGGGTCTGGGCAAGGCTACCAGGGGCAGGGACACTGCTGGGTCCTGCCCCTGGCCTGTGGGGCGTCTGAGCACAACCGGCACTCTCCCGCTGGAAGACCTCCCCGGCTGCCTCCAAAGGCCGGTTTGCAAGCACTCCCGCCCGCTGTTCCCGCCAGGCACGCACAATGCTCCCAAGCCCGGGAGAAAAGCGCTTCGGGGTGGTGCTCTCTCCGGGCCCTTGCCCCTGAGCCTGGGGGACAGGCAGGGGGAACACACTTCCAGGCCAAGGCAGAACGACATGCACACGTCTGTTCCTGCCCCCTACACCGGCAGAGAGTTCGGGGGAGCCAGAGACTGCCAGGCTGCTGCTGGGCTGGCTGCCTGTGTGGGACGGGGTAGAGCCGACCTAGGGGCAAGTTGGGCCTCTTGCTCTCCCTGCTGCCCTGAGGCTGCTGGGTCAAAGAGGTCTTGGGCATCCAGCCCTTTGCTGGTCCTTTCCCTCTGACGAGGCCCTCTGAGCTCCAGCACCTTGCAGTGTGCAGACAGCCCCTGCCGGCAACCTCCTCTCCAAGGAGGCCTCAACTGAGGCCTAGGCCCAGGGGAAAGGCACCAGCGGGGATGAGCCTGGGGAGGCGCCCGGGCATGTCTGGACCCAGGCCCCGCAGCCTGCCCCTTGGTGGGGTAGTACCCCCGGAGGCCAGGAAGGTCTGGGCAAGGCTGCCAGAGGCAGGGGCCCTGCTGGGTCCTGCCCCTGGCCTGTGGGGCCTCTGAGAACAACTGGCACTCTCCCGCTGGAAGACCTCCCCGGCTGCCTCCAAAGGCTGGTTTGCAAGCACTCAATCCCGCTGTTCACGCCAGCTGCGCACAATGCTCCCAAGCCCGGGAGAAAAGCATTTTGGGGTGGTGCTCACTCCGGGCTTTGGAAGACCTCCCCGGCTGCCTCCAAGGCCGGTTTGCAAGCACTTCTGCCTGCTTTTCCCGCCACCCGCGCACAATGCTCCCAAGCCCGGGAGAAAAGCGTTTCGGGGTGGTGTTCTCTCTGGGCCCAAGAAAGACCTCCCGGGCTGCCCCCAAATGCCGGTTTGCAAGCACTCCCACTCGCTGTTCCCGCCATCCGTGCAAATGCTCCAAGCCCAGGAGAAAAGCCCTTCAGGGTGGTGCTCTCTCCCGGCCCTTGGAAGACCTCCCCGGCTGCCTCCAAAGGCTGGATTTCAAGTACTCCCTCCCGCTGTCCCGCCAGCTGCACACAATGCTCCCAATCACGGGAGAAAAGCGCTTCAGGGTGGTGCTCTCTACGGGCCCTTGGAAGACCTCCCCGTTTGTCTCCAAAGGCCGGTTTGCAAGCACTCATGCCCGCTGTTCCCGCCAGCCGCGCACAATGCTCCCAAGCCTAGGAGAAAAGCGCTTCGGGGTGGTGCTCTCTCCCGGCCCTTGGAAGACCTCCCCGGCTGCCTCCAAAGGCCAGTTTGCAAGCACTCAATCCCGCTGTTCCCGCCAGCCGCGCACAATGCTCCCAAGCCCGGGAGAAAAGCGCTTCGGGGTGGTGCTCTCTCCTGGCCCTTGGAAGACCTCCCCGGCTGCCTCCAAAGGCTGGTTTTCGAGAACTCCCTCCCGCTGACCCGCCAGCCGCACACAATGCTCCCAAGCCCGGGAGAAAAGCATTTTGGGGTGGTCTCTCTCCGGGCCCTTGGAAGACTCCCCGGCTGCCTCTAAAGGCCGGTTTGCAAGCACTCATGTCCTCTGTTCCCGACAGCCGCGAACAATGCTCCCAATTCCGTGAGAAAAGTGCTTCGGGATGGTGCTCTCTCCGGGCCCTTGGAAGACCTCCCAAGCTGCCTCCAAAGGCCGGTTTGCAAGCACTCCCGCCCGCTGTTCCCGCCAGCCTCGCACAATGCTCCCAAGACCGGGAGAAAAGCGCTTCGGGGTGGTGTTCTCTCCGTGCCAATGGAGGACCTCCCTGGCTGCCCCCAAAGGCCGGTTTGCAAGCACTCCCACTCGCTGTTCCCGCCAGCCACGCACAATCCTCCAAAACCCCGGAGAAAAGCGCTTCGGGGTGGTGTTCTCTCCGTGCCCATGGAAGACCTCCCGGGGTGCCCCCAAAGGCCGGTTTGCAAGCACTCCCACTCGCTGTTCCCGCCATCCGCGCACAATGCTCCCAAGCCCGGGAGAAAAGCATTTTGGGGTGGTGCTCACTCCGGGCCCTTGGAAGACCTCCCCGGCTGCCTCCAAATGCCAGTTTGCAAGCAGTCCTGCCTGCTGTTCCCGCCAGCCGCGCACAATGTTCCCAAGCCCGGGAGAAAAGCGCTTCGGGGTGGTGCTCTCTCCGGGCACTTTCAAGACCTCCCCGGCTGCCTCCAAAGGCCGGTTTGCAAGGACTCCTTCCTGCTGTTCCCGCCATCCGCGCACAATGCTCCCAAGCCCGGGAGAAAAGCATTTTGGGGTGGTGCTCTCTCCGGGCCCTTGGAAGACCTCCCGGGCTGCCTCCAAAGGCCGGTTTGCAAGCATTCATGTCCGTTGTTCCCGACAGCCGCGCACAATGCTCCCAAGCCCGAGAGAAAAGCATTTTGGGGTTGTGATCAGTCCGGCCCTTGGAAGACCTCCCCGGCTGCCTCCAAAGGACAGTTTGCAAGCACTCATGCCCGCTGTTCCCGCCAGCCGCGCACAATGCTCCCAAGACCGTGAGAAAAGCGCTTCGGGGTGGTGTTCTCTCAGGGACCATGGAGGACCTCCCCGGCTGCCCCCAAAGGCCGGTTTGCAAGCATTCCCACTCGCTGTTCCCGCCAGGCACACACAATGTTCCAAAACCCCGGAGAAAAGCGCTTCGGGGTGGTGGTCTCTCCGGGCCCCTGCCCCTGAGCCTGGGGGCCAGGCAGGGGATCCACAGTCCCAGGCCAAGGCAGAACCACATGCACACGTCTGTTCCTGCCCCCTCCACCGGCAGAGAGCTGGGGGGAGCCAGAGTCTGTCAGGCAGCTGCTGGGCTGCCCGCCTGTGTGGGAAGGGGCAGAGCCGACCTAGGGGCAAGTTGGGCCTCTTGCTCTCCCTGCTGCCCTGAGGCTGCTGGGCGAAAGAGGTCTTGGGCATCCAGCCCCTTGCTGGTCCCTTCCCTCTGACGAGGCCCTCTGAGCTCCAGCACCTTGCAGTGTGGAGACAGCCCCTGCCAGCAACCTCCTCTCCAAGGAGGCCTCAACCGAGGCCTAGGCCAGGGGAAAGGCACCAGCGGAGATGAGCCAGTGGAGGCGCACGGGCATGTCTGGACCCAGTCCCCGCAGCCTGCCCCTTGGTGGGGCAGTACCCCCGGAGGCCACGAAGGTCTGGGCAAGGCTGCGAGGGGCAGGGGCCCTGCTGGGTCGTGCCCCTGGCCTGTGGGGCGTCTGAGCACAACCGGCACTCTCCCGCTGGAAGACCTCCCCGTCTGCCTCCAAAAGCCGGTTTGCAAGCACTCCCGCCCGCTGTTCCCGCCAGGCACGCACAATGCTCCCAAGCCCGGGAGAAAAGCGCTTCGGGGTGGTGCTCTCTCCGGGCCCTTGCCCCTGAGCCTGGGGGCCAGGCAGGGGATCCACAGTCCCAGGCCAAGGCACAACAACATGCACACGTCTGTTCCTGCCCCCTCCACCGGCAGAGAGCTGGGGGGAGCCAGAGTCTGTCAGGCAGCTGCTGGGCTGGCCGCCTGTGTGGGAAGGGGCAGAGCCGACCTAGGGGCAAGTTGGGCCTCTTGCTCTCCCTGCTGCCCTGAGGCTGCTGGGCCAAAGAGGTCTTGGGCATCCAGCCCCTTGCTGGTCCCTTCCCTCTGACGAGGCCCTCTGAGCTCCAGCACCTTGCAGTGTGGAGACAGACCCTGCCAGCAACCTCCTCTCCAAGGAGGCCTCAACCGAGGCCTAGGCCCAGGGGAAAGGCACCAGCGGGGATGAGCCAGTGGAGGGACCCGGGCATGTCTGGACCCAGTCCCCACAGCCTGCCCCTTGGTGGGGCAGTACCCCCGGAGGCCAGGAAGGTCTGGGCAAGGCTGGCCAGGGGCAGGGTCCCTGCTGGGTCCTGCCCCTGGCCTGTGGGGCCTCTGAGCACAACCGGCCCTCTCCCACTGGAAGACCTCCCCGGCTGCCTTCAAAGGCGGGTTTGCCAACACTCCCGCCCGCTGTTCCCGCCAGGCACGCACAACGTTCCCAAGGCCAGGAGAAAAGCGCTTCGGGGTGTTGCTCTCTCCGGGCCCTTGCCCCTGAGCCTGGGGTCCAGGCAGTGGGTCCACACTCCCAGACCAAGGCAGAACCACATGCACACGTCTGTTCCTGACCCCTGAACCGGCAGAGAGCTCGGGGGAGCCAGAGTCTATCAGGCAGCTGCTGGGTTGGCTGCCTGTGTGGGAAGGGGCAGAGCCGACCTAGGGGCAAGTTGGGCCTCTTGCTCTCCCTGCTGCCCTGAGGCTGCTGGGCCAAAGAGGTCTTGGGCATCCAGCCCCTTGCTGGTCCCTTCCCGCTGACGAGGCCCTCTGAGCTCCAGCACCTTGCAGTGTGGAGACAGCCCCTGCCAGCAACCTCCTCTCCAAGGAGGCATCAACCGAGGCCTATGCCCAGGGGAAAGGCACCAGCGGGGATGAGCCTGGGGAGGCGCCCAGGCATGTCTGGACCCAGTCCCCGCAGCCTGCCCCTTGGTGGGGCAGTACCCCCGGAGGCCAGGAAGGTCTGGGCAAGGCTGGCCAGGGGCAGGGGACCTGCTGGGTCCTGCCCCTGGCCTGTGAGGCCTCTGAGCACAACCGGCCCTCTCCCACTGGAAGACCTCCACGGCTGCCTCCAAAGTCCTGTTTGCAAACACTCCCGCCCGCTGTTCACGCCAGTCTCGCACACTGCTCCCAAGCCCGGGAGAAAAGCGCTTCAGGGTGGTGCTCTCTCCGGGCCCTTGCCCCTGAGCCTGGGGGCAAGGCAGGGGGAACACACTCCCAGGCCAAGGCAGAACCACATGCCCACGTCTGTTCCTGTCCCCTGCACCGGCAGAGAGCTTGGGGGAGCCAGAGTCTGTCAGGCAGCTGCTGAGTTGGCCGCCTGTGTGGGAAGGGGCAGAGCCGCCCTAGGGGCAAGTTGGGCCTCTTGCTCTCCCTGCTGCCCTGAGGCTGCTGGGCCAAAGAGGTCTTGGGCATCCAGCCCCTTACTGGTCCCTTCCCTCTGACGAGGCCCTCTGAGCTCCAGCACCTTGCAGTGTGGAGACAGCCCCTGCCAGCAACCTCCTCTCCAAGGAGGCCTCAACCGAGGCCTAGGCTAGGGGAAAGGCACCAGCGGGGATGAGCCTGGGGAGGCGCCCGGGCATGTCTGGACCCAGTCCCCGCAGCCTGCCCCTTGGTGGGGCAGTACCCCCGGAGGCCAGGAAGGTCTGGGCAAGGCTGGCCAGGGGCAGGGGCCCTGCTGCGTCCTGCCCCTGGCCTGTGGGGCCTCTGAGCACAACCGGCCCTCTCCCACTGGAAGACCTCCCCGGCTGCCTCCAAAGGCCGGTTTGCAAGCGCTCCCGCCCACTGTTCCCAGCAGGCGTGCACAATGCTCCCAAGCCCGGGAGAAAAGCGCTTCAGGGTGGTGCTCTCTCCGGGCCCTTGCCCCTGAGCCTGGGGGCAAGGCAGGGTGTCCACACTCCCAGGACAAGGCAGAACCACATGCACACGTCTGATCTGCCCCCTGCACCGGCAGAGAGCTCGGGGGAGCCAGAGTCTGTCAGGCAGCTGCTGGGCTGGCCGCCTGTGTGGGAAGGGGCAGAGCCGACCTAGGGGCAAGTTGGGCCTCTTGCTCTCCCTGCTGCCCTGAGGCTGCTGGGCCAAAGAGGTCTGGGCATCCAGCCCCTTGCTGGTCCCTTCCCTCGGACGAGGCCCTCTGAGCTCCAGCACGTTGCAGTGTGGAGACAGCCCCTGCCAGCAACCTCCTCTCCAGGGAGTCCTCAACCGAGGCCTAGGCCCAGGGGAAAGGCACCAGCGGGGATGAGCCTGGGGAGGCGCCCGGGCATGTCTGGACCCAGTCCCCGCAGCCTGCCCCTTGGTGGGGCAGTACCCCCGGAGGCCAGGAAGGTCTGGGCAATGCTGCCTGGGGCAGGGACACTGCTGGGTCCTGCCCCTGGCCTGTGGGGCGTCTGAGCACAACCGGCACTCTCCCGCTGGAAGACCTCCTCGTCTGCCTCGAAAGGCCGGTTTGAAAGCACTCCCGCCCGCTGTTCCCGCCAGGCACGCACAATGCTCCCAAGCCCGGGAGAAAAGCGCTTCGGGGTGGTGCTCTCACCGGGCCCTTGCCCCTGAGCCTGGGGGCCAGGCAGGGGGAACACACTCCCAGGCCAAGGCAGAACGACATGCACACGTCTGTTCCTGCCCCCTACACCGGCAGAGAGCTCGGGGGAGCCAGAGACTGCCAGGCTGCTGCTGGGCTGGCCGCCTGTGTGGGACGGGGCAGAGCCGACCTAGGGGCAAGTTGGGCCTCTTGCTCTCCCTGCTGCCCTGAGGCTGCTGGGTCAAAGAGGTCTTGGGCATCCAGCCCTTTGCTGGTCCCTTCCCTCTGACGAGGCCCTCTGATCTCCAGCACCTTGCAGTGTGGAGACAGCCCCTGCCAGCAACCTCCTCTCCAAGGAGGCCTCAACCGAGGCCTAGGCCCAGGGGAAAGGCACCAGCGGGGATGAGCCTAGGGAGGCGCCCGGGGATGTCTGGACCCAGTCCCCGCAGCCTGCCCCTTGGTGGGGCAGTACCCCCGGAGGCCAGGAAGGTCTAGGCAAGGCTGGCCAGGGTCAGGGTCCCTGCTGGGTCCTGCCCCTGGCCTGTGGGGCCTCTGAGCACAACCAGCCCTCTCCCACTGGAAGACCTCCCCGGCTGCCTCCAAAGTCCTGTTTGCTAACACTCCCGCCCGCTGTTCACGCCAGGCTCGCACAATGCTCCCAAGCCCGGGAGAAAAGCGCATTGGGGTGGTTCTCTCTCCGGGCCCTTGCCCCTGAGCCTGCGGGCAAGGCACGGGGAACACACTCCCTGGCCAAGGCAGAACCACATGCCCACGTCTGTTCCTGTCCCCTGCACCGGCAGAGAGCTTGGGGGAGCCAGAGTCTGGCAGGCAGCTGCTGGGTTGGCCGCCTGTGTGGGAAGGGGCAGAGCCGACCGAGGGGCAAGTTGGGCCTCTTCCTCTCCCTGCTGCCCTGAGGCTGCTGGGCCAAAGACGTCTTGGGCATCCAGCCCCTTACTGGTCCCTTCCCTCTGACGAGGCCCTCTGAGCTCCAGCACCTTGCAGTGTGGAGACAGCCCCTGCCAGCAACCTCCTCTCCAAGGAGGCCTCAACCGAGGCCTAGGCCCAGGGGAAAGGCACCAGCGGGGATGAGCCAGGGGAGGCGCCCTGGCATGTCTGGACCCAGTCCCCGCAGCCTGCCCCTTGGTGGGGCAGTACCCCCGGAGGCCAGGAAGGTCTGGGCAAGGCTGGCCAGGGGCAGGGGCCCTGCTGCGTCCTGCCCCTGGCCTGTGGGGCCTCTGAGCACAACCGGCCCTCTCCCACTGGAAGACCTCCCCGGCTGCCTCCAAAGGCCGGTTTGCAAGCGCTCCCGCCCACTGTTCCCAGCAGGCGTGCACAATGCTCCCAAGCCCGGGAGAAAAGCGCTTCAGGGTGGTGCTCTCTCCGGGCCCTTGCCCCTGAGCCTGGGGGCAAGGCAGGGGGTCCACACTCCCAGGCCAAGGCAGAACCACATGCACACGTCTGTTCCTGCCCCCTGCACCGGCAGAGAGCTCGGGGGAGCCAGAGTATGTCAGGCAGCTGCTGGGCTAGCCGCCTGTGTGGGAAGGGGCAGAGCCGACCTAGGGGCAAGTTGTGCCTCTTGCTCTCCCTGCTGCCCTGAGGCTGCTGGGCCAAAGAGTTCTTGGGCGTCCAGCCCCTTGCTGGTCCCTTCCCTCTGACGAGGCCCTCTGAGCTCCAGCACCTTGCAGTGTGGAGACAGCCCCTGCCAGCAACCTCCTCTCCAAGACGCCTAAACCGAGGCCTAGGCCCAGGGGAAAGGCACCAGTGGGGATGACCCTGGGGAAGCGCCCGGGCATGTCTGGACCCAGTCCCCGCAGCCTGCCCCTTGGTGGGGCAGTACCCCTGAGGCCAGGAAGGTCTGGGAAAGGCTGGCCAGGGGCAGGGGACCTGCTGGGTCCTGCCCCTGGCCTGTGGGGCCTCTGAGCACAACCGGCCCTCTCCCAATGGAAGACCTCCCCGGCTGCCTCCAAAGGCCGGTTTGCAAGCACTCCCGCCCACTGTTCCCACAAAGCACGCACAATGCTCCCAAGCCCGGGAGAAAAGCGCTTCGGGGTGTTGCTCTCTCCGGGCCCTTGCCCCTGAGCCTGGGGTCCAGGCAGTGGGTCCACACTCCCAGACCAAGGCAGAACCACATGCACACGTGTGTTCCTGCCCCCTACACCGGCAGAGAGCTCGGGGGAGCCAGAGACTGCCAGGCTGCTGCTGGGCTGGCTGCCTGTGTGGTACGGGGCAGAGCCGACCTAGGGGCATGTTGGGCCTCTTGCTCTCCCTGCTGCCCTGAGGCTGCTGGGTCAAAGAGGTCTTGGGCATCCAGCGCTTTGCTGGTGCCTTCCCTCTGACGAGGCCCTCTGAGCTCCAGCACCTTGCAGTGTGGAGACAGCCCCTGTCAGCAACCTCCTCTCCAAAGAGTCCTCAACCGAGGCCTACAACCAGGGGAAAGGCACCAGCGGGGATGATCCTGGGGAGGCGCACAGACATGTCTGGACCCAGTCTCCTCAGCCTGCCCCTTGGTGGGGCAGTACCCCCGGAGGCCAGGAAGGTCTGGGCAAGTCTGGCCAGGGGCAGGGGCCCTGCTGGGTCCTGACCCTGGCCTGTGGGGCCTCTGAGCACAACCGGCCCTCTCCCACTGGACGACCTCCCCGGCTGCCTCCAAAGTCCTGTTTGCAACACTCCCGCCCGCTGTTCACGTCAGGAATGCACAAAGCTCCCAAGCCGGGGAGAAAAGCGCTTCGGTGTGGTGCTCTCTCCGGGCCCTTGCCCATGAGCCTGGGGGCAAGGCAGGGAGAACACACTCCCAGGCCAAGGCAGAACCACATGCCCACATCTGTTCCTGTCCCCTGCACCGGCAGAGAGCTTGGGGGAGCCAGAGTCTGTCAGGCAGCTGCTGGGTTGGCCGCCTGTGTGGGAAGCGGCAGAGCCGCCCTAGGGGCAAGTTGGGCCTCTTGCTCTCCCTGCTGCCCTGAGGCTGCTGGGCCAAAGATGTCTTGGGCATCCAGCCCTTTACTGGTCCCTTCTCTCTGACGAGGCTGTCTGAGCTGCAGCACCTTGCAGTGTGGAGACAGCCCCTGCCAGCAACCTCCTCTCCAAGGAGGCCTCAACCGAGGCCTAGGCCCAGGGGAAAGGCACCAGCGGGGATGAGCCAGGGGAGGCGCCCGAGCATGTCTGGACCCAGTCCCCGCAGCCTGCCCCTTGGTGGGGCAGTACCCCCGGAGGCCAGGAAGGTCTGGGCAAGGCTGGCCAGGGGCAGGGGCCCTGCTGCGTCCTGCCCTTGGCCTGTGGGGCCTCTGAGCACAACCGGCCCTCTCCCACTGTAAGACCTCCCCGGCTGCCTCCAAAGGCCGGTTTGCAAGCGCTCCCGCCCACTGTTCCCAGCAGGCGTGCACAATGCTCCTAAGCCCGGGAGAAAAGCGCTTCGGGGTGGTGCTCTCTCCGGGCCCTTGCCCCTGAGCCTGGGGGCAAGGCAGGGTGTCCACACTCCCAGGCCAAGGCAGAACCACATGCACACGACTGATCTGCCCCCTGCACCGGCAGAGAGCTCGGGGGAGCCAGAGTCTGTCAGGCAGCTGCTGGGCTGGCCGCCTGTGTGGGAAGGGGCAGAGCCGGCCTAGGGGCAAGTTGGGCCTCTTGCTCTCCCTGCTGCCCTGAGGCTGCTGGGCCAAAGAGGTCTTGGGCATCCAGCCCCTTGCTGGTCCCTTCCCTCTGATGAGGCCCTCTGAGCTCCAGCACCTTGCAGTGTGGAGACAGCCCCTGCCAGCAACCTCCTCTCCAAGGAGGCCTCAACCGAGGCCTAGGCCCAGGGGAAAGGCACCAGCGGGGATGAGCCTGGGGAGGCGCCCGGGCATGTCTGGACCCAGTCCCCGCAGCCTGCCCCTTGGTGGGGCAGTACCACCGGAGGCCAGGAAGGTCTGGGCAAGGCTGGCCAGGGGCAGGGGCCCTGCTGGGTCCTGCCCCTGGCCTGTAGGGCCTCTGAGCACAACCGGCCCTCTCCCGCTGGAAGACCTCCCCGGCTGCCTCCAAAGGCCAGTTTGCCAACACTCCTGCCCGCTGTTCCCGCCAGGCACGCACAATGCTCCCAATCCCAGGAGAAAAGCGCTTCGGGGTGGTGGTCTCTCCGGGCCCCTGCCCCTGAGCCTGGGGGCCAGGCAGGGGATCCACAGTCCCAGGCCAAGGCAGAACCACATGCACACGTCTGTTCCTGCCCCCTCTACCGGCAGAGAGCTGGGGGGAGCCAGAGTCTGTCAGGCAGCTGCTGGGCTGGCCGCCTGTGTGGGAAGGGGCAGAGCCGACCTAGGGGCAAGTTGGGCCTCTTGCTCTCCCTGCTGCCCTGAGGCTGCTGTGCCAAAGAGGTCTTGGGCATCCAGCCCCTTGCTGGTCCCTTCCCTCTGACGAGGCCCTCTGAGCTCCAGCACCTTGCAGTGTGGAGACAGCCCCTGCCAGCAACCTCCTCTCCAAGGAGGCCTCAACCGAGGCCTAGGCCCAGGGGAAAGGCACCAGCGGGGATGAGCCAGTGGAGGCGCACGGGCATGTCTGGACCCAGTCCCCGCAGCCTGCCCCTTGGTGGGGCAGTACCCCCGGAGGCCAGGAAGGTCTGGGCAAGGCTGGCCAGGGGCAGGGGCCCTGCTGGGTCCTGCCCCTGGCCTGTGGGGCCTCTGAGCACAACCGGCCCTCTCCCACTGGAAGACCTCCCCGGCTGCCTCCAAAGGCCGGTTTGCCAACACTCCCGCCCACTGTTCCCGCCAGGCACGCACAATGCTTCCAAGCCCGGGAGAAAAGCGCTTCGGGGTGTTGCTCTCTCCGGGCCCTTGCCCATGAGCCTGGGGTCCAGGCAGTGTGTCCACACTCCCAGACCAAGGCAGAACCACATGCACACGTCTGTTCCTGACCCCTGCACCGGCAGAGCGCTCGGGGGAGCCACAGTCTGTCAGGCAGCTGCTGGGTTGGCTGCCTGTGTGGGAAGGGGCAGAGCCGACCTAGGGGAAGTTGGGCCTCTTCCTCTCCCTGCTGCCCTGAGGCTGCTGGGCCAAAGAGGTCTTGGGTATCCAGCCCCTTGCTGGTCCCTTCCCGCTGCCGAGGCCCTCTGAGCTCCAGCACCTTGCAGTGTGGAGACAGCCCCTGCCAGCAACCTCCTCTCCAAGGAGGCCTCAACCGAGGCCTAGGCCCAGGGGAAAGGCACCAGCGGGGATGAGCCTGGGGAGGCGCCCGGGCATGTCTGGACCCAGTCCCCGCAGCCTGCCCCTTGGTGGGGTAGTAACGCCGGAGGCCAGGAGGGTCTGGGCAAGGCTGCCAGGGGCAGGGACACTGCTGGGTCCTGCCCCTGGCCTGTGGGGCGTCTGAGCACAACCGGCACTCTCCCGCTGGAAGACCTCCCTGGCTGCCTCCAAAGGCCGGTTTGCAAGCACTCCCGCCCGCTGTTCCCGCCAGGCACGCCCAATGCTACCAAGCCCGGGAGAAAAGCGCTTCGGGGTGGTGCTCTCTCCGGGCCCTTGCCCCTGAGCCTGGGGGCCAGGCAGGGGGAACACACTCCCAGGCCAAGGCAGAACGACATGCACACGTCTGTTCCTGCCCCCTACACCGGCAGAGAGCTCGGGGGAGCAAGAGACTGCCAGGCTGCTGCTGGGCTGGCTGCCTGTCTGGGATGGGGCAGAGCCGACCTAGGGGCAAGTTGGGCCTCTTGCTCTCCCTGCTGCCCTGAGGCTGCTGGGCCAAAGACGTCTTGGGCATCCAGCCCCTTACTGGTCTCTTCCCTCTGACGAGGCCCTCTGAGCTCCAGCACCTTGCACTGTGGAGACAGCCCCTGCCAGCAACCTCCTCTCCAAGGAGGCCTCAAGGGAGGCCTAGGCCCAGGGGAAAGGCACCAGCGGTGATGAGCCAGGGGAGGCGCCCGAGCATGTCTGGACCCAGTCCCCGCAGCCTGCCCCTTGGTGGGGCAGTACCCCCGGAGGCCAGGAAGGTCTGGGCAAGGCTGGCCAGGGGCAGGGGCCCTGCTGGGTCCTGCCCCTGGCCTGTGGGGCCTCTGAGCACAACCGGCCCTCTCCCACTGGAAGACCTCCCCGGCTGCCTCCAAAGGCCGGATGCAAGCGCTCCCGCCCACTGTTCCCAGCAGGCGTGCACAATGCTCCCAAGCCCGGGAGAAAAGCGCTTCAGGGTGGTGCTCTCTCTGGGCCCTTGCCCCTGAGCCTGGGGGCA
Source organism: Dama dama (assembly GCF_033118175.1). NCBI lineage: Eukaryota > Metazoa > Chordata > Mammalia > Artiodactyla > Cervidae > Dama > Dama dama. Next base: position 512,064 of record NW_026870886.1, read on the forward strand.
AGGCAGGGTGTCCACACTCCCAGGCCAAGGCAGAACCACATGCACACGTCTGATCTGCCCCCTGCACCGGCAGAGAGCTCGGGGGAGCCAGAGTCTGTCAGGCAGCTGCTGGGCTGGCCGCCTGTGTGGGAAGGGGCAGAGCCGACCTAGGGGCAAGATGGGCCTCTTGCTCTCCCTGCTGCCCTGAGGCTGCTGGGCCAAAGAGGTCTTGGCCATCCAGCCCCTTGCTGGTCCCTTCCCTCTGACGAGGCCCTCTGAGCTCCAGCACCTTGCAGTGTGGAGACAGCCCCTGCCAGCAACCTCCTCTCCAAGGAGGCCTCAACCGAGGCCTAGGCCCAGGGGAAAGGCACCAGCGGGGATGAGCCTGGGGAGGCGCCCGGGCATGACTGGACCCAGTCCCCGCAGCCTGCCCCTTGGTGGGGCAGTACCCCCGGAGGCCAGGAAGTTCTGGGCAAGGCTGGCCAGGGGCAGGGGCCCTGCTGGGTCCTGCCCCTGGCCTGTGGGGCCTCTGAGCACAACCGGCCCTCTCCCACTGGAAGACCTCCCCGGCTGCCTCCAAAGGCGGGTTTGCCAACACTCCCGCCCGCTGTTCTCGCCAGGCACGCACAATTCTCCCAAGCCCGGGAGAAAAGCGCTTCGGTGTGTTGCTCTCTCCGGGCCCTTGCCCCTGAGTGTGGGGGCCAGGCAGTGGTTCCACACTCCCAGACCAAGGCAGAACCACATGCACACGTCTGATCTGCCCCCTGCACCGGCAGAGAGCTCGGGGGAGCCAGAGTCTCTCAGGCAGGTGCTGGGCTGGCCGCCTGTGTGGGAAGGGGCAGAGCCGACCTAGGGGCAAGTTGGGCCTCTTGCTCTCCCTGCTGCCCTGAGGCTGTTGGGCCAAAGACGTCTTGGGCATCCAGCCCCTTACTGGTCCCTTCCCTCTGACGAGGCCCTCTGAGCTCCAGCACCTTGCAGTGTGGAGACAGCCCCTGCCAGCAATCTCCTCTCCAAGGAGGCCTCAACCGAGGCCTAGGCCCAGGGGAAAGGCACCAGCGGGGTTGAGCCAGGGGAGGCGCCCGGGCATGTCTGGACCCTGTCCCCGCAGCCTGCCCCTTGGTGGGGCAGTACCCCCGGAGGCCAGGAAGGTCTGGGCAAGGCTGGCCAGGGGCAGGGGCCCTGCTGGGTCCTGCCCCTGGCCTGTGGGGCCTCTGAGCACATCCGGCCCTCTCCCACTGGAAGACCTCCCCGGCTGCCTCCAAAGGCCGGTTTGCAAGCACTCCCGCCCACTGTTCCCGCCAGGCGCGCACAATGCTCCCAAGCCCGGGAGAAAAGCGCTTCGGGGTGGTGGTCTCTCCGGGCCCTTGCCCCTGAGCCTGGGGGCCAGGCAGGGGATCCACAGTCCCAGGCCAAGGCACAACAACATGCACACGTCTGTTCCTGCCCCCTCCACCGGCAGAGAGCTGGGGGGAGCCAGAGTCTGTCAGGCAGCTGCTGGGCTGGCCGCCTGTGTGGGAAGGGGCAGAGCCGACCTAGGGGCAAGTTGTGCCTCTTGCTCTCCCTGCTGCCCTGAGGCTGCTGGGCCAAAGAGGTCTTGGGCATCCAGCCCCTTGCTGGTCCCTTCCCTCTGACGAGGCCCTCTGAGCTCCAGCACCTTGCAGTGTGGAGACAGCCCCTGCCAGCAACCTCCTCTCCAAGGAGGCCTCAACCGAGGCCTAGGCCCAGGGGAAAGGCACCAGCGGGGATGAGCCAGTGGAGGCGCACGGGCATATCAGGACCCAGTCCCCGCAGCCTGCCCCTTGGTGGGGCAGTACCCCCGGAGGCCAGGAAGGTCTGGGCAAGGCTGGCCAGGGGCAGGGTCCCTGCTGGGTCCTGCTCCTGGCCTGTGGGGCCTCTGAGCACAACGGCCCTCTCCCACTGGAAGACCTCCCCGGCTGCCTCCAAAGGCGGGTTTGCCAACACTCCCGCCCGCTGTTCCCGCCAGGCACGCACAACGCTCCCAAGGCCAGGAGAAAAGCACTTCGGTGTGGTGCTCTCTCCGGGCCCTTGCCCCTGAGCCTGGGGGCAAGGCAGGGGGAACACACTCCCAGGCCAAGGCAGAACCACATGCCCACGTCTGTTCCTGTCCCCTGCACCGGCAGAGAGCTTGGGGGAGCCAGAGTCTTTCAGGCAGCTGCTGGGTTGGCCGCCTGTGTGGGAAGGGGCAGAGCCGCCCTAGGGGCAAGTTGGGCTTCTTGCTCTCCCTGCTGCCCTGAGGCTGCTGGGCCAAAGACGTCTTGGGCATCCAGCCCCTTACTGGTCCCTTCCCTCTGACGAGGCCCTCTGAGCTCCAGCACCTTGCAGTGTGGAGACAGCCCCTGCCAGCAACCTCCTCTCCAAGGAGGCCTCAACCGAGGCCTAGGCCCAGGGGAAAGGCACCAGCGGGGATGAGCCAGTGGAGGCGCCCGAGCATGTCTGGACCCAGTCCCCGCAGCCTGCCCCTTGGTGGGGCAGTACCCCCGGAGGCCAGGAAGGTCTGGGTAAGGCTGGCCAGGGGCAGGGTCCCTGCTGGGTCCTGCCCTTGGCCTGTGGGGCCTCTGAGCACAACCGGCCCTCTCCCACTGGAAGACCTCCCCGGCTGCCTCCAAAGGCCGGTTTGCAAGCGCTCCCGCCCACTGTTCCCAGCAGGCGTGCACAATGCTCCCAAGCCCGGGAGAAAAGCGCTTCGGGGTGGTGCTCTCTCCGGGCCCTTGCCCCTGAGCGTGGGGGCAAGGCAGGGTGTCCACACTCCCAGGCCAAGGCAGAACCACATGCACACGACTGATCTGCCCCCTGCACCGGCAGAAAGCTCGGGGGAGCCAGAGTCTGTCAGGCAGCTGCTGGGCTGGCCGCCTGTGTGGGAAGGGGCAGAGCCGACCTAGGGGCAAGTTGGGCCTCTTGCTCTCCCTGCTGCCCTGAGGCTGCTGGGCCAAAGAGGTCTTGGGCATCCAGCCCCTTGCTGGTCCCTTCCCTCTGATGAGGCCCTCTGAGCTCCAGCACCTTGCAGTGTGGAGACAGCCCCTGCCAGCAACCTCCTCTCCAAGGAGGCCTCAACCGAGGCCTAGGCCCAGGGGAAAGGCACCAGCGGGGATGAGCCTGGGGAGGCGCCCGGGCATGTCTGGACCCAGTCCCCGCAGCCTGCCCCTTGGTGGGGCAGTACCCCCGGAGGCCAGGAAGGTCTGGGCAAGGCTGGCCAGGGGCAGGGGCCCTGCTGGGTCCTGCCCCTGGCCTGTAGGGCCTCTGAGCACAACCGGCCCTCTCCCGCTGGAAGACCTCCCCGGCTGCCTCCAAAGGCCAGTTTGCCAACACTCCTGCCCGCTGTTCCCGCCAGGCACGCACAATGCTCCCAAGCCCAGGAGAAAAGCGCTTCGGGGTGGTGGTCTCTCCGGGCCCCTGCCCCTGAGCCTGGGGGCCAGGCAGGGGATCCACAGTCCCAGGCCAAGGCAGAACCACATGCACACGTCTGTTCCTGCCCCCTCTACCGGCAGAGAGCTGGGGGGAGCCAGAGTCTGTCAGGCAGCTGCTGGGCTGGCCGCCTGTGTGGGAAGGGGCAGAGCCGCCCTAGGGGCAAGTTGGGCCTCTTGCTCTCCCTGCTGCCCTGAGGCTGCTGTGCCAAAGAGGTCTTGGGCATCCAGCCCCTTGCTGGTCCCTTCCCTCTGACGAGGCCCTCTGAGCTCCAGCACCTTGCAGTGTGGAGACAGACCCTGCCAGCAACCTCCTCTCCAAGGAGGCCTCAACCGAGGCCTAGGCCCAGGGGAAAGGCACCAGCGGGGATGAGCCAGTGGAGGCGCACGGGCATATCAGGACCCAGTCCCCGCAGCCTGCCCCTTGGTGGGGCAGTACCCCCGGAGGCCAGGAAGGTCTGGGCAAGGCTGGCCAGGGGCAGGGTCCCTGCTGGGTCCTGCCCCTGGCCTGTGGGGCCTCTGAGCACAACCGGCCCACTCCCACTGGAAGACCTCCCCGGCTGCCTTCAAAGGCGGGTTTGCCAACACTCCCGCCCGCTGTTCCCGCCAGGCACGCACAACGCTCCCAAGGCCAGGAGAAAAGCGCTTCGGGGTGTTGCTCTCTCCGGGCCTTTGCCCTTGAGCCTGGGGTCCAGGCAGTGGGTCCACACTCCCAGACCAAGGCAGAACCACATGCACACGTCTGTTCCTGACCCCTGAACCGGCAGAGAGCTCGGGGGAGCCAGAGTCTATCAGGCAGCTGCTGGGTTGGCTGCCTGTGTGGGAAGGGGCAGAGCCGACCTAGGGGCAAGTTGGGCCTCTTGCTCTCCCTGCTGCCCTGAGGCTGCTGGGCCAAAGAGGTCTTGGGCATCCAGCCCCTTGCTGGTCCCTTCCCGCTGACGAGGCCCTCTGAGCTCCAGCACCTTGCAGTGTGGAGACAGCCCCTGCCAGCAACCTCCTCTCCAAGGAGGCATCAACCGAGGCCTATGCCCAGGGGAAAGGCACCAGCGGGGATGAGCTAGGGGAGGCGCCCAGGCATGTCTGGACCCAGTCCCTGCAGCCTGCCCCTTGGTGGGGCAGTACCCCCGGAGGCCAGGAAGGTCTGGGCAAGGCTGGCCAGGGGCAGGGGACCTGCTGGGTCCTGCCCCTGGCCTGTGAGGCCTCTGAGCACAACCGGCCCTCTCCCACTGGAAAACCTCCACGGCTGCCTCCAAAGTCCTGTTTGCAAACACTCCCGCCCACTGTTCCCAGCAGGCTCGCACAACGCTCCCAAGCCCGGGAGAAAAGCGCTTCGGGGTGGTGCTCTCTCCGGGCCCTTGCCCCTGAGCCTGGGGGCAAGGCAGGGGGAATACACTCCCAGGCCAAGGCAGAACCACATGCCCAGGTCTGTTCCTGTCCCCTGCACCGGCAGAGAGCTTGGGGGAGCCAGAGTCTGTCAGGCAGCTGCTGAGTTGGCCGCCTGTGTGGGAAGGGGCAGAGCCGCCCTAGGGGCAAGTTGGGCCTCTTGCTCTCCCTGCTGCCCTGAGGCTGCTGGGCCAAAGAGGTCTTGGGCATCCAGCCCCTTGCTGGTCCCTTCCCTCTGACGAGGCCCTCTGAGCTCCAGCACCTTGCAGTGTGGAGACAGCCCCTGCCAGCAACCTCCTCTCCAAGGAGGCCTCAACCGAGGCCTAGGCCCAGGGGAAAGGCACCAGCAGGGATGAGCCTGGGGAGGCGCCCGGGCATGTCTGGACCCAGGCCCCGCAGCCTGCCCCTTGGTGGGGCAGTACCCCCGGAGGCCAGGAAGGTCTGGGCAAGGCTGCCAGGGGCAGGGGCCCTGCTGCGTCCTGCCCCTGGCCTGTGGGGCCTCTGAGCACAACCGGCCCTCTCCCACTGGAAGACCTCCCCGGCTGCCTCCAAAGGCCGGTTTGCAAGCGCTCCCGCCCACTGTTCCCAGCAGGCGTGCACAATGCTCCCAAGCCCGGGAGAAAAGCGCTTCAGGGTGGTGCTCTTTCCGGGCCCTTGCCCCTGAGCCTGGGGGCAAGGCAGGGTGTCCACACTCCCAGGACAAGGCAGAACCACATGCACACGTCTGATCTGCCCCCTGCACCGGCAGAGAGCTCGGGGGAGCCAGAGTCTGTCAGGCAGCTGCTGGGCTGGCCGCCTGTGTGGGAAGGGGCAGAGCCGACCTAGGGGCAAGTTGGGCCTCTTGCTCTCCCTGCTGCCCTGAGGCTGCTGGGCCAAAGAGGTCTTGGGCATCCAGCCCCTTCCTGGTCCCTTCCCTCTGACGAGGCCCTCTGAGCTCCAGCACCTTGCAGTGTGGAGACAGCCCCTGCCAGCAACCTCCTCTCCAAGGAGGCCTCAACTGAGGCCTAGGCCCAGGGGAAAGGCACCAGCGGGGATGAGCCTGGGGAGGCGCCCGGCCATGTCTGGACCCAGTCCCCGCAGCCTGCCCCTTGGTGGGGCAGTACCCCCGGAGGCCAGGAGGTTCTGGGCAAGGCTGCCAGGGGCAGGGACACTGCTGGGTCCTGCCCCTGGCCTGTGGGGCGTCTGAGCACAACCGGCACTCTCCCGCTGGAAGACCTCCCCGGCTGCCTCCAAAGGCCGGTTTGCAAGCACTCCCGCCCGCTGTTCCCGCCAGGCACGCACAATGCTCCCAAGCCCGGGAGAAAAGCGCTTCGGGGTGGTGCTCTCTCCGGGCCCTTGCCCCTGAGCCTGGGGGACAGGCAGGGGGAACACACTCCCAGGCCAAGGCAGAACGACATGCACACGTCTGTTCCTGCCCCCTACACCGGCGGAGAGTTCGGGGGAGCCAGAGACTGCCAGGCTGCTGCTGGGCTGGCTGCCTGTGTGGGACGGGGTAGAGCCGACCTAGGGGCAAGTTGGGCCTCTTGCTCTCCCTGCTGCCCTGAGGCTGCTGGGTCAAAGAGGTCTTGGGCATCCAGCCCTTTGCTGGTCCTTTCCCTCTGACGAGGCCCTCTGAGCTCCAGCACCTTGCAGTGTGCAGACAGCCCCTGCCGGCAACCTCCTCTCCAAGGAGGCCTCAACCGAGGCCTAGGCCCAGGGGAAAGGCACCAGCGGGGATGAGCCTGGGGAGGCGCCCGGGCATGTCTGGACCCAGTCCCCGCAGCCTGCCCCTTGGTGGGGTAGTACCCCCGGAGGCCAGGAAGGTCTGGGCAAGGCTGCCAGAGGCAGGGACACTGCTGGGTCCTGCCCCTGGCCTGTGGGGCCTCTGAGAACAACTGGCACTCTCCCGCTGGAAGACCTCCCCGGCTGCCTCCAAAGGCTGGTTTGCAAGCACTCAATCCCGCTGTTCACGCCAGCTGCGCACAATGCTCCCAAGCCCGGGAGAAAAGCATTTTGGGGTGGTGCTCACTCCGGGCTTTGGAAGACCTCCCCGGCTGCCTCCAAGGCCGGTTTGCAAGCACTTCTGCCTGCTGTTCCCGCCACCCGCGCACAATGCTCCCAAGCCCGGGAGAAAAGCGTTTCGGGGTGGTGTTCTCTCTGGACCCAAGAAAGACCTCCCGGGCTGCCCCCAAATGCCGGTTTGCAAGCACTCCCACTCACTGTTCCCGCCATCCGTGCAAATGCTCCAAGCCCAGGAGAAAAGCCCTTCAGGGTGGTGCTCTCTCCCGGCCCTTGGAAGACCTCCCCGGCTGCCTCCAAAGGCTGGATTTCAAGTACTCCCTCCCGCTGTCCCGCCAGCCGCACACAATGCTCCCAATCACGGGAGAAAAGCGCTTCGGGGTGGTGCTCTCTACGGGCCCTTGGAAGACCTCCCCGTTTGTCTCCAAAGGCCGGTTTGCAAGCACTCATGCCCGCTGTTCCCGCCAGCCGCGCACAATGCTCCCAAGCCTAGGAGAAAAGCGCTTCGGGGTGGTGCTCTCTCCCGGCCCTTGGAAGACCTCCCCGGCTGCCTCCAAAGGCCGGTTTGCAAGCACTCAATCCCGCTGTTCCCGCCAGCCGCGCACAATGCTCCCAAGCCCGGGAGAAAAGCGCTTCGGGGTGGTGCTCTCTCCCGGCCCTTGGAAGACCTCCCCGGCTGCCTCCAAAGGCTGGTTTTCAAGAACTCCCTCCCGCTGACCCGCCAGTCGCACACAATGCTCCCAAGCCCGGGAGAAAAGCATTTTGAGGTGGTCTCTCTCCGGGCCCTTGGAAGACTCCCCGGCTGCCTCTAAAGGCCGGTTTGCAAGCACTCATGTCCTCTGTTCCCGACAGCCGCGAACAATGCTCCCAATTCCGTGAGAAAAGTGCTTCGGGATGGTGCTCTCTCCGGGCCCTTGGAAGACCTCCCAAGCTGCCTCCAAAGGCCGGTTTGCAAGCACTCCCGCCCGCTGTTCCCGCCAGCCTCGCACAATGCTCCCAAGACCGGGAGAAAAGCGCTTCGGGGTGGTGTTCTCTCCGTGCCAATGGAGGACCTCCCTGGCTGCCCCCAAAGGCCGGTTTGCAAGCACTCCCACTCGCTGTTCCCGCCAGCCACGCACAATCCTCCAAAACCCCGGAGAAAAGCGCTTCGGGGTGGTGTTCTCTCCGTGCCCATGGAAGACCTCCCGGGGTGCCCCCAAAGGCCGGTTTGCAAGCACTCCCACTCGCTGTTCCCGCCATCCGCGCACAATGCTCCCAAGCCCGGGAGAAAAGCATTTTGGGGTGGTGCTCACACCGGGCCCTGGAAGACCTCCCCGGCTGCCTCCAAAGGACGGTTTTCAAGCACTCCTGCCTGCTGTTCCCGCCACCCGCGCACAATAATCCCAAGCCCGGGAGAAAAGCGCTTCGGGGTGGTGCTCTCTACAGGCCCTTGGAAGACCTCCCGGGCTGCCTCCAAAGGCCGGTTTGCAAGGACTCCTTCCTGCTGTTCCCGCCATCCGCGCACAATGCTCCCAAGCCCGGGAGAAAAGCATTTTGGGGTGGTGCTCACACCGGGCCCTGGAAGACCTCCCCGGCTGCCTCCAAAGGACGGTTTTCAAGCACTCCTGCCTGCTGTTCCCGCCACCCGCGCAAAATGCTCCCAAGCCCGGGAGAAAAGCGCTTCGGGGTGGTGCTCTCTACAGGCCCTTGGAAGACCTCCCGGGCTGCCTCCAAAGGCTGGTTTGCAAGGACTCCTTCCTGCTGTTCCCGCCAGCCACGCACAATGCTCCCAAGCCCGGGAGAAAAGCATTTTGGGGTGGTGCTCACACCGGGCCCTGGAAGACCTCCCCGGCTGCCTCCAAAGGACGGTTTTCAAGCACTCCTGCCTGCTGTTCCCGCCACCCGCGCAGAATGCTCCCAAGCGCGGGAGAAAAGCGCTTCGGGGTGGTGCTCTCTACAGGCCCTTGGAAGACCTCCCCGGCTGCCTGCAAAGGCCGGTTTGCAAGGACTCCTTCCTGCTGTTCCCGCCAGCCACGCACAATGCTCCCAAGCCCGGGAGAGAAGCATTTTGGGGTGGTGCTCTCTACAGGCCCTTGGAAGACCTCCCCGGCTGCCTCCAGTGGCCAGTTTGCAAGCACTCATGCCCGCTGTTCCCACCAGCCGCGCACAATGCTCCCAAGCCCGGGAGAAAAGCTTTTTGGGGTGGTGTTCACACCGGGCCCTGGAAGACCTCCCCGGCTGCCTGCAAAGGCCGGTTTTCAAGCACTCCTGCCTGCTGTTCCTGCCACCCGCGCACAATACTCCCAAGCCCGGGAGAAAAGCGCTTCGGGGTGGTGCTCTCTACAGGCCCTTGGAAGACCTCCCCCGCTGCCTCCAGTGGCCAGTTTGCAAGCACTCATGCCCGCTGTTCCCACCAGCCGCGCACAATGCTCCCAAGCCCGGGAGAAAAGCTTTTTGGGGTGGTGTTCACACCGGGCCCTGGAAGACCTCCCCGGCTGCCTGCAAAGGCCGGTTTTCAAGCACTCCTGCCTGCTGTTCCTGCCACCCGCGCACAATACTCCCAAGCCCGGGAGAAAAGCGCTTCGGGGTGGTGCTCTCTACAGGCCCTTGGAAGACCTCCCCCGCTGCCTCCAAAGGCCGGTTTGCAAGGACTCCTTCCTGCTGTTCCCGCCAGCCACGCACAATGCTCCCAAGCCCGGGAGAAAAGTGCTTCGGGGTGGTGATCTCTCCGGGCCCTTGGAAGTCGTCCCCGGCTGCCTCCAAAGGCCGGTTTGCAAGCACTCATGCCCGTTGTTCCCACCAGCCGCGCACAATGCTCCCAAGCCCGGGAGAAAAGCATTTTGGGGTGGTGCTCACTCCGGGCCCTTGGAAGACCTCCCCGGCTGCCTCCAAAGGCCAGTTTGCAAGCAGTCCTGCCTGCTGTTCCCGCCAGCCGCGCACAATGCTCCCAAGCCCGGGAGAAAAGCGCTTCGGGGTGGTGCTCTCTCCGGGCCCTTGGAAGACGTCCCCGGCTGCCTCCAAAGGCCGGTTTGCAAGCACTCATGCCCGTTGTTCCCACCAGCCGCGCACAATGCTCCCAAGCCCGGGAGAAAAGCATTTTGGGGTGGTGCTCACTCCGGGCCCTTGGAAGACCTCCCCGGCTGCCTCCAAAGGCCAGTTTGCAAGCAGTCCTGCCTGCTGTTCCCGCCAGCCGCGCACAATGTTCCCAAGCCCGGGAGAAAAGCGCTTCGGGGTGGTGCTCTCTCCGGGCACTTTCAAGACCTCCCCGGCTGCCTCCAAAGGCCGGTTTGTAAGTACTCATTCCCCCTGCTTCCGCCAGCCACGCACAATGCTCCCAAGCCCGGGAGAAAAGCATTTTGGGGTGGTGCTCTCTCCGGGCCCTTGGAAGACCTCCCGGGCTGCCTCCAAAGGCCGGTTTGCAAGCATTCATGTCCGTTGTTCCCGACAGCCGCGCACAATGCTCCCAAGCCCGAGAGAAAAGCATTTTGGGGTGGTGATCAGTCCGGCCCTTGGAAGATCTCCCCGGCTGCCTCCAAAGGACAGTTTGCAAGCACTCATGCCCGCTGTTCCCGCCAGCCGAGCACAATGCTCCCAAGACCGTGAGAAAAGCGCTTCGGGGTGGTGTTCTCTCAGGGACCATGGAGGACCTCCCCGGCTGCCCCCAAAGGCCGGTTTGCAAGCATTCCCACTCGCTGTTCCCGCCAGGCACACACAATGTTCCAAAACCCCGGAGAAAAGCGCTTCGGGGTGGTGGTCTCTCCGGGCCCCTGCCCCTGAGCCTGGGGGCCAGGCAGGGGATCCACAGTCCCAGGCCAAGGCAGAACCACATGCACACGTCTGTTCCTGCCCCATCCACCGGCAGAGAGCTGGGGGGAGCCAGAGTCTGTCAGGCAGCTGCTGGGCTGGCCGCCTGTGTGGGAAGGGGCAGAGCCGACCTAGGGGCAAGTTGGGCCTCTTGCTCTCCCTGCTGCCCTGAGGCTGCTGGGCCAAAGAGGTCTTGGGCATCCAGCCCCTTGCTGGTCCCTTCCCTCTGACGAGGCCCTCTGAGCTCCAGCACCTTGCAGTGTGGAGACAGCCCCTGCCAGCAACCTCCTCTCCAAGGAGGCCTCAACCGAGGCCTAGGCCCAGGGGAAAGGCACCAGCGGAGATGAGCCAGTGGAGGCGCACGGGCATGTCTGGACGCAGTCCCCGCAGCCTGCCCCTTGGTGGGGCAGTACCCCCGGAGGCCAGGAAGGTCTGGGTAAGGCTGCGAGGGGCAGGGGCCCTGCTGGGTCGTGCCCCTGGCCTGTGGGGCGTCTGAGCACAACCGGCACTCTCCCGCTGGAAGACCTCCCCGTCTGCCTCCAAAGGCCGGTTTGCAAGCACTCCCGCCCGCTGTTCCCGCCAGGCACGCACAATGCTCCCAAGCCCGGGAGAAAAGCGCTTCGGGGTGGTGCTCTTTCCGGGCCCTTGCCCCTGAGCCTGGGGGCCAGGCAGTTGGAACACACTCCCAGGCCAATGCAGAACGACATGCACACGTCTGTTCCTGCCCCCTACACCGGCAGAGAGCTCGGGAGAGCCAGAGACTGCCAGGCTGCTGCTGGGCTGGCTGCCTGTGTGGGACGGGGCAGAGCCGACCTAGGGGCAAGTTGGGCCTCTTGCTCTCCCTGCTGCCCTGAGGCTGCAGGGCCAAAGACGTCTTGGGCATCCAGCCCCTTACTGGTCCCTTCCCTCTGACGAGGCCCTCTGAGCTCCAGCACCTTGCAGTGTGGAGACAGCCCCTGCCAGCAATCTCCTCTCCAAGGAGGCCTCAACCGAGGCCTAGGCCCAGGGGAAAGGCACCAGCGGGGTTGAGCCAGGGGAGGCGCCCGGGCATGTCTGGACCCTGTCCCCGCAGCCTGCCCCTTGGTGGGGCAGTACCCCCGGGGGCCAGGAAGGTCTGGGCAAGGCTGGCCAGGGGCAGGGGCCCTGTTGGGTCCTGCCCCTGGCCTGTGGGGCCTCTGAGCACAACCGGCCCTCTCCCACTGGAAGACCTCCCCGGCTGCCTCCAAAGGCCGGTTTGCAAGCACTCCCGCCCACTGTTCCCGCCAGGCGCGCACAATGCTCCCAAGGCCAGGAGAAAAGCGCTTCGGGGTGGTGGTCTCTCCGGGCCCTTGCCCCTGAGCCTGGGGGCCAGGCAGGGGATCCACAGTCCCAGGCCAAGGCAGAACCACATGCACACGTCTGTTCCTGCCCCATCCACCGGCAGAGAGCTGGGGGGAGCCAGAGTCTGTCAGGCAGCTGCTGGGCTGGCCGCCTGTGTGGGAAGGGGCAGAGCCGACCTAGGGGCAAGTTGGGCCTCTTGCTCTCCCTGCTGCCCTGAGGCTGCTGGGCCAAAGAGGTCTTGGGCATCCAGCCCCTTGCTGGTCCCTTCCCTCTGACGAGGCCCTCTGAGCTCCAGCACCTTGCAGTGTGGAGACAGCCCCTGCCAGCAACCTCCTCTCCAAGGAGGCCTCAACCGAGGCCTAGGCCCAGGGGAAAGGCACCAGCGGGGATGAGCCAGTGGAGGGGCCCGGGCATGTCTGGACCCAGTCCCCGCAGCCTGCCCCTTGGTGGGGCAGTACCCCCGGAGGCCAGGAAGGTCTGGGCAAGGCTGGCCAGGGTCAGGGTCCCTGCTGGGTCCTGCCCCTGGCCTGTGGGGCCTCTGAGCACAACCGGCCCTCTCCCACTGGAAGACCTCCCCGGCTGCCTTCAAAGGCGGGTTTGCCAACACTCCCGCCCGCGGTTCCCGCCAGGCACGCACAACGCTCCCAAGGCCAGGAGAAAAGCGCTTCGGGGTGTTGCTCTCTCCGGGCCCTTGCCCCTGAGCCTGGGGTCCAGGCAGTGGGTCCACACTCCCAGACCAAGGCAGAACCACATGCACACGTCTGTTCCTGACCCGTGAACCGGCAGAGAGCTCGGGGGAGCCAGAGTCTATCAGGCAGCTGCTGGGTTGGCTGCCTGTGTGGGAAGGGGCAGAGCCGACCTAGGGGCAAGTTGGGCCTCTTGCTCTCCCTGCTGCCCTGAGGCTGCTGGGCCAAAGAGGTCTTGGGCATCCAGCCCCTTGCTGGTCCCTTCCCGCTGACGAGGCCCTCTGAGCTCCAGCACCTTGCAGTGTGGAGACAGCCCCTGCCAGCAACCTCCTCTCCAAGGAGGCATCAACCGTGCCTATGCCCAGGGGAAAGGCACCAGCGGGGATGAGCCTGGGGAGGCGCCCAGGCATGTCTGGACCCAGTCCCCGCAGCCTGCCCCTTGGTGGGGCAGTACCCCCGGAGGCCAGGAAGGTCTGGGCAAGGCTGGCCAGGGGCAGGGGACCTGCTGGGTCCTGCCCCTGGCCTGTGAGGCCTCTGAGCACAACCGGCCCTCTCCCACTGGAAGACCTCCACGGCTGCCTCCAAAGTCCTGTTTGCAAACACTCCCGCCCGCAGTTCACGCCAGGCTCGCACAATGCTCCCAAGCCCGGGAGAAAAGCGCTTCAGGGTGGTGCTCTCTCCGGGCCCTTGCCCCTGAGCCTGGGGGACAGGCAGGGGGAACACACTTCCAGGCCAAGGCAGAACGACATGCACACGTCTGTTCCTGCCCCCTACACCGGCAGAGAGTTCGGGGGAGCCAGAGACTGCCAGGCTGCTGCTGGGCTGGCTGCCTGTGTGGGACGGGGTAGAGCCGACCTAGGGGCAAGTTGGGCCTCTTGCTCTCCCTGCTGCCCTGAGGCTGCTGGGTCAAAGAGGTCTTGGGCATCCAGCCCTTTGCTGGTCCTTTCCCTCTGACGAGGCCCTCTGAGCTCCAGCACCTTGCAGTGTGCAGACAGCCCCTGCCGGCAACCTCCTCTCCAAGGAGGCCTCAACCGAGGCCTAGGCCCAGGGGAAAGGCACCAGCGGGGATGAGCCTGGGGAGGCGCCCGGGCATGTCTGGACCCAGGCCCCGCAGCCTGCCCCTTGGTGGGGTAGTACCCCCGGAGGCCAGGAAGGTCTGGGCAAGGCTGCCAGAGGCAGGGGCCCTGCTGGGTCCTGCCCCTGGCCTGTGGGGCCTCTGAGAACAACTGGCACTCTCCCGCTGGAAGACCTCCCCGGCTGCCTCCAAAGGCTGGTTTGCAAGCACTCAATCCCGCTGTTCACGCCAGCTGCGCACAATGCTCCCAAGCCCGGGAGAAAAGCATTTTGGGGTGGTGCTCACTCCGGGCTTTGGAAGACCTCCCCGGCTGCCTCCAAGGCCGGTTTGCAAGCACTTCTGCCTGCTGTTCCCGCCACCCGCGCACAATGCTCCCAAGCCCGGGAGAAAAGCGTTTCGGGGTGGTGTTCTCTCTGGACCCAAGAAAGACCTCCCGGGCTGCCCCCAAATGCCGGTTTGCAAGCACTCCCACTCGCTGTTCCCGCCATCCGTGCAAATGCTCCAAGCCCAGGAGAAAAGCCCTTCAGGGTGGTGCTCTCTCCCGGCCCTTGGAAGACCTCCCCGGATGCCTCCAAAGGCTGGATTTCAAGTACTCCCTCCCGCTGTCCCGCCAGCTGCACACAATGCTCCCAATCACGGGAGAAAAGCGCTTCGGGGTGGTGCTCTCTACGGGCCCTTGGAAGACCTCCCCGTTTGTCTCCAAAGGCCGGTTTGCAAGCACTCATGCCCGCTGTTCCCGCCAGCCGCGCACAATGCTCCCAAGCCTAGGAGAAAAGCGCTTCGGGGTGGTGCTCTCTCCCGGCCCTTGGAAGACCTCCCCGGCTGCCTCCAAAGGCCAGTTTGCAAGCACTCAATCCCGCTGTTCCCGCCAGCCGCGCACAATGCTCCCAAGCCCGGGAGAAAAGCGCTTCGGGGTGGTGCTCTCTCCTGGCCCTTGGAAGACCTCCCCGGCTGCCTCCAAAGGCTGGTTTTCGAGAACTCCCTCCCGCTGACCCGCCAGCCGCACACAATGCTCCCAAGCCCGGGAGAAAAGCATTTTGGGGTGGTCTCTCTCCGGGCCCTTGGAAGACTCCCCGGCTGCCTCTAAAGGCCGGTTTGCAAGCACTCATGTCCTCTGTTCCCGACAGCCGCAAACAATGCTCCCAATTCCGTGAGAAAAGTGCTTCGGGATGGTGCTCTCTCCGGGCCCTTGGAAGACCTCCCAAGCTGCCTCCAAAGGCCGGTTTGCAAGCACTCCCGCCCGCTGTTCCCGCCAGCCTCGCACAATGCTCCCAAGACCGGGAGAAAAGCGCTTCGGGGTGGTGTTCTCTCCGTGCCAATGGAGGACCTCCCTGGCTGCCCCCAAAGGCCGGTTTGCAAGCACTCCCACTCGCTGTTCCCGCCAGCCACGCACAATCCTCCAAAACCCCGGAGAAAAGCGCTTCGGGGTGGTGTTCTCTCCGTGCCCATGGAAGACCTCCCGGGGTGCCCCCAAAGGCCGGTTTGCAAGCACTCCCA
Source organism: Dama dama (assembly GCF_033118175.1). Lineage (NCBI taxonomy): Eukaryota > Metazoa > Chordata > Mammalia > Artiodactyla > Cervidae > Dama > Dama dama. The sequence goes on from NW_026870886.1 coordinate 527,207, forward strand.
CTCGCTGTTCCCGCCATCCGCGCACAATGCTCCCAAGCCCGGGAGAAAAGCATTTTGGGGTGGTGCTCACTCCGGGCCCTTGGAAGACCTCCCCGGCTGCCTCCAAATGCCAGTTTGCAAGCAGTCCTGCCTGCTGTTCCCGCCAGCCGCGCACAATGTTCCCAAGCCCGGGAGAAAAGCGCTTCGGGGTGGTGCTCTCTCCGGGCACTTTCAAGACCTCCCCGGCTGCCTCCAAAGGCCGGTTTGCAAGGACTCCTTCCTGCTGTTCCCGCCATCCGCGCACAATGCTCCCAAGCCCGGGAGAAAAGCATTTTGGGGTGGTGCTCTCTCCGGGCCCTTGGAAGACCTCCCGGGCTGCCTCCAAAGGCCGGTTTGCAAGCATTCATGTCCGTTGTTCCCGACAGCCGCGCACAATGCTCCCAAGCCCGAGAGAAAAGCATTTTGGGGTGGTGATCAGTCCGGCCCTTGGAAGACCTCCCCGGCTGCCTCCAAAGGACAGTTTGCAAGCACTCATGCCCGCTGTTCCCGCCAGCCGCGCACAATGCTCCCAAGACCGTGAGAAAAGCGCTTCGGGGTGGTGTTCTCTCAGGGACCATGGAGGACCTCCCCGGCTGCCCCCAAAGGCCGGTTTGCAAGCATTCCCACTCGCTGTTCCCGCCAGGCACACACAATGTTCCAAAACCCCGGAGAAAAGCGCTTCGGGGTGGTGGTCTCTCCGGGCCCCTGCCCCTGAGCCTGGGGGCCAGGCAGGGGATCCACAGTCCCAGGCCAAGGCAGAACCACATGCACACGTCTGTTCCTGCCCCCTCCACCGGCAGAGAGCTGGGGGGAGCCAGAGTCTGTCAGGCAGCTGCTGGGCTGCCCGCCTGTGTGGGAAGGGGCAGAGCCGACCTAGGGGCAAGTTGGGCCTCTTGCTCTCCCTGCTGCCCTGAGGCTGCTGGGCGAAAGAGGTCTTGGGCATCCAGCCCCTTGCTGGTCCCTTCCCTCTGACGAGGCCCTCTGAGCTCCAGCACCTTGCAGTGTGGAGACAGCCCCTGCCAGCAACCTCCTCTCCAAGGAGGCCTCAACCGAGGCCTAGGCCAGGGGAAAGGCACCAGCGGAGATGAGCCAGTGGAGGCGCACGGGCATGTCTGGTCCCAGTCCCCGCAGCCTGCCCCTTGGTGGGGCAGTACCCCCGGAGGCCAGGAAGGTCTGGGCAAGGCTGCGAGGGGCAGGGGCCCTGCTGGGTCGTGCCCCTGGCCTGTGGGGCGTCTGAGCACAACCGGCACTCTCCCGCTGGAAGACCTCCCCGGCTGCCTGCAAAGGCCGGTTTGCAAGGACTCCTTCCTGCTGTTCCCGCCAGCCACGCACAATGCTCCCAAGCCCGGGAGAGAAGCATTTTGGGGTGGTGCTCTCTACAGGCCCTTGGAAGACCTCCCCGGCTGCCTCCAGTGGCCAGTTTGCAAGCACTCATGCCCGCTGTTCCCACCAGCCGCGCACAATGCTCCCAAGCCCGGGAGAAAAGCTTTTTGGGGTGGTGTTCACACCGGGCCCTGGAAGACCTCCCCGGCTGCCTGCAAAGGCCGGTTTTCAAGCACTCCTGCCTGCTGTTCCTGCCACCCGCGCACAATACTCCCAAGCCCGGGAGAAAAGCGCTTCGGGGTGGTGCTCTCTACAGGCCCTTGGAAGACCTCCCCCGCTGCCTCCAAAGGCCGGTTTGCAAGGACTCCTTCCTGCTGTTCCCGCCAGCCACGCACAATGCTCCCAAGCCCGGGAGAAAAGTGCTTCGGGGTGGTGATCTCTCCGGGCCCTTGGAAGTCGTCCCCGGCTGCCTCCAAAGGCCGGTTTGCAAGCACTCATGCCCGTTGTTCCCACCAGCCGCGCACAATGCTCCCAAGCCCGGGAGAAAAGCATTTTGGGGTGGTGCTCACTCCGGGCCCTTGGAAGACCTCCCCGGCTGCCTCCAAAGGCCAGTTTGCAAGCAGTCCTGCCTGCTGTTCCCGCCAGCCGCGCACAATGCTCCCAAGCCCGGGAGAAAAGCGCTTCGGGGTGGTGCTCTCTCCGGGCCCTTGGAAGACGTCCCCGGCTGCCTCCAAAGGCCGGTTTGCAAGCACTCATGCCCGTTGTTCCCACCAGCCGCGCACAATGCTCCCAAGCCCGGGAGAAAAGCATTTTGGGGTGGTGCTCACTCCGGGCCCTTGGAAGACCTCCCCGGCTGCCTCCAAAGGCCAGTTTGCAAGCAGTCCTGCCTGCTGTTCCCGCCAGCCGCGCACAATGCTCCCAAGCCCGGGAGAAAAGCGCTTCGGGGTGGTGCTCTCTCCGGGCCCTTGGAAGACGTCCCCGGCTGCCTCCAAAGGCCGGTTTGCAAGCACTCATGCCCGTTGTTCCCACCAGCCGCGCACAATGCTCCCAAGCCCGGGAGAAAAGCATTTTGGGGTGGTGCTCACTCCGGGCCCTTGGAAGACCTCCCCGGCTGCCTCCAAAGGCCAGTTTGCAAGCAGTCCTGCCTGCTGTTCCCGCCAGCCGCGCACAATGTTCCCAAGCCCGGGAGAAAAGCGCTTCGGGGTGGTGCTCTCTCCGGGCACTTTCAAGACCTCCCCGGCTGCCTCCAAAGGCCGGTTTGTAAGTACTCATTCCCGCTGCTTCCGCCAGCCACGCACAATGCTCCCAAGCCCGGGAGAAAAGCATTTTGGGGTGGTGCTCTCTCCGGGCCCTTGGAAGACCTCCCGGGCTGCCTCCAAAGGCCGGTTTGCAAGCATTCATGTCCGTTGTTCCCGACAGCCGCGCACAATGCTCCCAAGCCCGAGAGAAAAGCATTTTGGGGTGGTGATCAGTCCGGCCCTTGGAAGATCTCCCCGGCTGCCTCCAAAGGACAGTTTGCAAGCACTCATGCCCGCTGTTCCCGCCAGCCGCGCACAAAGCTCCCAAGACCGTGAGAAAAGCGCTTCGGGGTGGTGTTCTCTCAGGGACCATGGAGGACCTCCCCGGCTGCCCCCAAAGGCCGGTTTGCAAGCATTCCCACTCGCTGTTCCCGCCAGGCACACACAATGTTCCAAAACCCCGGAGAAAAGCGCTTCGGGGTGGTGGTCTCTCCGGGCCCCTGCCCCTGAGCCTGGGGGCCAGGCAGGGGATCCACAGTCCCAGGCCAAGGCAGAACCACATGCACACGTCTGTTCCTGCCCCATCCACCGGCAGAGAGCTGGGGGGAGCCAGAGTCTGTCAGGCAGCTGCTGGGCTGGCCGCCTGTGTGGGAAGGGGCAGAGCCGACCTAGGGGCAAGTTGGGCCTCTTGCTCTCCCTGCTGCCCTGAGGCTGCTGGGCGAAAGAGGTCTTGGGCATCCAGCCCCTTGCTGGTCCCTTCCCTCTGACGAGGCCCTCTGAGCTCCAGCACCTTGCAGTGTGGAGACAGCCCCTGCCAGCAACCTCCTCTCCAAGGAGGCCTCAACCGAGGCCTAGGCCAGGGGAAAGGCACCAGCGGAGATGAGCCAGTGGAGGCGCACGGGCATGTCTGGACCCAGTCCCCGCAGCCTGCCCCTTGGTGGGGCAGTACCCCCGGAGGCCAGGAAGGTCTGGGCAAGGCTGCGAGGGGCAGGGGCCCTGCTGGGTCGTGCCCCTGGCCTGTGGGGCGTCTGAGCACAACCGGCACTCTCCCGCTGGAAGACCTCCCCGTCTGCCTCCAAAGGCCGGTTTGCAAGCACTCCCGACCGCTGTTCCCGCCAGGCACGCACAATGCTCCCAAGCCCGGGAGAAAAGCGCTTCGGGGTGGTGCGCTCTCCGGGCCCTTGCCCCTGAGCCTGGGGGCCAGGCAGGGGATCCACAGTCCCAGGCCAAGGCACAACAACATGCACACGTCTGTTCCTGCCCCCTCCACCGGCAGAGAGCTGGGGGGAGCCAGAGTCTGTCAGGCAGCTGCTGGGCTGGCCGCCTGTGTGGGAAGGGGCAGAGCCGACCTAGGGGCAAGTTGGGCCTCTTGCTCTCCCTGCTGCCCTGAGGCTGCTGGGCCAAAGAGGTCTTGGGCATCCAGCCCCTTGCTGGTCCCTTCCCTCTGACGAGGCCCTCTGAGCTCCAGCACCTTGCAGTGTGGAGACAGACCCTGCCAGCAACCTCCTCTCCAAGGAGGCCTCAACCGAGGCCTAGGCCCAGGGGAAAGGCACCAGCGGGGATGAGCCAGTGGAGGGGCCCGGGCATGTCTGGACCCAGTCCCCGCAGCCTGCCCCTTGGTGGGGCAGTACCCCCGGAGGCCAGGAAGGTCTGGGCAAGGCTGGCCAGGGGCAGGGGACCTGCTGGGTCCTGCCCCTGGCCTGTGAGGCCTCTGAGCACAACCGGCCCTCTCCCACTGGAAGACCTCCACGGCTGCCTCCAAAGTCCTGTTTGCAAACACTCCCGCCCGCTGTTCACGCCAGGCTCGCACACTGCTCCCAAGCCCGGGAGAAAAGCGCTTCAGGGTGGTGCTCTCTCCGGGCCCTTGCCCCTGAGCCTGGCGGCAAGGCAGGGGGAACACACTCCCAGGCCAAGGCAGAACCACATGCCCACGTCTGTTCCTGTCCCCTGCACCGGCAGAGAGCTTGGGGGAGCCAGAGTCTGTCAGGCAGCTGCTGAGTTGGCCGCCTGTGTGGGAAGGGGCAGAGCAGACCTAGGGGCAAGTTGGGCCTCTTCCTCTCCCTGCTGCCCTGAGGCTGCTGGGCCATAGAGGTCTTGGGCTTCCAGCCCCTTGCTCGTCCCTTCCCTCTGACGAGGCCCTCTGAGCTCAAGCACCTTGCAGTGTGGAGACAGCCCCTGCCAGCAACCTCCTCTCCAAGGAGGCCTCAACCGAGGCCTAGGCCCAGGGGAAAGGCACCAGCGGGGATGAGCCAGTGGAGGCGCACTGGCATGTCTGGACCCAGTCCCCGCAGCCTGCCCCTTGGTGGGGCAGTACCCCCGGAGGCCAGGAAGGTCTGGGCAAAGCTGCCAGGGGCAGGGACACTGCTGGGTCCTGCCCCTGGCCTGTGGGGCGTCTGAGCACAACCGGCACTCTCCCACTGGAAGACCTGCCCGGCTGCCTCCAAAGGCCGGTTTGCAAGCGCTCCCGCCCACTGTTCCCAGCAGGCGTGTACAATGCTCCCAAGCCCGGGAGAAAAGCGCTTCGGGGTGTTGCTCTCTCCGGGCCCTTGCTCCTGAGCCTGGGGGCAAGGCACGGTGTCCACAATCCCAGGCCAAGTCAGAACCACATGCACACCTCTGATCTGCCCCCTGCACCGGCAAAGAGCTTGGGGGAGCCAGAGTATGTCAGGCAGCTGCTGGGCTAGCCGCCTGTGTGGGAAGGGGCAGAGCCGACCTAGGGGCAAGTTGTGCCTCTTGCTCTCCCTGCTGCCCTGAGGCTGCTGGTCCAAAGAGGTCTTGGGCGTCCAGCCCCTTGCTGGTCCCTTCCCTCTGACGAGGCCCTCTGAGCTCCAGCACCTTGCAGTGTGGAGACAGCCCCTGCCAGCAACCTCCTCTCCAAGAGGCCTAAACCGAGGCCTAGGCCCAGGGGAAAGGCACCAGTGGGGATGAGCCTGGGGAAGCGCCCGGGCATGTCTGGACCCAGTCCCCGCAGCCTGCCCCTTGGTGGGGCAGTACCCCTGAGGCCAGGAAGGTCTGGGAAAGGCTGGCCAGGGGCAGGGGACCTGCTGGGTCCTGCCCCTGGCCTGTGGGGCCTCTGAGCACAACCGGCCCTCTCCCAATGGAAGACCTCCCCGGCTGCCTCCAAAGGCCGGTTTGCAAGCACTCCCGCCCACTGTTCCCACAAAGCACGCACAATGCTCCCAAGCCCGGGAGAAAAGCGCTTCGGGGTGTTGCTCTCTCCGGGCCCTTGCCCATGAGCCTGGGGTCCAGGCAGTGTGTCCACACTCCCAGACCAAGGCAGAACCACATGCACACGTCTGTTCCTGACCCCTGCACCGGCAGAGCGCTCGGGGGAGCTACAGTCTGTCAGGCAGCTGCTGGGTTGGCTGCCTGTGTGGGAAGGGGCAGAGCCGACCTAGGGGAAGTTGGGCCTCTTCCTCTCCCTGCTGCCCTGAGGCTGCTGGGCCAAAGAGGTCTTGGGTATCCAGCCCCTTGCTGGTCCCTTCCCGCTGCCGAGGCTCTCTGAGCTCCAGCACCTTGCAGTGTGGAGACAGCCCCTGCCAGCAACCTCCTCTCCAAGGAGGCCTCAACCGAGGCCTAGGCCCAGGGGAAAGGCACCAGCGGGGATGAGCCTGGGGAGGCGCCCGGGCATGTCTGGACCCAGTCCCCGCAGCCTGCCCCTTGGTGGGGTAGTAACGCCGGAGGCCAGGAGGGTCTGGGCAAGGCTGCCAGGGGCAGGGACACTGCTGGGACCTGCCCCTGGCCTCTGGGGCGTCTGAGCACAACCGGCACTCTCCCGCTGGAAGACCTCCCTGGCTGCCTCCAAAGGCCGGTTTGCAAGCACTCCCGCCCGCTGTTCCCGCCAGGCACGCCCAATGCTACCAAGCCCGGGAGAAAAGCGCTTCGGGGTGGTGCTCTCTCCGGGCCCTTGCCCCTGAGCCTGGGGGCCAGGCAGGGGGAACACACTCCCAGGCCAAGGCAGAACGACATGCACACGTCTGTTCCTGCCCCCTACACCGGCAGAGAGCTCGGGGGAGCCAGAGACTGCCAGGCTGCTGCTGGGCTGGCTGCCTGTCTGGGATGGGGCAGAGCCGACCTAGGGGCAAGTTGGGCCTCTTGCTCTCCCTGCTGCCCTGAGGCTGCTGGGCCAAAGACGTCTTGGGCATCCAGCCCCTTACTGGTCTCTTCCCTCTGACGAGGCCCTCTGAGCTCCAGCACCTTGCACTGTGGAGACAGCCCCTGCCAGCAACCTCCTCTCCAAGGAGGCCTCAAGGGAGGCCTAGGCCCAGGGGAAAGGCACCAGCGGTGATGAGCCAGGGGAGGCGCCCGAGCATGTCTGGACCCAGTCCCCGCAGCCTGCCCCTTGGTGGGGCAGTACCCCCGGAGGCCAGGAAGGTCTGGGCAAGGCTGGCCAGGGGCAGGGGCCCTGCTGGGTCCTGCCCCTGGCCTGTGGGGCCTCTGAGCACAACCGGCCCTCTCCCACTGGAAGACCTCCCCGGCTGCCTCCAAAGGCCGGATGCAAGCGCTCCCGCCCACTGTTCCCAGCAGGCGTGCACAATGCTCCCAAGCCCGGGAGAAAAGCGCTTCAGGGTGGTGCTCTCTCTGGGCCCTTGCCCCTGAGCCTGGGGGCAAGGCAGGGTGTCCACACTCCCAGGCCAAGGCAGAACCACATGCACACGTCTGATCTGCCCCCTGCACCGGCAGAGAGCTCAGGGGAGCCAGAGTCTGTCAGGCAGCTGCTGGGCTGGCCGCCTGTGTGGGAAGGGGCAGAGCCGACCTAGGGGCAAGATGGGCCTCTTGCTCTCCCTGCTGCCCTGAGGCTGCTGGGCCAAAGAGGTCTTGGGCCTCCAACCCCTTGCTGGTCCCTTCCCTCTGACGAGGCCCTCTGAGCTCCAGCACCTTGCAGTGTGGAGACAGCCCCTGCCAGCAACCTCCTCTCCAAGGAGGCCTAAACCGAGGCCTAGGCACAGGGGAAAGGCACCAGCGGGGATGAGCCTGGGGAGGCGCCCGGGCATGTCTGGACCCAGTCCCCGCAGCCTGCCCCTTGGTGGGGCAGTACCCCCGGAGGCCAGGAAGGTCTGGGCAAGGCTGGCCACGGGCAGGGGCCCTGCTGGGTCCTGCCCCTGGCCTGTGGGGCCTCTGAGCACAACCGGCCCTCTCCCACTGGAAGACTTCCCCGGCTGCCTCCAAAGGCCGGTTTGCCAACACTCCCGCCCGCTGTTCCCGCCAGGCGTGCACAATGCTCCCAAGCCCGGGAGAAAAGCGCTTCGGGGTGGTGCTCTCTCCGGGCCCTTGCCCCTGAGCCTGGGGGACAGGCAGGGGGAACACACTCCCAGGCCAAGGCAGAACGACATGCACACGTCTGTTCCTGCCCCCTACACCGGCAGAGAGTTCGGGGGAGCCAGACACTGCCAGGCTGCTGCTGGGCTGGCTGCCTGTGTGGGACGGGGTAGAGCCGACCTAGGGGCAAGTTGGGCCTCTTGCTCTCCCTGCTGCCCTGGGGCTGCTGGGTCAAAGAGGTCTTGGGCATCCAGCCCTTTGCTGGTCCTTTCCCTCTGACGAGGCCCTCTGAGCTCCAGCACCTTGCAGTGTGCAGACAGCCCCTGCCGGCAACCTCCTCTCCAAGGAGGCCTCAACCGAGGCCTAGGCCCAGGGGAAAGGCACCAGCGGGGATGAGCCTGGGGAGGCGCCCGGGCATGTCTGGACCCAGTCCCCGCAGCCTGCCCCTTGGTGGGGTAGTACCCCCGGAGGCCAGGAAGGTCTGGGCAAGGCTGCCAGAGGCAGGGACACTGCTGGGTCCTGCCCCTGGCCTGTGGGGCCTCTGAGAACAACTGGCACTCTCCCGCTGGAAGACCTCCCCGGCTGCCTCCAAAGGCTGGTTTGCAAGCACTCAATCCCGCTGTTCACGCCAGCTGCGCACAATGCTCCCAAGCCCGGGAGAAAAGCATTTTGGGGTGGTGCTCACTCCGGGCTTTGGAAGACATCCCCGGCTGCCTCCAAGGCCGGTTTGCAAGCACTTCTGCCTGCTGTTCCCGCCACCCGCGCACAATGCTCCCAAGCCCGGGAGAAAAGCGTTTCCGGGTGGTGTTCTCTCTGGGCCCAAGAAAGACCTCCCTGGCTGCCCCCAAATGCCGGTTTGCAAGCACTCCCACTCGCTGTTCCCGCCATCCGTGCAAATGCTCCAAGCCCAGGAGAAAAGCCCTTCAGGGTGGTGCTCTCTCCCGGCCCTTGGAAGACCTCCCCGGCTGCCTCCAAAGGCTGGATTTCAAGTACTCCCTCCCGCTGTCCCGCCAGCCGCACACAATGCTCCCAATCACGGGAGAAAAGCGCTTCGGGGTGGTGCTCTCTACGGGCCCTTGGAAGACCTCCCCGTTTGTCTCCAAAGGCCGGTTTGCAAGCACTCATGCCCGCTGTTCCCGCCAGCCGCGCACAATGCTCCCAAGCCTAGGAGAAAAGCGCTTCGGGGTGGTGCTCTCTCCCGGCCCTTGGAAGACCTCCCCGGCTGCCTCCAAAGGCCGGTTTGCAAGCACTCAATCCCGCTGTTCCCGCCAGCCGCGCACAATGCTCCCAAGCCCGGGAGAAAAGCGCTTCGGGGTGGTGCTCTCTCCCGGCCCTTGGAAGACCTCCCCGGCTGCCTCCAAAGGCTGGTTTTCAAGAACTCCCTCCCGCTGACCCGCCAGCCGCACACAATGCTCCCAAGCCCGGGAGAAAAGCATTTTGGGGTGGTCTCTCTCCGGGCCCTTGGAAGACTCCCCGGCTGCCTCTAAAGGCCGGTTTGCAAGCACTCATGTCTTCTGTTCCCGACAGCCGCGAACAATGCTCCCAATTCCGTGAGAAAAGTGCTTCGGGATGGTGCTCACTCCGGGCCCTTGGAAGACCTCCCAAGCTGCCTCCAAAGGCCGGTTTGCAAGCACTCCCGCCCGCTGTTCCCGCCAGCCTCGCACAATGCTCCCAAGACCGGGAGAAAAGCGCTTCGGGGTGGTGTTCTCTCCGTGCCAATGGAGGACCTCCCTGGCTGCCCCCAAAGGCTGGTTTGCAAGCACTCCCACTCGCTGTTCCCGCCAGCCACGCACAATCCTCCAAAACCCCGGAGAAAAGCGCTTCGGGGTGGTGTTCTCTCCGTGCCCATGGAAGACCTCCCGGGGTGCCCCCAAAGGCCGGTTTGGAAGCACTTCCACTCGCTGTTCCCGCCATCCGCGCACAATGCTCCCAAGCCCGGGAGAAAAGCATTTTGGGGTGGTGCTCACACCGGGCCCTGGAAGACCTCCCCGGCTGCCTCCAAAGGACGGTTTTCAAGCACTCCTGCCTGCTGTTCCCGCCACCCGCGCACAATGCTCCCAAGCCCGGGAGAAAAGCGCTTCGGGGTGGTGCTCTCTACAGGCCCTTGGAAGACCTCCCCGGCTGCCTCCAATGGCCAGTTTGCAAGGATTCCTTCCTGCTGTTCCCGCCATCCGCGCACAATGCTCCCAAGCCCGGGAGAAAAGCATTTTGGGGTGGTGCTCACACCGGGCCCTGGAAGACCTCCCCGGCTGCCTCCAAAGGACGGTTTTCAAGCAGTCCTGCCTGCTGTTCCCGCCAGCCGCGCACAATACTCCCAAGCCCGGGAGAAAAGCGCTTCGGGGTGGTGCTCTCTACAGGCCCTTGGAAGACCTCCCCCGCTGCCTCCAAAGGCCGGTTTGCAAGGACTCCTTCCTGCTGTTCCCGCCAGCCACGCACAATGCTCCCAAGCCCGGGAGAAAAGTGCTTCGGGGTGGTGATCTCTCCGGGCCCTTGGAAGTCGTCCCCGGCTGCCTCCAAAGGCCGGTTTGCAAGCACTCATGCCCGTTGTTCCCACCAGCCGCGCACAATGCTCCCAAGCCCGGGAGAAAAGCATTTTGGGGTGGTGCTCACTCCGGGCCCTTGGAAGACCTCCCCGGCTGCCTCCAAAGGCTGGATTTCAAGTACTCCCTCCCGCTGTCCCGCCAGCTGCACACAATGCTCCCAATCACGGGAGAAAAGCGCTTCGGGGTGGTGCTCTCTACGGGCCCTTGGAAGACCTCCCCGTTTGTCTCCAAAGGCCGGTTTGCAAGCACTCATGCCCGCTGTTCCCGCCAGCCGCGCACAATGCTCCCAAGCCTAGGAGAAAAGTGCTTCGGGGTGGTGCTCTCTCCCGGCCCTTGGAAGACCTCCCCGGCTGCCTCCAAAGGCCAGTTTGCAAGCACTCAATCCCGCTGTTCCCGCCAGCCGCGCACAATGCTCCCAAGCCCGGGAGAAAAGCGCTTCGGGGTGGTGTTCTCTCCGTGCCAATGGAGGACCTCCCTGGCTGCCCCCAAAGGCCGGTTTGCAAGCACTCCCACTCGCTGTTCCCGCCAGCCACGCACAATCCTCCAAAACCCCGGAGAAAAGCGCTTCGGGGTGCTGTTCTCTCCGTGCCCATGGAAGACCTCCCGGGGTGCCCCCAAAGGCCGGTTTGCAAGCACTCCCACTCGCTGTTCCCGCCATCCGCGCACAATGCTCCCAAGCCCGGGAGAAAAGCATTTTGGGGTGGTGCTCACTCCGGGCCCTTGGAAGACCTCCCCGGCTGCCTCCAAAGGCCAGTTTGCAAGCATTCCTGCCTGCTGTTCCCGCCAGCCGCGCACAATGTTCCCAAGCCCGGGAGAAAAGCGCTTCGGGGTGGTGCTCTCTCCGGGCACTTTCAAGACCTCCCCGGCTGCCTCCAAAGGCCGGTTTGTAAGTACTCATTCCCGCTGCTTCCGCCAGCCACGCACAGTGCTCCCAAGCCCGGGAGAAAAGCATTTTGGGGTGGTGCTCTCTCCGGGCCCTTGGAAGACCTCCCGGGCTGCCTCCAAAGGCCGGTTTGCAAGCATTCATGTCCGTTGTTCCCGACAGCCGCGCACAATGCTCCCAAGCCCGAGAGAAAAGCATTTTGGGGTGGTGATCAGTCCGGCCCTTGGAAGACCTCCCCGGCTGCCTCCAAAGGACAGTTTGCAAGCACTCATGCCCGCTGTTCCCGCCAGCCGCGCACAATGCTCCCAAGACCGTGAGAAAAGCGCTTCGGGGTGGTGTTCTCTCAGGGACCATGGAGGACCTCCCCGGCTGCCCCCAAAGGCCGGTTTGCAAGCATTCCCACTCGCTGTTCCCGCCAGGCACACACAATGTTCCAAAACCCCGGAGAAAAGCGCTTCGGGGTGGTGGTCTCTCCGGGCCCCTGCCCCTGAGCCTGGGGGCCAGGCAGGGGATCCACAGTCCCAGGCCAAGGCAGAACCACATGCACACGTCTGTTCCTGCCCCCTCCACCGGCAGAGAGCTGGGGGGAGCCAGAGTCTGTCAGGCAGCTGCTGGGCTGCCCGCCTGTGTGGGAAGGGGCAGAGCCGACCTAGGGGCAAGTTGGGCCTCTTGCTCTCCCTGCTGCCCTGAGGCTGCTGGGCCAAAGAGGTCTTGGGCATCCAGCCCCTTGCTGGTCCCTTCCCTCTGACGAGGCCCTCTGAGCTCCAGCACCTTGCAGTGTGGAGACAGCCCCTGCCAGCAACCTCCTCTCCAAGGAGTCCTCAACCGAGGCCTAGGCCCAGGGGAAAGGCACCAGCGGAGATGAGCCAGTGGAGGCGCACGGGCATGTCTGGACCCAGTCCCCGCAGCCTACCCCTTGGTGGGGCAGTACCCCCGGAGGCCAGGAAGGTCTGGGCAAGGCTGCGAGGGGCAGGGGCACTGCTGGGTCGTGCCCCTGGCCTGTGGGGCGTCTGAGCACAACCGGCACTCTCCCGCTGGAAGACCTCCCCGTCTGCCTCCAAAGGCCGGTTTGCAAGCACTCCCGCCCGCTGTTCCCGCCAGGCACGCACAATGCTCCCAAGCCCGGGAGAAAAGCGCTTCGGGGTGGTGGACTCTCCGGGCCCTTGCCCCTGAGCCTGGGGGCCAGGCAGGGGATCCACAGTCCCAGGCCAAGGCACAACAACATGCACACGTCTGTTCCTGCCCCCTCCACCGGCAGAGAGCTGGGGGGAGCCAGAGTCTGTCAGGCAGCTGCTGGGCTGGCCGCCTGTGTGGGAAGGGGCAGAGCCGACCTAGGGGCAAGTTGGGCCTCTTGCTCTCCCTGCTGCCCTGAGGCTGCTGGGCCAAAGAGGTCTTGGGCATCCAGCCCCTTGCTGGTCCCTTCCCTCTGACGAGGCCCTCTGAGCTCCAGCACCTTGCAGTGTGGAGACAGACCCTGCCAGCAACCTCCTCTCCAAGGAGGCCTCAACCGAGGCCTAGGCCCAGGGGAAAGGCACCAGCGGGGATGAGCCAGTGGAGGGGCCCGGGCATGTCTGGACCCAGTCCCCGCAGCCTGCCCCTTGGTGGGGCAGTACCCCCGGAGGCCAGGAAGGTCTGGGCAAGGCTGGCCAGGGGCAGGGTCCCTGCTGGGTCCTGCCCCTGGCCTGTGGGGCCTCTGAGCACAACCGGCCCTCTCCCACTGGAAGACCTCCCATGCTGCCTTCAAAGGCGGGTTTGCCAACACTCCCGCCCGCTGTTCCCGCCAGGCACGCACAACGCTCCCAAGGCCAGGAGAAAAGCGCTTCGGGGTGTTGCTCTCTCCGGGCCCTTGCCCCTGAGCCTGGGGTCCAGGCAGTGGGTCCACACTCCCAGACCAAGGCAGAACCACATGCACACGTCTGTTCCTGACCCCTGAACCGGCAGAGAGCTCGGGGGAGCCAGAGTCTATCAGGCAGCTGCTGGGTTGGCTGCCTGTGTGGGAAGGGGCAGAGCCGACCTAGGGGCAAGTTGGTCCTCTTGCTCTCCCTGCTGCCCTGAGGCTGCTGGGCCAAAGAGGTCTTGGGCATCCAGCCCCTTGCTGGTCCCTTCCCGCTGACGAGGCCCTCTGAGCTCCAGCACCTTGCAGTGTGGAGACAGCCCCTGCCAGCAACCTCCTCTCCAAGGAGGCATCAACCGAGGCCTATGCCCAGGGGAAAGGCACCAGCGGGGATGAGCCTGGGGAGGCGCCCAGGCATGTCTGGACCCAGTCCCCGCAGCCTGCCCCTTGGTGGGGCAGTACCCCCGGAGGCCAGGAAGGTCTGGGCAAGGCTGGCCAGGGGCAGGGGACCTGCTGGGTCCTGCCCCTGGCCTGTGAGGCCTCTGAGCACAACCGGCCCTCTCCCACTGGAAGACCTCCACGGCTGCCTCCAAAGTCCTGTTTGCAAACACTCCCGCCCGCGGTTCACGCCAGGCTCGCACAATGCTCCCAAGCCCGGGAGAAAAGCGCTTCGGGGTGGTGCTCTCTCCGGGCCCTTGCCCCTGAGCCTGGGGGCAAGGCAGGGGGAACACACTCCCAGGCCAAGGCAGAACCACATGCCCACGTCTGTTCCTGTCCCCTGCACCGGCAGAGAGCTTGGGGGAGCCAGAGTCTGTCAGGCAGCTGCTGAGTTGGCCGCCTGTGTGGGAAGGGGCAGAGCCGCCCTAGGGGCAAGTTGGGCCTCTTGCTCTCCCTGCTGCCCTGAGGCTGCTGGGCCAAAGACGTCTTGGGCATCCAGCCCCTTACTGGTCCCTTCCCTCTGACGAGGCCCTCTGAGCTCCAGCACCTTGCAGTGTGGAGACAGCCCCTGCCAGCAACCTCCTCTCCAAGGAGGCCTCAACCGAGGCCTAGGCCCAGGGGAAAGGCACCAGCGGGGATGAGCCTGGGGAGGCGCCCGGGCATGTCTGGACCCAGTCCCCGCAGCCTGCCCCTTGGTGGGGCAGTACCCCCGGAGGCCAGGAAGGTCTGGGCAAGGCTGGCCAGGGGCAGGGGCCCTGCTGCGTCCTGCCCCTGGCCTGTGGGGCCTCTGAGCACAACCGGCCCTCTCCCACTGGAAGACCTCCCCGGCTGCCTCCAAAGGCCGGTTTGCAAGCGCTCCCGCCCACTGTTCCCAGCAGGCGTGCACAATGCTCCCAAGCCCGGGAGAAAAGCGCTTCAGGGTGGTGCTCTCTCCGGGCCCTTGCCCCTGAGCCTGGGGTCAAGGCACGGTGTCCACACTCCCAGGCCAAGTCAGAACCACATGCACACGTCTGTTCCTGCCCCCTGCACCGGCAGAGAGCTCGGGGGAGCCAGAGTCTGTCAGGCAGCTGCTGGGCTAGCCGCCTGTGTGGGAAGGGGCAGAGCCGACCTAGGGGCAAGTTGTGCCTCTTGCTCTCCCTGCTGCCCTGAGGCTGCTGGGCCAAAGAGGTCTTGGGCGTCCAGCCCCTTGCTTGTCCCTTCCCTCTGACGAGGCCCTCTGAGCTCCAGCACCTTGCAGTGTGGAGACAGCCCCTGCCAGCAACCTCCTCTCCAAGAGGCCTAAACCGAGGCCTAGGCCCAGGGGAAAGGCACCAGTGGGGATGAGCCTGGGGAAGCGCCCGGGCATGTCTGGACCCAGTCCCCGCAGCCTGCCCCTTGGTGGGGCAGTACCCCTGAGGCCAGGAAGGTCTGGGAAAGGCTGGCCAGGGGCAGGGGACCTGCTGGGTCCTGCCCCTGGCCTGTGGGGCCTCTAAGCACAACCGGCCCTCTCCCAATGGAAGACCTCCCCGGCTGCCTCCAAAGGCCGGTTTGCAAGCACTCCCGCCCACTGTTCCCACAAAGCACGCACAATGCTCCCAAGCCCGGGAGAAAAGCGCTTCGGGGTGTTGCTCTCTCCGGGCCCTTGCCCCTGAGCCTGGGGTCCAGGCAGTGGGTCCACACTCCCAGACCAAGGCAGAACCACATGCACACGTGTGTTCCTGCCCCCTACACCGGCAGAGAGCTCGGGGGAGCCAGAGACTGCCAGGCTGCTGCTGGGCTGGCTGCCTGTGTGGTACGGGGCAGAGCCGACCTAGGGGCATGTTGGGCCTCTTGCTCTCCCTGCTGCCCTGAGGCTGCTGGGTCAAAGAGGTCTTGGGCATCCAGCGCTTTGCTGGTGCCTTCCCTCTGACGAGGCCCTCTGAGCTCCAGCACCTTGCAGTGTGGAGACAGCCCCTGTCAGCAACCTCCTCTCCAAAGAGTCCTCAACCGAGGCCTACAACCAGGGGAAAGGCACCAGCGGGGATGATCCTGGGGAGGCGCACAGACATGTCTGGATCCAGTCTCCTCAGCCTGCCCCTTGGTGGGGCAGTACCCCCGGAGGCCAGGAAGGTCTGGGCAAGTCTGGCCAGGGGCAGGGGCCCTGCTGGGTCCTGACCCTGGCCTGTGGGGCCTCTGAGCACAACCGGCCCTCTCCCACTGGAAGACCTCCCCGGCTGCCTCCAAAGTCCTGTTTGCAACACTCCCGCCCGCTGTTCACGTCAGGAATGCACAAAGCTCCCAAGCCGGGGAGAAAAGCGCTTCGGTGTGGTGCTCTCTCCGGGCCCTTGCCCATGAGCCTGGGGGCAAGGCAGGGAGAACACACTCCCAGGCCAAGGCAGAACCACATGCCCACATCTGTTCCTGTCCCCTGCACCGGCAGAGAGCTTGGGGGAGCCAGAGTCTGTCAGGCAGCTGCTGGGTTGGCTGCCTGTGTGGGAAGGGGCAGAGCCGCCCTAGGGGCAAGTTGGGCCTCTTGCTCTCCCTGCTGCCCTGAGGCTGCTGGGCCAAAGATGTCTTGGGCATCCAGCCCTTTACTGGTCCCTTCTCTCTGACGAGGCTGTCTGAGCTGCAGCACCTTGCAGTGTGGAGACAACCCCTGCCAGCAACCTCCTCTCCAAGGAGGCCTCAACCGAGGCCTAGGCCCAGGGGAAAGGCACCAGCGGGGATGAGCCAGGGGAGGCGCCCGGGCATGTCTGGACCCAGTCCCCGCAGCCTGCCCCTTGGTGGGGTAGTAACCCCGGAGGCCAGGAGGGTCTGGGCAAGGATGCCAGGGGCAGGGACACTGCTGGGTCCTGCCCCTGGCCTCTGGGGCGTCTGAGCACAACCGGCACTCTCCCGCTGGAAGACCTCCCTGGCTGCATCCAAAGGCCGGTTTGCAAGCACTCCCGCCCGCTGTTCCCGCCAGGCACGCACAATGCTACCAAGCCCGGGAGAAAAGCGCTTCGGGGTGGTGCTCTCTCCGGGCCCTTGCCCCTGAGCCTGGGGGCCAGGCAGGGGGAACACACTCCCAGGCCAAGGCAGAACGACATGCACACGTCTGTTCCTGCCCCCTACACCGGCAGAGAGCTCGGGGGAGCCAGAGACTGCCAGGCTGCTGCTGGGCTGGCTGCCTGTCTGGGATGGGGCAGAGCCGACCTAGGGGCAAGTTGGGCCTCTTGCTCTCCCTGCTGCCCTGAGGCTGCTGGGCCAAAGACATCTTGTGCATCCAGCCCCTTACTGGTCTCTTCCCTCTGACGAGGCCCTCTGAGCTCCAGCACCTTGCACTGTGGAGACAGCCCCTGCCAGCAACCTCCTCTCCAAGGAGGCCTCAAGGGAGGCCTAGGCCCAGGGGAAAGGCACTAGCGGTGATGAGCCAGGGGAGGCGCCCGAGCATGTCTGGACCCAGTCCCCGCAGCCTGCCCCTTGGTGGGGCAGTACCCCCGCAGGCCAGGAAGGTCTGGGCAAGGCTGGCCAGGGGCAGGGGCCCTGCTGGGTCCTGCCCCTGGCCTGTGGGGCCTCTGAGCCCAACCGGCCCTCTCCCACTGGAAGACCTCCCCGGCTGCCTCCAAAGGCCGGTTTGCAAGCGCTCCCGCCCACTGTTCCCAGCAGGCGTGCACAATGCTCCCAAGCCCGGGAGAAAAGCGCTTCAGGGTGGTGCTCTCTCTGGGCCCTTGCCCCTGAGCCTGGGGGCAAGGCAGGGTGTCCACACTCCCAGGCCAAGGCAGAACCACATGCACACGTCTGATCTGCCCCCTGCACCGGCAGAGAGCTCGGGGGAGCCAGAGTCTGTCAGGCAGCTGCTGGGCTGGCCGCCTGTGTGGGAAGGGGCAGAGCCGACCTAGGGGCAAGATGGGCCTCTTGCTCTCCCTGCTGCCATGAGGCTGCTGGGCCAAAGAGGTCTTGGCCATCCAGACCCTTGCTGGTCCCTTCCCTCTGACGAGGCCCTCTGAGCTCCAGCACCTTGCAGTGTGGAGACAGCCCCTGCCAGCAACCTCCTCTCCAAGGAGGCCTCAACCGAGGCCTAGGCCCAGGGGAAAGGCACCAGCGGGGATGAGCCTGGGGAGGAGCCCGGGCATGACTGGACCCAGTCCCCGCAGCCTGCCCCTTGGTGGGGCAGTACCCCCGGAGGCCAGGAAGGTCTGGGCAAGGCTGGCCAGGGGCAGGGGCCCTGCTGGGTCCTGCCCCTGGCCTGTGGGGCCTCTGAGCACAACCGGCCCTCTCCCACTGGAAGACCTCCCCGGCTGCCTCCAAAGGCCGGTTTGCCAACACTCCCGCCCGCTGTTCTCGCCAGGCACGCACAATTCTCCCAAGCCCGGGAGAAAAGCGCTTCGGGGTGTTGCTCTCTCCGGGCCCTTGCCCCTGAGTGTGGGGGCCAGGCAGTGGGTCCACACTCCCAGACCAAGGCAGAACCACATGCACACGTCTGTTCCTGCCCCCTCCACCGGCAGAGAGCTGGGGGGAGCCAGAGTCTGTCAGGCAGCTGCTGGGCTGGCCGCCTGTGTGGGAAGGGGCAGAGCCGACCTAGGGGCAAGTTGGGCCTCTTCCTCTCCCTGCTGCCCTGAGGCTGCTGGGCCAAAGACGTCTAGGGCATCCAGCCCCTTACTGGTCCCTTCCCTCTGACGAGGCCCTCTGAGCTCCAGCACCTTGCAGTGTGGAGACAGCCCCTGCCAGCAACCTCCTATCCAAGGAGGCCTCAACCGAGGCCTAGGCCCAGGGGAAAGGCACCAGCGGGGATGAGCCAGTGGAGGCGCACGGGCATGTCTGGACCCAGTCCCCGCAGCCTGCCCCTTGGTGGGGCAGTACCCCCCGAGGCCAGGAAGGTCTGGGCAAGGCTGCGAGGGGCAGGGGCCCTGCTGGGTCGTGCCCCTGGCCTGTGGGGCGTCTGAGCACAACCGGCACTCTCCCGCTGGAAGACCTCCCCGTCTGCCTCCAAAGGCCGGTTTGCAAGCACTCCCGCCCGCTGTTCCCGCCAGGCACGCACAATGCTCCCAAGCCCGGGAGAAAAGCGCTTCGGGGTGGGGCTCTCTCCGGGCCCTTGCCCCTGAGCCTGGGGGCCAGGCAGGGGGTCCACACTCCCAGGCCAAGGCAGAACCACATGCACACGTCTGTTCCTGACCCCTGCACCGGCAGAGAGCTCGGGGGAGCCAGAGTCTGTCAGGCAGCTGCTGGGCTGGCCGCCTTTGTGGGAAGGGGCAGAGCCGACCTAGGGGCAAGTTGGGCCTCTTGCTCTCCCTGCTGTCCTGAGGCTGCTGGGCCAAAGAGGTCTTGGGCATCCAGCCCTTTGCTTGTCCCTTCCCTCTGACGAGGCCCTCTGAGCTCCAGCACCTTGCAGTGTGGAGACAGCCCCTGCCAGCAACCTCCTCTCCAAGGAGGCCTCAACCGAGACCTATGACCAGGGGAAAGGCACCAGCGGGGATGAGCCTGGGGAGGCGCCCGGGCATGTCTGGACCCAGTCCCCGCAGCCTGCCCCTTGGTGGGGCAGTACCCCCGGAGGCCAGGAAGGTCTGGGAAAGGCTGGCCAGGGGCAGGGGACCTGCTGGGTCCTGCCCCTGGCCTGTGGGGCCTCTGAGCACAACCGGCCCTCTCCAACTGGAAGACCTCCCCGGCTGCCTCTAAAGTCCTGTTTGCCAACACTCCCACCGCTGTTCACGCCAGACTTGTACAATGCTCCCAAGCCCGGGAGAAAAGCGCTTCGGGGTGGTGCTCTCTCCGGGCCCTTGCCCCTGAGCCTGGGGGCAAGGCATGGGGAACACACTCCCAGGCCAAGGCAGAACCACATGCCCACGTCTGTTCCTGTCCCCTGCACCGGCAGAGAGCTTGGGGGAGCCAGAGTCTGTCAGGCAGCTGCTGGGTTGGCCGCCTGTGTGGGAAGGGGCAGAGCCGCCCTAGCGGCAAGTTGGGCCTCTTGCTCTCCCTGCTGCCCTGAGGCTGCTGGTCCAAAGACGTCTTGGGCATCCAGCCCCTTACTGGTCCCTTCCCTCTGACGAGGCCCTCTGAGCTCCAGCACCTTGCACTGTGGAGACAGCCCCTGCCAGCAACCTCCTCTCCAAGGAGGCCTCAAGGGAGGCCTAGGCCCAGGGGAAAGGCACCAGCGGTGATGAGCCAGGGGAGGCGCCCGAGCATGTCTGGACCCAGTCCCCGCAGCCTGCCCCTTGGTGGGGCAGTACCCCCGCAGGCCAGGAAGGTCTGGGCAAGGCTGGCCAGGGGCAGGGGCCCTGCTGGGTCCTGCCCCTGGCCTGTGGGGCCTCTGAGCCCAACCGGCCCTCTCCCACTGGAAGACCTCCCCGGCTGCCTCCAAAGGCCGGTTTGCAAGCGCTCCCGCCCACTGTTCCCAGCAGGCGTGCACAATGCTCCCAAGCCCGGGAGAAAAGCGCTTCAGGGTGGTGCTCTCTCTGGGCCCTTGCCCCTGAGCCTGGGGGCAAGGCAGGGTGTCCACACTCCCAGGCCAAGGCAGAACCACATGCACACGTCTGATCTGCCCCCTGCACCGGCAGAGAGCTCGGGGGAGCCAGAGTCTGTCAGGCAGCTGCTGGGCTGGCCGCCTGTGTGGGAAGGGGCAGAGCCGACCTAGGGGCAAGATGGGCCTCTTGCTCTCCCTGCTGCCATGAGGCTGCTGGGCCAAAGAGGTCTTGGCCATCCAGCCCCTTGCTGGTCCCTTCCCTCTGACGAGGCCCTCTGAGCTCCAGCACCTTGCAGTGTGGAGACAGCCCCTGCCAGCAACCTCCTCTCCAAGGAGGCCTCAACCGAGGCCTAGGCCCAGGGGAAAGGCACCAGCGGGGATGAGCCTGGGGAGGCGCCCGGGCATGACTGGACCCAGTCCCCGCAGCCTGCCCCTTGGTGGGGCAGTACCCCCGGAGGCCAGGAAGGTCTGGGCAAGGCTGGCCAGGGGCAGGGGCCCTGCTGGGTCCTGCCCCTGGCCTGTGGGGCCTCTGAGCACAACCGGCCCTCTCCCACTGGAAGACCTCCCCGGCTGCCTCCAAAGGCCGGTTTGCAAGCGCTCCAGGCCACTGTTACCAGCAGGCCGGCACAATGCTCCTAAGCCCGGAAGAAAAGCGCTTCAGGGTGGTGCTCTCTCTGGGCCCTTGCCCCTGAGCCTGGGGGCAATGCAGGGTGTCCACACTCCCAGGCCAAGGCAGAACCACATGCCCACGTCTGTTCCTGTCCCCTGCACCGGCAGAGAGCTTGGGGGAGCCAGAGTCTGTCAGGCAGCTGCTGGGTTGGCCGCCTGTGTGGGAAGGGGCAGAGCCGCCCTAGCGGCAAGTTGGGCCTCTTGCTCTCCCTGCTGCCCTGAGGCTGCTGGGCCAAAGAGGTCTTGGGCATCCAGCCCCTTGCTGGTCCCTTCCCTCTGACGAGGCCCTCTGAGCTCCAGCACCTTGCAGTGTGGAGACAGCCCCTGCCAGCAACCTCCTCTCCAAGGAGGCCTCAACCGAGGCCTAGGCCCAGGGGAAAGGCACCAGCGGGGATGAGCCTGGGGAGGCGCCCGGGCATGTCTGGACCCAGTCCCCGCAGCCTGCCCCTTGGTGGGGCAGTACCCCCGGAGGCCAGGAAGGTCTGGGCAAGGCTGGCCAGGGGCAGGGGCCCTGCTGGGTCCTGCCCCTGGCCTGTGGGGCCTCTGAGCACAACCGGCCCTCTCCCACTGGAAGAACTCCCCGGCTGCCTCCAAAGGCCAGTTTGCCAACACTCCCGCCCGCTGTTCCCGCCAGGCAAGCACAATGCTCCCAAGCCCGGGAGAAAAGCGCTTCGGGGTGGTGCTCTCCTCGGGCCCTTGCCCCTGAGCCTGGGGGCCAGGCAGTTGGTCCACACTCCCAGACCAAGGCAGAACCACATGCACACGTCTGTTGCTGCCCCCTGCACCGGCAGAGAGCTCGGGGGAGCCAGAGTCTGTCAGGCAGCTGCTGGGCTGGCCGCCTGTGTGGGAAGGGGCAGAGCCGACCTAGGGGCAAGTTGGGCCTCTTCCTCTCCCTGCTGCCCTGAGGCTGCTGGGCCAAAGAGTTCTTGGGCATCCAGCCCCTTGCTGGTCCCTTCCCTCTGACCAGGCCCTCTGAGCTCCAGCACCTTGCAGTGTGGAGACAGCCCCTGCCAGCAACATCCTCTCCAAGGAGGCCTCAACCGAGGCCTAGGCCCAGGGGAAAGGCACCAGCGGGGATGAGCCTGGGGAGGCGCCCGGGCATGTCTGGACCCAGTCCCCGCAGCCTGCCCCTTGGTGGGGCAGTACCCCCGGAGGCCAGGAAGATCTGGGCAAGGCTGGCCAGGGGCAGGGGCCCTGCTGGGTCCTCCCCATGGCCTGTGGGGCCTCTGAGCACAACCGGCCCTCTCCCACTGAAAGACCTCCCCGGCTGCCTCCAAAGGCCAGTTTGCCAACACTCCTGCCCGCTCTTCCCGCCAGGCACGCACAATGCTCCCAAGCCCGGGAGAAAAGCGCTTCGGGGTGGTGCTCTCTCCGGGCCCTTGCCCCTGAGCCTGTGGGCAAGGCAAGGGGAACACACTCCCAGACCAAGGCAGAAACACATGCACACGTCTGGTCCTGTCCCCTGCACCGGCAGAGAGCTCGGGGGAGCCAGAGTCTCTCAGGCAGGTGCTGGGCTGGCCGCCTGTGTGGGAAGGGGCAGAGCCGACCTAGGGGCAAGTTGGGCCTCTTGCTCTCCCTGCTGCCCTGAGGCTGCAGGGCCAAAGACGTCTTGGGCATCCAGCCCCTTACTGGTCCCTTCCCTCTGACGAGGCCCTCTGAGCTCCAGCACCTTGTAGTGTGGAGACAGCCCCTGCCAGCAATCTCCTCTCCAAGGAGGCCTCAACCGAGGCCTAGGCCCACGGGAAAGGCACCAGCGGGGTTGAGCCAGGGGAGGCGCCCGGGCATGTCTGGACCCTGTCCCCGCAGCCTGCCCCTTGGTGGGGCAGTACCCCCGGAGGCCAGGAAGGTCTGGGCAAGGCTGGCCAGGGGCAGGGGCCCTGCTGGGTCCTGCCCCTGGCCTGTGGGGCCTCTGAGCACAACCGGCCCTCTCCCACTGGAAGACCTCCCCGGCTGCCTCCAAAGGCCGGTTTGCAAGCACTCCCGCCCACTGTTCCCGCCAGGCGCGCACAATGCTCCCAAGCCCGGGAGAAAAGCGCTTCGGGGTGGTGGTCTCTCCGGGCCCTTGCCCCTGAGCCTGGGGGCCAGGCAGTGGGTCCACACTCCCAGACCAAGGCAGAACCACATGCACACGTCTGTTCCTGCCCCCTCCACCGGCAGAGAGCTGGGGGGAGCCAGAGTCTGTCAGGCAGCTGCTGGGCTGGCCGCCTGTGTGGGAAGGGGCAGAGCCGACCTAGGGGCAAGTTGTGCCTCTTGCTCTCCCTGCTGCCCTGAGGCTGCTGGGCCAAAGAGGTCTTGGGCATCCAGCCCCTTGCTGGTCCCTTCCCTCTGACGAGGCCCTCTGAGCTCCAGCACCTTGTAGTGTGGAGACAGCCCCTGCCAGCAACCTCCTCTCCAAGGAGGCCTCAACCGAGGCCTAGGCCCAGGGGAAAGGCACCAGCGGGGATGAGCCAGTGGAGGCGCACGGGCATATCAGGACCCAGTCCCCGCAGCCTGCCCCTTGGTGGGGCAGTACCCCCGGAGGCCAGGAAGGTCTGGGCAAGGCTGGCCAGGGGCAGGGTCCCTGCTGGGTCCTGCTCCTGGCCTGTGGGGCCTCTGAGCACAACCGGCCCTCTCCCACTGGAAGACCTCCCCGGCTGCCTCCAAAGGCGGGTTTGCCAACACTCCCGCCCGCTGTTCCCGCCAGGCACGCACAACGCTCCCAAGGCCAGGAGAAAAGCGCTTCGGTGTGGTGCTCTCTCCGGGCCCTTGCCCCTGAGCCTGGGGGCAAGGCAGGGGGAACACACTCCCAGGCCAAGGCAGAACCACATGCCCACGTCTGTTCCTGTCCCCTGCACCGGCAGAGAGCTTGGGGGAGCCAGAGTCTGTCAGGCAGCTGCTGGGTTGGCCGCCTGTGTGGGAAGGGGCAGAGCCGACCTAGGGGCAAGTTGGGCCTCTTGCTCTCCCTGCTGCCCTGAGGCTGCTGGGCCAAAGAGGTCTTGGGCATCCAGCCCCTTACTGGTCCCTTCCCTCTGACGAGGCCCTCTGAGCTCCAGCACCTTGCAGTGTGGAGACAGCCCCTGCCAGCAACCTCCTCTCCAAGGAGGCCTCAACCGAGGCCTAGGCCCAGGGGAAAGGCACCAGCGGGGATGAGCCAGGGGAGGCGCCCGAGCATGTCTGGACCCAGTCCCCGCAGCCTGCCCCTTGGTCGGGCAGTACCCCCGGAGGCCAGGAAGGTCTGGGTAAGGCTGGCCAGGGGCAGGGGCCCTGCTGGGTCCTGCCCCTGGCCTGTGGGGCCTCTGAGCACAACCGGCCCTCTCCCACTGGAAGACCTCCCCGGCTGCCTCCAAGGGTCGGTTTGCAAGCGCTCCCGGCCACTGTTACCAGCAGGCGGGCACAATGCTCCTAAGCCAGGAAGAAAAGCGCTTCAGGGTGGTGCTCTCTCTGGGCCCTTGCCCCTGAGCCTGGGGGCAAGGCAGGGTGTCCACACTCCCAGGCCAAGGCAGATCCACATGCACACGTCTGACCTGCCCCCTGCACCGGCAGAGAGCTCGGGCGAGCCAGAGTCTGTCAGGCAGCTGCTGGGCTGGCCGCCTGTGTGGGAAGTGGCAGAGCCGACCTAGGGGCAAGTTGGGCCTCTTGCTCTCCCTGCTGCCCTGAGGCTGCTGGGCCAAAGAGGTCTTGGGCATCCAGCCCCTTGCTGGTCCCTTCCCTCTGACGAGGCCCTCTGAGCTCCAGCACCTTGCAGTGTGGAGACAGCCCCTGCCAGCAACCTCCTCTCCAAGGAGGCCTCAACCGAGGCCTAGGCCCAGGGGAAAGGCACCAGCGGGGATGAGCCTGGGGAGGCGCCCGGGCATGTCTGGACCCAGTCCCCGCAGCCTGCCCCTTGGTGGGGCAGTACCCCCGAAGGCCAGGAAGGTCTGGGCAAGGCTGGCCAGGGTCAGGGGCCCTGCTGGGTCCTGCCCCTGGCCTGTGGGGCCTCTGAGCACAACCGGCCCTCTCCCACTGGAAGACCTCCCCGGCTGCCTCCAAAGTCCTGTTTGCAAACACTCCCGCCCGCTGTTCACGCCAGGCTCGCACAATGCTCCCAAGCCCGGGAGAAAAGCGCATTGGGGTGGTTCTCTCTCCGGGCCCTTGCCCCTGAGCCTGGGGGCAAGGCACGGGGAACACACTCCCTGGCCAAGGCAGAACCACATGCCCACGTCTGTTCCTGTCCCCTGCACCGGCAGAGAGCTTGGGGGAGCCAGAGTCTGGCAGGCAGCTGCTGGGTTGGCCGCCTGTGTGGGAAGGGGCAGAGCCGCCCTAGGGGCAAGTTGGGCCTCTTGCTCTCCCTGCTGCCCTGAGGCTGCTGGTCCAAAGACGTCTTGGGTATCCAGCCCCTTACTGGTCCCTTCCCTCTGACGAGGCCCTCTGAGCTCCAGCACCTTGCAGTGTGGAGACAGCCCCTGCCAGCAACCTCCTCTCCAAGGAGGCCTCAACCGAGGCCTAGGCCCAGGGGAAAGGCACCAGCGGGGATGAGCCAGGGGAGGCGCCCGAGCATGTCTGGACCCAGTCCCCGCAGCCTGCCCCTTGGTGGGGCAGTACCCCCGCAGGCCAGGAAGGTCTGGGTAAGGCTGGCCAGGGGCAGGGGCCCTGCTGGGTCCTGCCCCTGGCCTGTGGGGCCTCTGAGCACAGCCGGCCCTCTCCCACTGGAAGACCTCCCCGGCTGCCTCCAAAGGCCGGTTTGCAAGCGCTCCAGGCCACTGTTACCAGCAGGCCGGCACAATGCTCCTAAGCCCGGAAGAAAAGCGCTTCAGGGTGGTGCTCTCTCTGGGCCCTTGCCCCTGAGCCTGGGGGCAATGCAGGGTGTCCACACTCCCAGGCCAAGGCAGAACCACATGCACACGTCTGATCTGCCCCCTGCACCGTCAGAGAGCTCGGGGGAGCCAGAGTCTGTCAGGCAGCTGCTGGGCTGGCCGCCTGTGTGGGAAGTGGCAGAGCCGACCTAGGGGCAAGTTGGGCCTCTTGCTCTCCCTGCTGCCCTGAGGCTGCTGGGCCAAAGAGGTCTTGGGCATCCAGCCCCTTGCTGGTCCCTTCCCTCTGACGAGGCCCTCTGAGCTCCAGCACCTTGCAGTGTGGAGACAGCCCCTGCCAGCAACCTCCTCTCCAAGGAGGCCTCAACCGAGGCCTAGGCCCAGGGGAAAGGCACCAGCGGGGATGAGCCTGGGGAGGCGCCCGGGCATGTCTGGACCCAGTCCCCGCAGCCTGCCCCTTGGTGGGGCAGTACCCCCGGAGGCCAGGAAGGTCTGGGCAAGGCTGGCCAGGGGCAGGGGCCCTGCTGGGTCCTGCCCCTGGCCTGTGGGGCCTCTGAGCACAACCGGCCCTCTCCCACTGGAAGAACTCCCCGGCTGCCTCCAAAGGCCAGTTTGCCAACACTCCCGCCCGCTGTTCCCGCCAGGCAAGCACAATGCTCCCAAGCCCGGGAGAAAAGCGCTTCGGGGTGGTGCTCTCCTCGGGCCCTTGCCCCTGAGCCTGGGGGCCAGGCAGTTGGTCCACACTCCCAGACCAAGGCAGAACCACATGCACACGTCTGTTGCTGCCCCCTGCACCGGCAGAGAGCTCGGGGGAGCCAGAGTCTGTCAGGCAGCTGCTGGGCTGGCC
Source organism: Dama dama (assembly GCF_033118175.1). Taxonomy (NCBI): domain Eukaryota; kingdom Metazoa; phylum Chordata; class Mammalia; order Artiodactyla; family Cervidae; genus Dama; species Dama dama. Next base: position 553,425 of record NW_026870886.1, read on the forward strand.
GCCTGTGTGGGAAGGGGCAGAGCCGACCTAGGGGCAAGTTGGGCCTCTTCCTCTCCCTGCTGCCCTGAGGCTGCTGGGCCAAAGAGTTCGTGGGCATCCAGCCCCTTGCTGGTCCCTTCCCTCTGACCAGGCCCTCTGAGCTCCAGCACCTTGCAGTGTGGAGACAGCCCCTGCCAGCAACATCCTCTCCAAGGAGGCCTCAACCGAGGCCTAGGCCCAGGGGAAAGGCACCAGCGGGGATGAGCCTGGGGAGGCGCCCGGGCATGTCTGGACCCAGTCCCCGCAGCCTGCCCCTTGGTGGGGCAGTACCCCCGGAGGCCAGGAAGATCTGGGCAAGCCTGGCCAGGGGCAGGGGCCCTGCTGGGTCCTCCCCATGGCCTGTGGGGCCTCTGAGCACAACCGGCCCTCTCCCACTGGAAGACCTCCCCGGCTGCCTCCAAAGGCCAGTTTGCCAACACTCCTGCCCGCTCTTCCCGCCAGGCACGCACAATGCTCCCAAGCCCGGGAGAAAAGCGCTTCGGGGTGGTGCTCTCTCCGGGCCCTTGCCCCTGAGCCTGTGGGCAAGGCAAGGGGAACACACTCCCAGACCAAGGCAGAAACACATGCACACGTCTGGTCCTGTCCCCTGCACCGGCAGATAGCTCGGGGGAGCCAGAGTCTCTCAGGCAGGTGCTGGGCTGGCCGCCTGTGTGGGAAGGGGCAGAGCCGACCTAGGGGCAAGTTGGGCCTCTTGCTCTCCCTGCTGCCCTGAGGCTGCAGGGCCAAAGACGTCTTGGGCATCCAGCCCCTTACTGGTCCCTTCCCTCTGACGAGGCCCTCTGAGCTCCAGCACCTTGTAGTGTGGAGACAGCCCCTGCCAGCAATCTCCTCTCCAAGGAGGCCTCAACCGAGGCCTAGGCCCACGGGAAAGGCACCAGCGGGGTTGAGCCTGGGGAGGCGCCCGGGCATGTCTGGACCCTGTCCCCGCAGCCTGCCCCTTGGTGGGGCAGTACCCCCGGAGGCCAGGAAGGTCTGGGCAAGGCTGGCCAGGGGCAGGGGCCCTGCTGGGTCCTGCCCCTGGCCTGTGGGGCCTCTGAGCACAACCGGCCCTCTCCCACTGGAAGACCTCCCCGGCTGCCTCCAAAGGCCGGTTTGCAAGCACTCCCGCCCACTGTTCCCGCCAGGCGCGCACAATGCTCCCAAGCCCGGGAGAAAAGCGCATTGGGGTGGTTCTCTCTCCGGGCCCTTGCCCCTGAGCCTGGGGGCAAGGCAGGGTGTCCACACTCCCAGGCCAAGGCAGAACCACATGCACACGTCTGATCTGCCCCCTGCACCGGCAGAGAGCTCGGTGGAGCCAGAGTCTGTCAGGCAGCTGCTGGGCTGGCCGCCTGTGTGGGAAGTGGAAGAGCCGACCTAGAGGCAAGTTGGGCCTCTTGCCCTCCCTGCTGCCCTGAGGCTGCTGGGCCAAAGAGGTCTTGGGCCTCCAACCCCTTGCTGGTCCCTTCCCTCTGACGAGGCCCTCTGAGCTCCAGCACCTTGCAGTGTGGAGACAGCCCCTGCCAGCAACCTCCTCTCCAAGGAGGCCTAAACCGAGGCCTAGGCACAGGGGAAAGGCACCAGCGGGGATGAGCCTGGGGAGGCGCCCGGGCATGTATGGACCCAGTCCCCGCAGCCTGCCCCTTGGTGGGGCAGTACCCCTGGAGGCGAGGAAGGTCTGGGAAAGGCTGGCCAGGGGCAGGGGACCTGCTGGGTCCTGCCCCTGGCCTGTGGGGCCTCTGAGCACAACCGGCCCTCTCCCACTGGAAGACCTCCCCGGCTGCCTCCAAAGGCCGGTTTGCAAGCACTCCCGCCCACTGTTCCAACCAAGGGCGCACAACGCTCCCAAGCCCGGGAGAAAATCGCCTCGGGGTGGTGCTCTCTCCGGGCCCTTTCCCCTGAGCCTGGGGGCTAGGCAGGGGGTCCACAATCCCAGGCCAAGGCAGAACGACATGCACACGTCTGTTCCTGCCCCATGCACCGGCAGAGAGCTCGGGGGAGCCAGAGTCTGTCAGGCAGCTGCTGGGCTGGCCGCCTGTGTGGGAAGGGGCAGAGCCGACCTAGGGGCAAGTTGGGCCTCTTGCTCTCCCTGCTGCCCTGAGGCTGCTGGGACCAAAGAGATCTTGGGCATCCAGCCCCTTGCTTGTCCCTTCCCTCTGACGAGGCCCTCTGAGCTCCAGCACCTTGCAGTGTGGAGACAGCCCCTGCCAGCAACCTCCTCTCCAAGGAGGCCTCAACCGAGGCCTAGGACCAGGGGAAAGGCACCAGCGGGGATGAGCCTGGGGAGGCGCCCGGGCATGTCTGGACCCAGTCCCCGCAGCCTGCCCCTTGGTGGGGCAGTACCCCCGGAGGCCAGGAAGGTCTGGGCAAGGCTGGCCACGGGCAGGGGCCCTGCTGGGTCCTGCCCCTGGCCTGTGTGGCCTCTGAGCACAACCGGCCCTCTCCCACTGGAAGACTTCCCCGGCTGCCTCCAAAGGCCGGTTTGCCAACACTCCCGCCCGCTGTTCCCGCCAGGCACGCACAATTCTCCCAAGCCCGGGAGAAAAGCGCTTCGGGGTGTTGCTCTCCCCGGGCCCTTGCCCCTGAGCGTGGGGGCGAGGCAGTGGGTCCACACTCCCAGACCAACGCAGAACCACATGCACACGTCTTTTCCTGACCCCTGCACCGGCAGAGAGCTCGGGGGAGCCAGAGTCTGTCAGGCAGCTGCTGGGCTGGCCGCCTGTGTGGGAAGGGGCAGAGCCGACCTAGGGGCAAGTTGGGCCTCTTCCTCTCCCTGCTGCCCTGAGGCTGCTGGGCCAAAGAGGTCTTGGGCATCCAGTCCCTTGCTGGTCCCTTCCCTCTGACGAGGCCCTCTGAGCTCCAGCACCTTGCAGTGTGGAGACAGCCCCTGCCAGCAACCTCCTCTCCAAGGAGGCCTCAACCGAGGCCTAGGCCCAGGGGAAAGGCACCAGCGGGGATGAGCCTGGGGAGGCGCCCGGCCATGTCTGGACCCAGTCCCCGCAGCCTGCCCCTTGGTGGGGCAGTACCCCCGGAGGCCAGGAGGGTCTGGGCAAGGCTGCCAGGGGCAGGGACACTGCTGGGTCCTGCCCCTGGCCTGTGGGGCGTCTGAGCACAACCGGCACTCTCCCGCTGGAAGACCTCCCCGGCTGCCTCCAAAGGCCGGTTTGCAAGCACTCCCGCCCGCTGTTCCCGCCAGGCACGCACAATGCTCCCAAGCCCGGGAGAAAAGCGCTTCGGGGTGGTGCTCTCTCCGGGCCCTTGCCCCTGAGCCTGGGGGACAGGCAGGGGGAACACACTCCCAGGTCAAGGCAGAACGACATGCACACGTCTGTTCCTGCCCCCTACACCGGCAGAGTGTTCGGGGGAGCCAGAGACTGCCAGGCTGCTGCTGGGCTGGCTGCCTGTGTGGGACGGGGTAGAGCCGACCTAGGGGCAAGTTGGGCCTCTTGCTCTCCCTGCTGCCCTGAGGCTGCTGGGTCAAAGAGGTCTTGGGCATCCAGCCCTTTGCTGGTCCTTTCCCTCTGACGAGGCCCTCTGAGCTCCAGCACCTTGCAGTGTGCAGACAGCCCCTGCCGGCAACCTCCTCTCCAAGGAGGCCTCAACCGAGGCCTAGGCCCAGGGGAAAGGCACCAGCGGGGATGAGCCTGGGGAGGCGCCCGGGCATTTCTGGACCTAGGCCCCGCAGCCTGCCCCTTGGTGGGGCAGTACCCCCGGAGGCCAGGAAGGTCTGGGCAAGGCTGGCCAGGGGCAGGGGCCCTGCTGGGTCCTGCCCCTGGCCTGTGAGGCCTCTGAGCACAACTGGCACTCTCCCGCTGGAAGACCTCCCCGGCTGCCTCCAAAGGCTGGTTTGCAAGCACTCAATCCCGCTGTTCACGCCAGCTGCGCACAATGCTCCCAAGCCCGGGAGAAAAGCATTTTGGGGTGGTACTCACTCCGGGCTTTGGAAGACCTCCCCGGCTGCCTCCAAGGCCGGTTTGCAAACACTTCTGCCTGCTGTTCCCGCCACCCGCGCACAATGCTCCCAAGCCCGGGAGAAAAGCGTTTCGGGGTGGTGTTCTCTCTGGGCCCAAGAAAGACCTCCCGGGCTGCCCCCAAATGCCGGTTTGCAAGCACTCCCACTCGCTGTTCCCGCCATCCGTGCAAATGCTCCAAGCCCAGGAGAAAAGCCCTTCAGGGTGGTGCTCTCTCCCGGCACTTGGAAGACCTCCCCGGCTGCCTCCAAAGGCTGGATTTCAAGTACTCCCTCCCGCTGTCCCGCCAGCCGCACACAATGCTCCCAATCACGGGAGAAAAGCGCTTCGGGGTGGTGCTCTCTACGGGCCCTTGGAAGACCTCCCCGTTTGTCTCCAAAGGCCGGTTTGCAAGCACTCATGCCCGCTGTTCCCGCCAGCCGCGCACAATGCTCCCAAGCCTAGGAGAAAAGCGCTTCGGGGTGGTGCTCTCTCCCGGCCCTTGGAAGACCTCCCCGGCTGCCTCCAAAGGCCGGTTTGCAAGCACTCAATCCCGCTGTTCCCGCCAGCCGCGCACAATGCTCCCAAGCCCGGGAGAAAAGCGCTTCGGGGTGGTGCTCTCTCCCGGCCCTTGGAAGACCTCCCCGGCTGCCTCCAAAGGCTGGTTTGCAAGCACTCATGTCCTCTGTTCCCGACAGCCGCGAACAATGCTCCCAAGACCGGGAGAAAAGCGCTTCGGGGTGGTGCTCTCTCCCGGCCCTTGGAAGACCTCCCCGGCTGCCTCCAAAGGCCGGTTTGCAAGCACTACCGCCCGCTGTTCCCGCCAGCCTCGCACAATGCTCCCAAGACCGGGAGAAAAGCGCTTCGGGGTGGTGTTCTCTCCGTGCCAATGGAGGACCTCCCTGGCTGCCCCCAAAGGCCGGTTTGCAAGCACTCCCACTCGCTGTTGCCGCCAGCCATGCACAATCCTCCAAAACCCCGGAGAAAAGCGCTTCGGGGTGGTGTTCTCTCCGTGCCCATGGAAGACCTCCCGGGGTGCCCCCAAAGGCCGGTTTGCAAGCACTCCCACTCGCTGTTCCCGCCATCCGCGCACAATGCTCCCAAGCCCGGGAGAAAAGCATTTTGGGGTGGTGCTCACACCGGGCCCTGGAAGACCTCCCTGGCTGCCTCCAAATGACGGTTTTCAAGCACTCCTGCCTGCTGTTCCCGCCACCCGCGCACAATGCTCCCAAGCCCGGGAGAAAAGCGCTTCGGGGTGGTGCTCTCTACAGGCCCTTGGAAGACCTCCCCGGCTGCCTCCAAAGGCCGGTTTGCAAGGACTCCTTCCTGCTGTTCCCGCCATCCGCGCACAATGCTCCCAAGCCCGGGAGAAAAGCATTTTGGGGTGGTGCTCACACCGGGCCCTGGAAGACCTCCCCGGCTGCCTCCAAAGGACGGTTTTCAAGCACTCCTGCCTGCTGTTCCCGCCACCCGCGCAGAATGCTCCCAAGCGCGGGAGAAAAGCGCTTCGGGGTGGTGCTCTCTACAGGCCCTTGGAAGACCTCCCCGGCTGCCTCCAAAGGCCGGTTTGCAAGCACTCCCGCCCGCTGTTCCCGCCAGGCAAGCACAATGCTCCCAAGCCCGGGAGAAAAGCGCTTCGGGGTGGTGCTCTCTCCGGGCCCTTGCCCCTGAGCCTGGGGGCCAGGCAGTTGGAACACACTCCCAGGCCAAGGCATAACGACATGCACACGTCTCTTCCTGCCCCCTACACCGGCAGAGAGCTCGGGGGAACCAGAGACTGCCAGGCTGCTGCTGGGCTGGCTGCCTGTGTGGGATGGGGCAGAGCCGATCTAGGGGCAAGTTGGGCCTCTTGCTCTAACTGCTGGCCTGAGGCTGCTGGGTCAAAGAGGTCTTGGGCATCCAGCCCTTTGCTGGTCCCTTCCCTCTGACGAGGCCCTCTGAGCTCCAGCACCTTGCAGTGTGGAGACAGCCCCTGCCAGCAACCTCCTCTCCAAAGAGGCCTCAACCGAGGCCTACGCCCAGGGGAAAAGCACCAGCGGGGATGATCCTGGGGCGGCGCACGGACATGTCTGGACCCAGTCCCCGCAGCCTGCCCCTTGGTGGGGCAGTACCCCCGGAGGCCAGGAAGGTCTGGGCAAGGCTGGCCAGGGGCAGGGGCCCTGCTGGGTCCTGCCCCTGGCCTGTGAGGCCTCTGAGCACAACCGGCCCTCTCCCACTGGAAGACCTCCCCAGCTGCCTCCAAAGTCCTGTTTGCAAACACTCCCGCCCGCTGTTCACGCCAGCCTCGCACAATGCTCCCAAGCCCGGGAGAAAAGCGCTTTGGGGTGGTGCTCTCTCCGGGCCCTTGCCCCTGAGCCTGGGGGCCAGGCAGTGGGTCCACACTCCCAGACCAAGGCAGAACCACATGCACACGTCTGTTCCTGACCCCTGCACCGGCAGAGAGCTCGGGGGAGCCAGAGTCTGTCAGGCAGGTGCTGGGCTGGCCGCCTGTGTGGGAAGGGGCAGAGCCGACCTAGGGGCAAGTTGGGCCTCTTCCTCTCCCTGCTGCCCTGAGGCTGCAGGGCCAAAGACGTCTTGGCCATCCAGCCCCTTGCTGGTCCCTTCCCTCTGACGAGGCCCTCTGAGCTCCAGCACCTTGCAGTGTGGAGACAGCCCCTGCCAGCAACCTCCTCTCCAATGAGGCCTCAACCGAGGCCTAGGCCCAGGGGAAAGGCACCAGCGGGGATGAGCCTGGGGAGGCGCCCGGGCATGTCTGGACCCAGTCCCCGCAGCCTGCCCCTTGGTGGGGCAGTACCCCCGGAGGCCAGGAAGGTCTGTGCAAGGCTGCCAGGGGCAGGGACAGCGCTGGGTCCTGCCCCTGGCCTGTGGGACGTCTGAGCACAACCGGCACTCTCCCGCTGGAAGACCTCCCCGTCTGCCTCGAAAGGCCGGTTTGCAAGCACTCCCGCCCGCTGTTCCCGCCAGGCACGCACAATGCTCCCAAGCCCGGGAGAAAAGCGCTTCGGGGTGGTGCTCTCTCCGGGCCCTTGCCCCTAAGCCTGCGGGCCAGGCAGGGGGAACACACTCCCAGGCCAAGACAGAACGACATGAACACGTGTGTTCCTGCCCCCTACACCGGCAGAGAGCTCGGGGGAGCCAGAGTCTCTCAGGCAGGTGCTGGGCTGGCCGCCTGTGTGGGAAGGGGCAGAGCCGACCTAGGGGCAAGTTGGGCCTCTTGCTCTCCCTGCTGCCCTGAGGCTGCTGGGCCAAAGACGTCTTGGGCATCCAGCCCTTTGCTGGTCCCTTCCCTCTGACGAGGCCCTCTGAGCTCCAGCACCTTGCAGTGTGGAGACAGCACCTGCCAGCAATCTCCTCTCCAAGGAGGCCTCAACCGAGGCCTAGGCCCAGGGGAAAGGCACCAGCGGGGATGAGCCTGGGGAGGCGCCCGGGCATGTCTGGACCCAGTCCCCGCAGCCTGCCCCTTGGTGGGGCAGTACCCCTGGAGGCCAGGAAGGTCTGGGCAAGGCTGACCAGGGGCAGGGGACCTGCTGGGTCCTGCCCCTGGCCTGTGGGGCCTCTGAGCACAACCGGCCCTCTCCCACTGGAAGACCTCCCCGGCTGCCTCCAAAGGCCGTTTTGCACGCACTCCCGCCCACTGTTCCCACCAAGCGCGCACAATGCTCCCAAGCCCGGGAGAAAAGCGCTTCGGGGTGGTGCTCTCTCCGGGCCCTTGCCCCTGAGCCTGGGGTCCAGGCAGTGGGTCCACAATCCCAGACCAAGGCAGAACCACATGCACACGTCTGTTCCTGACCCCTGAACCGGCAGAGAGCTCTGGGGAGCCAGAGTCTATCAGGCAGCTGCTGGGTTGGCTGCCTGTGTGGGAAGGGGCAGAGCCGACCTAGGGGCAAGTGGGGCCTCTTGCTCTCCCTGCTGCCCTGAGGCTGCTGGGCCAAAGACGTCTTGGGCATCCAGCCCCTTGCTGGTCCCTTCCCGCTGACGAGGCCCTCTGAGCTCCAGCACCTTGCAGTGTGGAGACAGCCCCTGCCAGCAACCTCCTCTACAAGGAGGCATCAACCGAGGCCTATGCCCAGGGGAAAGGCACCAGCGGGGATGAGCCTGGGGAGGCGCCCAGGCATGTCTGGACGCAGTCCCCGCAGCCTGCCCCTTGGTGGGGCAGTACCCCCGGAGGCCAGGAAGGTCTGGGCAAGGCTGGCCAGGGGCAGGGGACCTGCTGGGTCCTGCCCCTGGCCTGTGAGGCCTCTGAGCACAACCGGCCCTCTCCCACTGGAAGACCTCCACGGCTGCCTCCAAAGTCCTGTTTGCAAACACTCCCGCCCGCTGTTCACGCCAGGCTCGCACAATGCTCCCAAGCCCGGGAGAAAAGCGCTTCGGGGTGTTGCTCTCTCCGGGCCCTTGCCCCTGAGCCTGGGGGCAAGGCAGGGGGAACACACTCCCAGGCCAAGGCAGAACCACATGCCCACGTCTGTTCCTGTCCCCTGCACCGGCAGAGAGCTTGGGGGAGCCAGACTCTGTCAGGCAGCTGCTGAGTTGGCCGCCTGTGTGGGAAGGGGCAGAGCCGCCCTAGGGGCAAGTTGGGCCTCTTGCTCTCCCTGCTGCCCTGAGGCTGCTGGGCCAAAGACGTCTTGGGCATCCAGCCCCTTACTGGTCCCTTCCCTCTGACGAGGCCCTCTGAGTTCCAGCACCTTGCAGTGTGGAGACAGCCCCTGCCAGCAACCTCCTCTCCAAGGAGGCCTCAACCGAGGCCTAGGCCCAGGGGAAAGGCACCAGCGGGGATGAGCCTGGGGAGGCGCCCGGGCATGTCTGGACACAGGCCCCGCAGCCTGCCCCTTGGTGGGGCAGTACCCCCGGAGGCCAGGAAGGTCTGGGCAAGGCTGGCCAGGGGCAGGGGCCCTGCTGCGTCCTGCCCCTGGCCTGTGGGGCCTCTGAGCACAACCGGCCCTCTCCCACTGGAAGACCTCCCCGGCTGCCTCCAAAGGCCGGTTTGCAAGCGCTCCCGCCCACTGTTCCCAGCAGGCGTGCACAATGCTCCCAAGCCCGGGAGAAAAGCGCTTCAGGGTGGTGCTCTCTCCGGGCACTTGCCCCTGAGCCTGGGGTCAAGGCAGGGTGTCCACACTCCCAGGACAAGGCAGAACCACATGCACACGTCTCATCTGCCCCCTGCACCGGCAGAGAGCTCGGGGGAGCCAGAGTCTGTCAGGCAGCTGCTGGGCTGGCTGCCTGTGTGGGAAGGGGCAGAGCTGACCTAGGGGCAAGTTGGGCCTCTTGCTCTCCCTGCTGCCCTGAGGCTGCTGGGCCAAAGAGGTCTTGGGCATCCAGCCCCTTGCTGGTCCCTTCCCTCGGACGAGGCCCTCTGAGCTCCAGCACCTTGCAGTGTGGAGACAGCCCCTGACAGCAACCTCCTCTCCAAGGAGTCCTCAACCGAGGCCTAGGCCCAGGGGAAAAGCACCAGCGGGGATGAGCCTGGGGAGGCGCCCGGGCATGTCTGGACCCAGTCCCCGCAGCCTGCCCCTTGGTGGGGCAGTACCCCCGGAGGCCAGGAAGGTCTGGGCAAGGCTGCCAGGGGCAGGGACACTGCTGGGTCCTGACCCTGGCCTGTGGGGCGTCTGAGCACAACCGGCACTCTCCCGCTGGAAGACCTCCCCGTCTGCCTCGAAAGGCCGGTTTGCAAGCACTCCCGCCCGCTGTTCCCGCCAGGCACGCACAATGCTCCCAAGCCCGGGCGAAAAGCGCTTCGGGGTGGTGCTCTCACCGGGCCCTTGCCCCTGAGCCTGGGGGCCAGGCAGGGGGAACACACTCCCAGGCCAAGGCAGAACGACATGCACACGTCTGTTCCTGCCCCCTACACCGGCAGAGAGCTCGGGGGAGCCAGAGACTGCCAGGCTGCTGCTGGGCTGGCCGCCTGTGTGGGACGGGGCAGAGCCGACCTAGGGGCAAGTTGGGCCTCTTGCTCTCCCTGCTGCCCTGAGGCTGCTGGGTCAAAGAGGTCTTGGGCATCCAGCCCTTTGCTGGTCCCTTCCCTCTGACGAGGCCCTCTGATCTCCAGCACCTTGCAGTGTGGAGACAGCCCCTGCCAGCAACCTCCTCTCCAAGGAGGCCTCAACCGAGGCCTAGGCCCAGGGGAAAGGCATCAGCGGGGATGAGCCTGGGGAGGCGCCCGGGGATGTCTGGACCCAGTCCCCGCAGCCTGCCCTTTGGTGGGGCAGTTCCCCCGGAGGCCAGGAAGGTCTGGGCAAGGCTGGCCAGGGTCAGGGGCCCTGCTGGGTCCTGCCCCTGGCCTGTGGGGCCTCTGAGCACAACCGGCCCTCTCCCACTGGAAGACCTCCCCGGCTGCCTCCAAAGTCCTGTTTGCTAACACTCCCGCCCGCTGTTCACGCCAGGCTCGCACAATGCTCCCAAGCCCGGGAGAAAAGCGCATTGGGGTGGTTCTCTCTCCGGGCCCTTGCCCCTGAGCCTGGGGGCAAGGCACGGAGAACACACTCCCTGGCCAAGGCAGAACCACATGCCCACGTCTGTTCCTGTCCCCTCCACCGGCAGAGAGCTTGGGGGAGCCAGAGTCTGGCAGGCAGCTGCTGGGTTGGCCGCCTGTGTGGGAAGGGGCAGAGCCGACCTAGGGGCAAGTTGGGCCTCTTGCTCTCCCTGCTGCCCTGAGGCTGCTGGGCCAAAGACGTCTTGGGCATCCAGCCCCTTACTGGTCCCTTCCCTCTGACGAGGCCCTCTGAGCTCCAGCACCTTGCAGTGTGGAGACAGCCCCTGCCAGCAACCTCCTCTCCAAGGAGGCCTCAACCGAGGCCTAGGCCCAGGGGAAAGGCACCAGCGGGGATGAGCCAGGGGAGGCGCCCGAGCATGTCTGGACTCAGTCCCCGCAGCCTGCCCCTTGGTGGGGCAGTACCCCCGGAGGCCAGGAAGGTCTGGGCAAGGCTGGCCAGGGGCAGGGGCCCTGCTGCGTCCTGCCCCTGGCCTGTGGGGCCTCTGAGCACAACCGGCCCTCTCCCACTGGAAGACCTCCCCGGGTGCCTCCAAAGGCCGGTTTGCAAGCGCTCCCGCCCACTGTTCCCAGCAGGCGTGCACAAGGCTCCCAAGCCCGGGAGAAAAGCGCTTCAGGGTGGTGCTCTCTCCGGGCCCTTGCCCCTGAGCCTGGGGTCAAGGCACGGTGTCCACACTCCCAGGCCAAGTCAGAACCACATGCACACGTCTGTTCCTGCCCCCTGCACCGGCAGAGAGCTCGGGGGAGCCAGAGTCTGTCAGGCAGCTGCTGGGCTGGCCGCCTGTGTGGGAAGTGGAAGAGCCGACCTAGGGGCAAGTTGGGCCTCTTGCCCTCCCTGCTGCCCTGAGGCTGCTGGGCCAAAGAGGTCTTGGGCATCCAACCCCTTGCTGGTCCCTTCCCTCTGACGAGGCCCTCTGAGCTCCAGCACATTGCAGTGTGGAGACAGCCCCTGCCAGCAACCTCCTCTCCAAGGAGGCCTAAACCGAGGCCTAGGCACAGGGGAAAGGCACCAGCGGGGATGAGCCTGGGGAGGCGCCCGGGCATGTATGGACCCAGTCCCCGCAGCCTGCCCCTTGGTGGGGCAGTACCCCCGGAGGCGAGGAAGGTCTGGGAAAGGCTGGCCAGGGGCAGGGGACCTGCTGGGTCCTGCCCCTGGCCTGTGGGGCCTCTGAGCACAACCGGCCCTCTCCCACTGGAAGACGTCCCCGGCTGCCTCCAAAGGCCGGTTTGCAAGCACTCCCGCCCACTGTTCCAACCAAGGGCGCACAACGCTCCCAAGCCCGGGAGAAAATCGCCTCGGGGTGGTGCTCTCTCCGGGCCCTTTCCCCTGAGCCTGGGGGCCAGGCAGGGTGTCCACACTCCCAGGCCAAGGCAGAACGACATGCACACGTCTGTTCCTGCCCCATGCACCGGCAGAGAGCTCGGGGGAGCCAAAGTCTGTCAGGCAGCTGCTGGGCTGGCCGCCTGTGTGGGAAGGGGCAGAGCCGACCTAGGGGCAAGTTGGGCCTCTTGCTCTCCCTGCTGCCCTGAGGCTGCTGGGCCAAAGAGATCTTGGGCATCCAGCCCCTTGCTTGTCCCTTCCCTCTGACGAGGCCCTCTGAGCTCCAGCACCTTGCAGTGTGGAGACAGCCCCTGCCAGCAACCTCCTCTCCAAGGAGGCCTCAACCGAGGCCTAGGCCCAGGGGAAAGGCACCAGCGGGGATGAGCCTGGGGAGGCGCCCGGCCATGTCTGGACCCAGTCCCCGCAGCCTGCCCCTTGGTGGGGCAGTACCCCCGGAAGCCAGGAAGGTCTGGGCAAGGCTGGCCAGGGGCAGGGGCCCTGCTGGGTCCTGCCCCTGGCCTGTGGGGCCTCTGAGCACAACCGGCCCTCTCCCACTGTAAGATTTCCCCGGCTGCCTCCAAAGGCCGGTTTGCCAACACTCCCGCCCGCTGTTCCCGCCAGGCACGCACAATTCTCCCAAGCCCGGGAGAAAAGCGCTTCGGGGTGGTGCTCTCTCCGGGCCCTTGCCCCTGAGCGTGGGGGCGAGGCAGTGGGTCCACACTCCCAGACCAACGCAGAACCACATGCACACGTCTGTTCCTGACCCCTGCACCGGCAGAGAGCTCGGGGGAGCCAGAGTCTGTCAGGCAGCTGCTGGGCTGGCCGCCTGTGTGGGAAGGGGCAGAGCCGACCTAGGGGCAAGTTGGGCCTCTTCCTCTCCCTGCTGCCCTGAGGCTGCTGGGCCAAAGAGGTCTTGGGCATCCAGCCCCTTGCTGGTCCCTTCCCTCTGACGAGGCCCTCTGAGCTCCAGCACCTTGCAGTGTGGAGACAGCCCCTGCCAGCAACCTCCTCTCCAAGGAGGCCTCAACTGAGGCCTAGGCCCAGGGGAAAGGCACCAGCGGGGATGAGCCTGGGGAGGCGCCCGGGCATGTCTGGACCCAGTCCCCGCAGCCTGCCCCTTGGTGGGGCAGTAGCCCCGGAGGCCAGGAGGGTCTGGGCAAGGCTGCCAGGGGCAGGGACACTGCTGGGTCCTGCCCCTGGCCTGTGGGGCGTCTGAGCACAACCGGCACTCTCCCGCTGGAAGACCTCCCCGGCTGCCTCCAAAGGCCAGTTTGCAAGCACTCCCGCCCGCTGTTCCCGCCAGGCACGCACAATGCTCCCAAGCCCGGGAGAAAAGCGCTTCGGGGTGGTTCTCTCTCCGGGCCCTTGCCCCTGAGCCTGGGGGACAGGCAGGGGGAACACACTCCCAGGCCAAGGCAGAACGACATGCACACGTCTGTTCCTGCCCCCTACACCGGCAGAGAGTTCGGGGGAGCCAGAGACTGCCAGGCTGCTGCTGGGCTGGCTGCCTGTGTGGGACGGGGTAGAGCCGACCTAGGGGCAAGTTGGGCCTCTTGCTCTCCCTGCTGCCCTGAGGCTGCTGGGTCAAAGAGGTCTTGGGCATCCAGCCCTTTGCTGGTCCTTTCCCTCTGACGAGGCCCTCTGAGCTCCAGCACCTTGCAGTGTGCAGACAGCCCCTGCCGGCAACCTCCTCTCCAAGGAGGCCTCAACCGAGGCCTAGGCCCAGGGGAAAGGCACCAGCGGGGATGAGCCTGGGGAGGCGCCCGGGCATGTCTGGACCCAGGCCCCGCAGCCTGCCCCTTGGTGGGGTAGTACCCCCGGAGGCCAGGAAGGTCTGGGCAAGGCTGCCAGAGGCAGGGACACTGCTGGGTCCTGCCCCTGGCCTGTGGGGCCTCTGAGAACAACTGGCACTCTCCCGCTGGAAGACCTCCCCGGCTGCCTCCAAAGGCTGGTTTGCAAGCACTCAATCCCGCTGTTCACGCCAGCTGCGCACAATGCTCCCAAGCCCGGGAGAAAAGCATTTTGGGGTGGTGCTCACTCCGGGCTTTGGAAGACCTCCCCGGCTGCCTCCAAGGCCGGTTTGCAAGCACTTCTGCCTGCTGTTCCCGCCACCCGCGCACAATGCTCCCAAGCCCGGGAGAAAAGCGTTTCGGGGTGGTGTTCTCTCTGGGCCCAAGAAAGACCTCCCGGGCTGCCCCCAAATGCCGGTTTGCAAGCACTCCCACTCGCTGTTCCCGCCATCCGTGCAAATGCTCCAAGCCCAGGAGAAAAGCCCTTCAGGGTGGTGCTCTCTCCCGGCCCTTGGAAGACCTCCCCGGCTGCCTCCAAAGGCTGGATTTCAAGTACTCCCTCCCGCTGTCCCGCCAGCTGCACACAATGCTCCCAATCACGGGAGAAAAGCGCTTCGGGGTGGTGCTCTCTACGGGCCCTTGGAAGACCTCCCCGTTTGTCTCCAAAGGCCGGTTTGCAAGCACTCATGCCCGCTGTTCCCGCCAGCCGCGCACAATGCTCCCAAGCCTAGGAGAAAAGCGCTTCGGGGTGGTGCTCTCTCCCGGCCCTTGGAAGACCTCCCCGGCTGCCTCCAAAGGCCAGTTTGCAAGCACTCAATCCCGCTGTTCCCGCCATCCGTGCAAATGCTCCAAGCCCAGGAGAAAAGCCCTTCAGGGTGGTGCTCTCTCCCGGCCCTTGGAAGACCTCCCAGGCTGCCTCCAAAGGCTGGTTTTCGAGAACTCCCTCCCGCTGACCCGCCAGCCGCACACAATGCTCCCAAGCCCGGGAGAAAAGCATTTTGGGGTGGTCTCTCTCCGGGCCCTTGGAAGACTCCCCGGCTGCCTCTAAAGGCCGGTTTGCAAGCACTCATGTCCTCTGTTCCCGATAGCCGCGAACAATGCTCCCAATTCCGTGAGAAAAGTGCTTCGGGATGGTGCTCTCTCCGGGCCCTTGGAAGACCTCCCAAGCTGCCTCCAAAGGCCGGTTTGCAAGCACTCCCGCCCGCTGTTCCCGCCAGCCTCGCACAATGCTCCCAAGACCGGGAGAAAAGCGCTTCGGGGTGGTGTTCTCTCCGTGCCAATGGAGGACCTCCCTGGCTGCCCCCAAAGGCCGGTTTGCAAGCACTCCCACTCGCTGTTCCCGCCAGCCACGCACAATCCTCCAAAACCCCGGAGAAAAGCGCTTCGGGGTGGTGTTCTCTCCGTGCCCATGGAAGACCTCCCGGGGTGCCCCCAAAGGCCGGTTTGCAAGCACTCCCACTCGCTGTTCCCGCCATCCGCGCACAATGCTCCCAAGCCCGGGAGAAAAGCATTTTGGGGTGGTGCTCACTCCTGGCCCTTGGAAGACCTCCCCGGCTGCCTCCAAAGGCCAGTTTGCAAGCAGTCCTGCCTGCTGTTCCCGCCAGCCGCGCACAATGTTCCCAAGCCCGGGAGAAAAGCGCTTCGGGGTGGTGCTCTCTCCGGGCACTTTCAAGACCTCCCCGGCTGCCTCCAAAGGCCGGTTTGTAAGTACTCATTCCCGCTGCTTCCGCCAGCCACGCACAATGCTCCCAAGCCCGGGAGAAAAGCATTTTGGGGTGGTGCTCTCTCCGGGCCCTTGGAAGACCTCCCGGGCTGCCTCCAAAGGCCGGTTTGCAAGCATTCATGTCCGTTGTTCCCGACAGCCGCGCACAATGCTCCCAAGCCCGAGAGAAAAGCATTTTGGGGTGGTGATCAGTCCGGCCCTTGGAAGACCTCCCCGGCTGCCTCCAAAGGACAGTTTGCAAGCACTCATGCCCGCTGTTCCCGCCAGCCGCGCACAATGCTCCCAAGACCGTGAGAAAGCGCTTCGGGGTGGTGTTCTCTCAGGGACCATGGAGGACCTCCCCGGCTGCCCCCAAAGGCCGGTTTGCAAGCATTCCCACTCGCTGTTCCCCCCAGGCACACACAATGTTCCAAAACCCCGGAGAAAAGCGCTTCGGGGTGGTGGTCTCTCCGGGCCCCTGCCCCTGAGCCTGGGGGCCAGGCAGGGGATCCACAGTCCCAGGCCAAGGCAGAACCACATGAACACGTCTGTTCCTGCCCCCTCCACCGGCAGAGAGCTGGGGGGAGCCAGAGTCTGTCAGGCAGCTGCTGGGCTGCCCGCCTGTGTGGGAAGGGGCAGAGCCGACCTAGGGGCAAGTTGGGCCTCTTGCTCTCCCTGCTGCCCTGAGGCTGCTGGGCGAAAGAGGTCTTGGGCATCCAGCCCCTTGCTGGTCCCTTCCTTCTGACGAGGCCCTCTGAGCTCCAGCACCTTGCAGTGTGGAGACAGCCCCTGCCAGCAACCTCCTCTCCAAGGAGGCCTCAACCGAGGCCTAGGCCCAGGGGAAAGGCACCAGCGGAGATGAGCCAGTGGAGGCGCACGGGCATGTCTGGACCCAGTCCCCGCAGCCTGCCCCTTGGTGGGGCAGTACCCCCGGAGGCCAGGAAGGTTTGGGCAAGGCTGCGAGGGACAGGGGCCCTGCTGGGTCGTGCCCCTGGCCTGTGGGGCGTCTGAGCACAACCGGCACTCTCCCGCTGGAAGACCTCCCCGTCTGCCTCCAAAGGCCGGTTTGCAAGCACTCCCGCCCGCTGTTCCCGCCAGGCACGCACAATGCTCCCAAGCCCGGGAGAAAAGCGCTTCGGGGTGGTGCTCTCTCCGGGCCCTTGCCCCTGAGCCTGGGGGCCAGGCAGTTGGAACACACTCCCAGGCCAATGCAGAACGACATGCACACGTCTGTTCCTGCCCCCTACACCGGCAGAGAGCTCGGGGGAGCCAGAGACTGCCAGGCTGATGCTGGGGTGGCTGCCTGTGTGGGACGGGGCAGAGCCGACCTAGGGGCAAGTTGGGCCTCTTGCTCTCCCTGCTGCCCTGAGGCTGCAGGGCCAAAGAGGTCTTGGGCATCCAGCCCCTTACTGGTCCCTTCCCTCTGACGAGGCCCTCTGAGCTCCAGCACCTTGCAGTGTGGAGACAGCCCCTGCCAGCAATCTCCTCTCCAAGGAGGCCTCAACCGAGGACTAGGCCCAGGGGAAAGGCACCAGCGGGGTTGAGCCAGGGGAGGCGCCCGGGCATGTCTGGAACCTGTCCCCGCAGCCTGCCCCTTGGTGGGGCAGTACCCCCGGAGGCCAGGAAGGTCTGGGCAAGGCTGGCCAGGGGCAGGGGCCCTGCTGGGTCCTGCCCCTGGCCTGTGGGGCCTCTGAGCACAACCGGCCCTCTCCCACTGGAAGACCTCCCCGGCTGCCTCCAAAGGCCGGTTTGCAAGCACTCCTGCCCACTGTTCCCGCCAGGCGCGCACAATGCTCCCAAGCCCGGGAGAAAAGCGCTTCGGGGTGGTGGTCTCTCCGGGCCCTTGCCCCTGAGCCTGGGGGCCAGGCAGGGTGTCCACACTCCCAGGACAAGGCAGAACCACATGCACACGTCTGATCTGCCCCCTGCACCGGCAGAGAGGTCGGGGGAGCCAGAGTCTGTCAGGCAGCTGCTGGGCTGGCCGCCTGTGTGGGAAGGGGCAGAGCCGACCTAGGGGCAAGTTGGGCCTCTTCCTCTCCCTGCTGCCCTGAGGCTGCTGGGCCAAAGAGGTCTGGGCATCCAGCCCCTTGCTGGTCCCTTCCCTCGGACGAGGCCCTCTGAGCTCCAGCACCTTGCAGTGTGGAGACAGCCCCTGCCAGCAACCTCCTCTCCAAGGAGGCCTCAACCGAGGCCTAGGCCCAGGGGAAAGGCACCAGCGGGGATGAGCCTGGGGAGGCGCCCGGGGATGTCTGGACCCAGTCCCCGCAGCCTGCCCCTTGGTGGGGCAGTACCCCCGGAGGCCAGGAAGGTCTGGGCAAGGCTGGCCAGGGTCAGGGGCCCTGCTGGGTCCTGCCCCTGGCCTGTGGGGCGTCTGAGCACAACCAGCCCTCTCCCACTGGAAGACCTCCCCGGCTGCCTCCAAAGTCCTGTTTGCTAACACTCCCGCCCGCTGTTCACGCCAGGCTCGCACAATGCTCCCAAGCCCGGGAGAGAAGCGCATTGGGGTGGTTCTCTCTCCGCGCCCTTGCCCCTGAGCCTGGGGGCAAGGCACGGGGAACACACTCCCTGGCCAAGGCAGAACCACATGCCCACGTCTGTTCCTGTCCCCTGCACCGGCAGAGAGCTTGGGGGAGCCAGAGTCTGGCAGGCAGCTGCTGGGTTGGCCGCCTGTGTGAGAAGGGGCAGAGCCGACCGAGGGGCAAGTTGGGCCTCTTGCTCTCCCTGCTGCCCTGAGGCTGCTGGGTCAAAGAGGTCTTGGGCATCCAGCCCTTTGCTGGTCCTTTCCCTCTGACGAGGCCCTCTGAGCTCCAGCACCTTGCAGTGTGCAGACAGCCCCTGCCGGCAACCTCCTCTCCAAGGAGGCCTCAACCGAGGCCTAGGCCCAGGGGAAAGGCACCAGCGGGGATGAGCCTGGGGAGGCGCCCGGGCATGTCTGGACCCAGGCCCCGCAGCCTGCCCCTTGGTGGGGCAGTACCCCCGGAGGCCAGGAAGGTCTGGGCAAGGCTGCCAGAGACAGGGACACTGCTGGGTCCTGCCCCTGGCCTGTGGGGCCTCTGAGAACAACTGGCACTCTCCCGCTGGAAGACCTCCCCGGCTGCCTCCAAAGGCTGGATTGCAAGCACTCAATCCCGCTGTTCACGCCAGCTGCGCACAATGCTCCCAAGCCCGGGAGAAAAGCATTTTGGGGTGGTGCTCACTCCGGGCTTTGGAAGACCTCCCCGGCTGCCTCCAAGGCCGGTTTGCAAGCACTTCTGCCTGCTGTTCCCGCCACCCGCGCACAATGCTCCCAAGCCCGGGAGAAAAGCGTTTCGGGGTGGTGTTCTCTCTGGGCCCAAGAAAGACCTCCCGGGCTGCCCCCAAATGCCGGTTTGCAAGCACTCCCACTCGCTGTTCCCGCCATCCGTGCAAATGCTCCAAGCACAGGAGAAAAGCCCTTCAGGGTGGTGCTCTCTCCCGGCCCTTGGAAGACCTCCCCGGCTGCCTCCAAAGGCTGGATTTCAAGTACTCCCTCCCGCTGTCCCGCCAGCCGCACACAATGCTCCCAATCACGGGAGAAAAGCGCTTCGGGGTGGTGCTCTCCCCGGGCCCTTGCCCCTGAGCCTGGGGGCAATGCAGGGGGAACACACTCCCAGGCCAAGGCAGAACCACATGCAAACGTCTGTTCCTGGTCCCTGCATCGGCAGAGAGCTCGGGGGAGCCAGAGTATGCCAGGCAGCTGCTGGGTTGGCGGCCTGTGTGGAAAGGGGCAGAGCCGACCTAGGGGCAAGTTGGGCCTCTTGCTCTCCCTGCTGCCCTGAGGCTGCTGGGCCAAAGAGGTCTTGGGCATCCAGCCCCTTGCTGGTCCCTTCCCTCTGACGAGGCCCTCTGAGCTCCAGCACCTTGCAGTGTGGAGACAGCCCCTGCCAGCAACCTCCTCTCCAAGGAGGCCTCAACCGAGGCCTAGGCCCAGGGGAAAGGCACCAGCGGGGATGAGCCTGGGGAGGCGCCCGGGCATGTCTGGACCCAGTCCCCGCAGCCTGCCCCTTGGTGGGGGAGTACCCCCGGAGGCCAGGAAGGTCTAGGCAAGGCTGCCAGGGGCAGGGACACTGCTGGGTCCTGCCCCTGGCCTGTGGGGCGTCTGAGCACAACCAGCACCCTCCCGCTGGAAGACCTCCCCGTCTGCCTCCAAAGGCCTGTTTGCAAGCACTCCCACCCGCTGTTCCCGCCAGGCACGCACAATGCTCCCAAGCCCGGGAGAAAAGTGCTTCGGGGTGGTGCTCTCCTCGGGCACTTGCCCCTGAGCCTGGGGGCCAGGCAGGTGGAACACACTCCCAGGCCAAGGGAGAACGACATGCACACGTCTGTTCCTGCCCCCTACACGGGCAGAGAGCTCGGGGGAGCCAGAGTCTCTCAGGCAGCTGCTGGGCTGGCCGCCTGTGTGGGAAGTGGCAGAGCCGACCTAGGGGCAAGTTGGGCCTCTGCTCTCCCTGCTGCCCTGAGGCTGCTGGGCCAAAGAGGTCTTGGGCATCCAGCCCCTTGCTGGTCCCTTCCCTCTGACGAGGCCCTCTGAGCTCCAGCACCTTGCAGTGTGGAGACAGCCCCTGCCAGCAACCTCCTCTCCAAGGAGGCCTAAACCGAGGCCTAGCCCCAGGGGAAAGGCACCAGCGGGGAAGAGCCTGGGGAGGCGCCCGGGCATGTCTGGACCCAGTCCCCGCAGCCTGCCCCTTGGTGGGGCAGTACCCCCGGAGGCCAGGAAGGTCTGGGCAAGGCTGGCCAGGGGCACGGGCCCTGCTGGGCCCTGCCCTGGCCTGTGGGGCCTCTGAGCACAACCGGCCCTCTCCCACTGGAAGACCTCCCCGGCTGCCTCCAAAGGCCGGTTTGCCAACACTCCCGCCTGCTGTTCCCGCCAGGCACGCACAATGCTCCCAAGCCCGGGAGAAAAGCGCTTCGGGGTGTTGCTCTCTCCGGGCCCTTGCCCCTGAGCCTGGGGTCCAGGCAGTGGGTCCACACTCCCAGACCAAGGCAGAACCACATGCACACGTGTGTTCCTGCCCCCTACACCGGCAGAGAGCTCGGGGGAGCCAGAGACTGCCAGGCTGCTGCTGGGCTGGCTGCCTGTGTGGTACGGGGCAGAGCCGACCTAGGGGCATGTTGGGCCTCTTGCTCTCCCTGCTGCCCTGAGGCTGCTGGGTCAAAGAGGTCTTGGGCATCCAGCGCTTTGCTGGTGCCTTCCCTCTGACGAGGCCCTCTGAGCTCCAGCACCTTGCAGTGTGGAGACAGCCCCTGTCAGCAACCTCCTCTCCAAAGAGTCCTCAACCGAGGCCTACAACCAGGGGAAAGGCACCAGCGGGGATGATCCTGGGGAGGCGCACAGACATGTCTGGATCCAGTCTCCTCAGCCTGCCCCTTGGTGGGGCAGTACCCCCGGAGGCCAGGAAGGTCTGGGCAAGTCTGGCCAGGGGCAGGGGCCCTGCTGGGTCCTGACCCTGGCCTGTGGGGCCTCTGAGCACAACCGGCCCTCTCCCACTGGAAGACCTCCCCGGCTGCCTCCAAAGTCCTGTTTGCAACACTCCCGCCCGCTGTTCACGTCAGGAATGCACAAAGCTCCCAAGCCGGGGAGAAAAGCGCTTCGGTGTGGTGCTCTCTCCGGGCCCTTGCCCATGAGCCTGGGGGCAAGGCAGGGAGAACACACTCCCAGGCCAAGGCAGAACCACATGCCCACATCTGTTCCTGTCCCCTGCACCGGCAGAGAGCTTGGGGGAGCCAGAGTCTGTCAGGCAGCTGCTGGGTTGGCTGCCTGTGTGGGAAGGGGCAGAGCCGCCCTAGGGGCAAGTTGGGCCTCTTGCTCTCCCTGCTGCCCTGAGGCTGCTGGGCCAAAGATGTCTTGGGCATCCAGCCCTTTACTGGTCCCTTCTCTCTGACGAGGCTGTCTGAGCTGCAGCACCTTGCAGTGTGGAGACAACCCCTGCCAGCAACCTCCTCTCCAAGGAGGCCTCAACCGAGGCCTAGGCCCAGGGGAAAGGCACCAGCGGGGATGAGCCAGGGGAGGCGCCCGAGCATGTCTGGACCCAGTCCCCGCAGCCTGCCCCTTGGTGGGGCAGTACCCCCGGAGGCCAGGAAGGTCTGGGCAAGGCTGGCCAGGGGCAGGGGCCCTGCTGCGTCCTGCCCTTGGCCTGTGGGGCCTCTGAGCACAACCGGCCCTCTCCCACTGGAAGACCTCCCCGGCTGCCTCCAAAGGCCGGTTTGCAAGCGCTCCCGCCCACTGTTCCCAGCAGGCGTGCACAATGCTCCTAAGCCCGGGAGAAAAGCGATTCGGGGTGGTGTTCTCTCCGGGCCCTTGCCCCTGAGCCTGGGGGCAAGGCAGGGTGTCCACACTCCCAGGCCAAGGCAGAACCACATGCACACGACTGATCTGCCCCCTGCACCGGCAGAGAGCTCGGGGGAGCCAGAGTCTGTCAGGCAGCTGCTGGGTTGGCTGCCTGTGTGGGAAGGGGCAGAGCCGACCTAGGGGAAGTTGGGCCTCTTCCTCTCCCTGCTGCCCTGAGGCTGCTGGGCCAAAGAGGTCTTGGGTATCCAGCCCCTTGCTGGTCCCTTCCCGCTGCCGAGGCCCTCTGAGCTCCAGCACCTTGCAGTGTGGAGACAGCCCCTGCCAGCAACCTCCTCTCCAAGGAGGCCTCAACCGAGGCCTAGGCCCAGGGGAAAGGCACCAGCGGGGATGAGCCTGGGGAGGCGCCCGGGCATGTCTGGACCCAGTCCCCGCAGCCTGCCCCTTGGTGGGGCAGTACCCCCGAAGGCCAGGAAGGTCTGGGCAAGGCTGGCCAGGGTCAGGGGCCCTGCTGGGTCCTGCCCCTGGCCTGTGGGGCCTCTGAGCACAACCGGCCCTCTCCCACTGGAAGACCTCCCCGGCTGCCTCCAAAGTCCTGTTTGCAAACACTCCCGCCCGCTGTTCACGCCAGGCTCGCACAATGCTCCCAAGCCCGGGAGAAAAGCGCTTCGGGGTGTTGCTCTCTCCGGGCCCTTGCCCCTGAGCCTGGGGGCAATGCAGGGTGTCCACACTCCCAGGCCAAGGCAGAACCACATGCCCACGTCTGTTCCTGTCCCCTGCACCGGCAGAGAGCTCGGAGGAGCCAGAGTCTGTCAGGCAGCTGCTGGGCTGGCCGCCTGTGTGGGAAGGGGCAGAGCCGACCTAGGGGCAAGTTGGGCCTCTTGCTCTCCCTGCTGCCCTGAGGCTGCTGGGCCAAAGACGTCTTGGGCATCCAGCCCCTTACTGGTCCCTTCCCTCTGACGAGGCCCTCTGAGTTCCAGCACCTTGCAGTGTGGAGACAGCCCCTGCCAGCAACCTCCTCTCCAAGGAGGCCTCAACCGAGGCCTAGCCCCAGGGGAAAGGCACCAGCGGGGAAGAGCCTGGGGAGGCGCCCGGGCATGTCTGGACCCAGTCCCCGCAGCCTGCCCCTTGGTGGGGCAGTACCCCCGGAGGCCAGGAAGGTCTGGGCAAGGCTGGCCAGGGGCACGGGCCCTGCTGGGCCCTGCCCTGGCCTGTGGGGCCTCTGAGCACAACCGGCCCTCTCCCACTGGAAGACCTCCCCGGCTGCCTCCAAAGGCCGGTTTGCCAACACTCCCGCCTGCTGTTCCCGCCAGGCACGCACAATGCTCCCAAGCCCGGGAGAAAAGCGCTTCGGGGTGTTGCTCTCTCCGGGCCCTTGCCCCTGAGCCTGGGGTCCAGGCAGTGGGTCCACACTCCCAGACCAAGGCAGAACCACATGCACACGTGTGTTCCTGCCCCCTACACCGGCAGAGAGCTCGGGGGAGCCAGAGACTGCCAGGCTGCTGCTGGGCTGGCTGCCTGTGTGGTACGGGGCAGAGCCGACCTAGGGGCATGTTGGGCCTCTTGCTCTCCCTGCTGCCCTGAGGCTGCTGGGTCAAAGAGGTCTTGGGCATCCAGCGCTTTGCTGGTGCCTTCCCTCTGACGAGGCCCTCTGAGCTCCAGCACCTTGCAGTGTGGAGACAGCCCCTGTCAGCAACCTCCTCTCCAAAGAGTCCTCAACCGAGGCCTACAACCAGGGGAAAGGCACCAGCGGGGATGATCCTGGGGAGGCGCACAGACATGTCTGGATCCAGTCTCCTCAGCCTGCCCCTTGGTGGGGCAGTACCCCCGGAGGCCAGGAAGGTCTGGGCAAGTCTGGCCAGGGGCAGGGGCCCTGCTGGCTCCTGACCCTGGCCTGTGGGGCCTCTGAGCACAACCGGCCCTCTCCCACTGGAAGACCTCCCCGGCTGCCTCCAAAGTCCTGTTTGCAACACTCCCGCCCGCTGTTCACGTCAGGAATGCACAAAGCTCCCAAGCCGGGGAGAAAAGCGCTTCGGTGTGGTGCTCTCTCCGGGCCCTTGCCCATGAGCCTGGGGGCAAGGCAGGGAGAACACACTCCCAGGCCAAGGCAGAACCACATGCCCACATCTGTTCCTGTCCCCTGCACCGGCAGAGAGCTTGGGGGAGCCAGAGTCTGTCAGGCAGCTGCTGGGTTGGCTGCCTGTGTGGGAAGGGGCAGAGCCGCCCTAGGGGCAAGTTGGGCCTCTTGCTCTCCCTGCTGCCCTGAGGCTGCTGGGCCAAAGATGTCTTGGGCATCCAGCCCTTTACTGGTCCCTTCTCTCTGACGAGGCTGTCTGAGCTGCAGCACCTTGCAGTGTGGAGACAACCCCTGCCAGCAACCTCCTCTCCAAGGAGGCCTCAACCGAGGCCTAGGCCCAGGGGAAAGGCACCAGCGGGGATGAGCCAGGGGAGGCGCCCGAGCATGTCTGGACCCAGTCCCCGCAGCCTGCCCCTTGGTGGGGCAGTACCCCCGGAGGCCAGGAAGGTCTGGGCAAGGCTGGCCAGGGGCAGGGGCCCTGCTGCGTCCTGCCCTTGGCCTGTGGGGCCTCTGAGCACAACCGGCCCTCTCCCACTGGAAGACCTCCCCGGCTGCCTCCAAAGGCCGGTTTGCAAGCGCTCCCGCCCACTGTTCCCAGCAGGCGTGCACAATGCTCCTAAGCCCGGGAGAAAAGCGATTCGGGGTGGTGTTCTCTCCGGGCCCTTGCCCCTGAGCCTGGGGGCAAGGCAGGGTGTCCACACTCCCAGGCCAAGGCAGAACCACATGCACACGACTGATCTGCCCCCTGCACCGGCAGAGAGCTCGGGGGAGCCAGAGTCTGTCAGGCAGCTGCTGGGTTGGCTGCCTGTGTGGGAAGGGGCAGAGCCGACCTAGGGGAAGTTGGGCCTCTTCCTCTCCCTGCTGCCCTGAGGCTGCTGGGCCAAAGAGGTCTTGGGTATCCAGCCCCTTGCTGGTCCCTTCCCGCTGCCGAGGCCCTCTGAGCTCCAGCACCTTGCAGTGTGGAGACAGCCCCTGCCAGCAACCTCCTCTCCAAGGAGGCCTCAACCGAGGCCTAGGCCCAGGGGAAAGGCACCAGCGGGGATGAGCCTGGGGAGGCGCCCGGGCATGTCTGGACCCAGTCCCCGCAGCCTGCCCCTTGGTGGGGCAGTACCCCCGAAGGCCAGGAAGGTCTGGGCAAGGCTGGCCAGGGTCAGGGGCCCTGCTGGGTCCTGCCCCTGGCCTGTGGGGCCTCTGAGCACAACCGGCCCTCTCCCACTGGAAGACCTCCCCGGCTGCCTCCAAAGTCCTGTTTGCAAACACTCCCGCCCGCTGTTCACGCCAGGCTCGCACAATGCTCCCAAGCCCGGGAGAAAAGCGCTTCGGGGTGTTGCTCTCTCCGGGCCCTTGCCCCTGAGCCTGGGGGCAATGCAGGGTGTCCACACTCCCAGGCCAAGGCAGAACCACATGCCCACGTCTGTTCCTGTCCCCTGCACCGGCAGAGAGCTCGGAGGAGCCAGAGTCTGTCAGGCAGCTGCTGGGCTGGCCGCCTGTGTGGGAAGGGGCAGAGCCGACCTAGGGGCAAGTTGGGCCTCTTGCTCTCCCTGCTGCCCTGAGGCTGCTGGGCCAAAGACGTCTTGGGCATCCAGCCCCTTACTGGTCCCTTCCCTCTGACGAGGCCCTCTGAGTTCCAGCACCTTGCAGTGTGGAGACAGCCCCTGCCAGCAACCTCCTCTCCAAGGAGGCCTCAACCGAGGCCTAGCCCCAGGGGAAAGGCACCAGCGGGGAAGAGCCTGGGGAGGCGCCCGGGCATGTCTGGACCCAGTCCCCGCAGCCTGCCCCTTGGTGGGGCAGTACCCCCGGAGGCCAGGAAGGTCTGGGCAAGGCTGGCCAGGGGCACGGGCCCTGCTGGGCCCTGCCCTGGCCTGTGGGGCCTCTGAGCACAACCGGCCCTCTCCCACTGGAAGACCTCCCCGGCTGCCTCCAAAGGCCGGTTTGCCAACACTCCCGCCTGCTGTTCCCGCCAGGCACGCACAATGCTCCCAAGCCCGGGAGAAAAGCGCTTCGGGGTGTTGCTCTCTCCGGGCCCTTGCCCCTGAGCCTGGGGTCCAGGCAGTGGGTCCACACTCCCAGACCAAGGCAGAACCACATGCACACGTGTGTTCCTGCCCCCTACACCGGCAGAGAGCTCGGGGGAGCCAGAGACTGCCAGGCTGCTGCTGGGCTGGCTGCCTGTGTGGTACGGGGCAGAGCCGACCTAGGGGCATGTTGGGCCTCTTGCTCTCCCTGCTGCCCTGAGGCTGCTGGGTCAAAGAGGTCTTGGGCATCCAGCGCTTTGCTGGTGCCTTCCCTCTGACGAGGCCCTCTGAGCTCCAGCACCTTGCAGTGTGGAGACAGCCCCTGTCAGCAACCTCCTCTCCAAAGAGTCCTCAACCGAGGCCTACAACCAGGGGAAAGGCACCAGCGGGGATGATCCTGGGGAGGCGCACAGACATGTCTGGATCCAGTCTCCTCAGCCTGCCCCTTGGTGGGGCAGTACCCCCGGAGGCCAGGAAGGTCTGGGCAAGTCTGGCCAGGGGCAGGGGCCCTGCTGGGTCCTGACCCTGGCCTGTGGGGCCTCTGAGCACAACCGGCCCTCTCCCACTGGAAGACCTCCCCGGCTGCCTCCAAAGTCCTGTTTGCAACACTCCCGCCCGCTGTTCACGTCAGGAATGCACAAAGCTCCCAAGCCGGGGAGAAAAGCGCTTCGGTGTGGTGCTCTCTCCGGGCCCTTGCCCATGAGCCTGGGGGCAAGGCAGGGAGAACACACTCCCAGGCCAAGGCAGAACCACATGCCCACATCTGTTCCTGTCCCCTGCACCGGCAGAGAGCTTGGGGGAGCCAGAGTCTGTCAGGCAGCTGCTGGGTTGGCTGCCTGTGTGGGAAGGGGCAGAGCCGCCCTAGGGGCAAGTTGGGCCTCTTGCTCTCCCTGCTGCCCTGAGGCTGCTGGGCCAAAGATGTCTTGGGCATCCAGCCCTTTACTGGTCCCTTCTCTCTGACGAGGCTGTCTGAGCTGCAGCACCTTGCAGTGTGGAGACAACCCCTGCCAGCAACCTCCTCTCCAAGGAGGCCTCAACCGAGGCCTAGGCCCAGGGGAAAGGCACCAGCGGGGATGAGCCAGGGGAGGCGCCCGAGCATGTCTGGACCCAGTCCCCGCAGCCTGCCCCTTGGTGGGGCAGTACCCCCGGAGGCCAGGAAGGTCTGGGCAAGGCTGGCCAGGGGCAGGGGCCCTGCTGCGTCCTGCCCTTGGCCTGTGGGGCCTCTGAGCACAACCGGCCCTCTCCCACTGGAAGACCTCCCCGGCTGCCTCCAAAGGCCGGTTTGCAAGCGCTCCCGCCCACTGTTCCCAGCAGGCGTGCACAATGCTCCTAAGCCCGGGAGAAAAGCGATTCGGGGTGGTGTTCTCTCCGGGCCCTTGCCCCTGAGCCTGGGGGCAAGGCAGGGTGTCCACACTCCCAGGCCAAGGCAGAACCACATGCACACGACTGATCTGCCCCCTGCACCGGCAGAGAGCTCGGGGGAGCCAGAGTCTGTCAGGCAGCTGCTGGGTTGGCTGCCTGTGTGGGAAGGGGCAGAGCCGACCTAGGGGAAGTTGGGCCTCTTCCTCTCCCTGCTGCCCTGAGGCTGCTGGGCCAAAGAGGTCTTGGGTATCCAGCCCCTTGCTGGTCCCTTCCCGCTGCCGAGGCCCTCTGAGCTCCAGCACCTTGCAGTGTGGAGACAGCCCCTGCCAGCAACCTCCTCTCCAAGGAGGCCTCAACCGAGGCCTAGGCCCAGGGGAAAGGCACCAGCGGGGATGAGCCTGGGGAGGCGCCCGGGCATGTCTGGACCCAGTCCCCGCAGCCTGCCCCTTGGTGGGGTAGTAACCCCGGAGGCCAGGAGGGTCTGGGCAAGGATGCCAGGGGCAGGGACACTGCTGGGTCCTGCCCCTGGCCTCTGGGGCGTCTGAGCACAACCGGCACTCTCCCGCTGGAAGACCTCCCTGGCTGCTTCCAAAGGCCGGTTTGCAAGCACTCCCGCCCGCTGTTCCCGCCAGGCACGCACAATGCTACCAAGCCCGGGAGAAAAGCGCTTCGGGGTGGTGCTCTCTCCGGGCCCTTGCCCCTGAGCCTGGGGGCCAGGCAGGGGGAACACACTCCCAGGCCAAGGCAGAACGACATGCACACGTCTGTTCCTGCCCCCTACACCGGCAGAGAGCTCGGGGGAGCCAGAGACTGCCAGGCTGCTGCTGGGCTGGCTGCCTGTCTGGGATGGGGCAGAGCCGACCTAGGGGCAAGTTGGGCCTCTTGCTCTCCCTGCTGCCCTGAGGCTGCTGGGCCAAAGACATCTTGTGCATCCAGCCCCTTACTGGTCTCTTCCCTCTGACGAGGCCCTCTGAGCTCCAGCACCTTGCACTGTGGAGACAGCCCCTGCCAGCAACCTCCTCTCCAAGGAGGCCTCAAGGGAGGCCTAGGCCCAGGGGAAAGGCACCAGCGGTGATGAGCCAGGGGAGGCGCCCGAGCATGTCTGGACCCAGTCCCCGCAGCCTGCCGCTTGGTGGGGCAGTACCCCCGCAGGCCAGGAAGGTCTGGGCAAGGCTGGCCAGGGGCAGGGGCCCTGCTGGGTCCTGCCCCTGGCCTGTGGGGCCTCTGAGCCCAACCGGCCCTCTCCCACTGGAAGACCTCCCCGGCTGCCTCCAAAGGCCGGTTTGCAAGCGCTCCCGCCCACTGTTCCCAGCAGGCGTGCACAATGCTCCCAAGCCCGGGAGAAAAGCGCTTCAGGGTGGTGCTCTCTCTGGGCCCTTGCCCCTGAGCCTGGGGGCAAGGCAGGGTGTCCACACTCCCAGGCCAAGGCAGAACCACATGCACACGTCTGATCTGCCCCCTGCACCGGCAGAGAGCTCGGGGGAGCCAGAGTCTGTCAGGCAGCTGCTGGGCTGGCCGCCTGTGTGGGAAGGGGCAGAGCCGACCTAGGGGCAAGATGGGCCTCTTGCTCTCCCTGCTGCCATGAGGCTGCTGGGCCAAAGAGGTCTTGGCCATCCAGACCCTTGCTGGTCCCTTCCCTCTGACGAGGCCCTCTGAGCTCCAGCACCTTGCAGTGTGGAGACAGCCCCTGCCAGCAACCTCCTCTCCAAGGAGGCCTCAACCGAGGCCTAGGCCCAGGGGAAAGGCACCAGCGGGGATGAGCCTGGGGAGGCGCCCGGGCATGACTGGACCCAGTCCCCGCAGACTGCCCCTTGGTGGGGCAGTACCCCCGGAGGCCAGGAAGGTCTGGGCAAGGCTGGCCAGGGGCAGGGGCCCTGCTGGGTCCTGCCCCTGGCCTGTGGGGCCTCTGAGCCCAACCGGCCCTCTCCCACTGGAAGACCTCCCCGGCTGCCTCCAAGGGCCGGTTTGCAAGCGCTCCCGGCCACTGTTACCAGCAGGCGGGCACAATGCTCCTAAGCCAGGAAGAAAAGCGCTTCAGGGTGGTGCTCTCTCTGGGCCCTTGCCCCTGAGCCTGGGGGCAAGGCAGGGTGTCCACACTCCCAGGCCAAGGCAGATCCACATGCACACGTCTGACCTGCCCCCTGCACCGGCAGAGAGCTCGGGCGAGCCAGAGTCTGTCAGGCAGCTGCTGGGCTGGCCGCCTGTGTGGGAAGTGGCAGAGCCGACCTAGGGGCAAGTTGGGCCTCTTGCTCTCCCTGCTGCCCTGAGGCTGCTGGGCCAAAGAGGTCTTGGGCATCCAGCCCCTTGCTGGTCCCTTCCCTCTGACGAGGCCCTCTGAGCTCCAGCACCTTGCAGTGTGGAGACAGCCCCTGCCAGCAACCTCCTCTCCAAGGAGGCCTCAACCGAGGCCTAGGCCCAGGGGAAAGGCACCAGCGGGGATGAGCCTGGGGAGGCGCCCGGGCATGTCTGGACCCAGTCCCCGCAGCCTGCCCCTTGGTGGGGCAGTACCCCCGAAGGCCAGGAAGGTCTGGGCAAGGCTGGCCAGGGTCAGGGGCCCTGCTGGGTCCTGCCCCTGGCCTGTGGGGCCTCTGAGCACAACCGGCCCTCTCCCACTGGAAGACCTCCCCGGCTGCCTCCAAAGTCCTGTTTGCAAACACTCCCGCCCGCTGTTCACGCCAGGCTCGCACAATGCTCCCAAGCCCGGGAGAAAAGCGCTTCGGGGTGTTGCTCTCTCCGGGCCCTTGCCCCTGAGCCTGGGGGCAATGCAGGGTGTCCACACTCCCAGGCCAAGGCAGAACCACATGCCCACGTCTGTTCCTGTCCCCTGCACCGGCAGAGAGCTCGGAGGAGCCAGAGTCTGTCAGGCAGCTGCTGGGCTGGCCGCCTGTGTGGGAAGGGGCAGAGCCGACCTAGGGGCAAGTTGGGCCTCTTGCTCTCCCTGCTGCCCTGAGGCTGCTGGGCCAAAGACGTCTTGGGCATCCAGCCCCTTACTGGTCCCTTCCCTCTGACGAGGCCCTCTGAGTTCCAGCACCTTGCAGTGTGGAGACAGCCCCTGCCAGCAACCTCCTCTCCAAGGAGGCCTCAACCGAGGCCTAGCCCCAGGGGAAAGGCACCAGCGGGGAAGAGCCTGGGGAGGCGCCCGGGCATGTCTGGACCCAGTCCCCGCAGCCTGCCCCTTGGTGGGGCAGTACCCCCGGAGGCCAGGAAGGTCTGGGCAAGGCTGGCCAGGGGCACGGGCCCTGCTGGGCCCTGCCCTGGCCTGTGGGGCCTCTGAGCACAACCGGCCCTCTCCCACTGGAAGACCTCCCCGGCTGCCTCCAAAGGCCGGTTTGCCAACACTCCCGCCTGCTGTTCCCGCCAGGCACGCACAATGCTCCCAAGCCTGGGAGAAAAGCGCTTCGGGGTGTTGCTCTCTCCGGGCCCTTGCCCCTGAGCCTGGGGTCCAGGCAGTGGGTCCACACTCCCAGACCAAGGCAGAACCACATGCACACGTGTGTTCCTGCCCCCTACACCGGCAGAGAGCTCGGGGGAGCCAGAGACTGCCAGGCTGCTGCTGGGCTGGCTGCCTGTGTGGTACGGGGCAGAGCCGACCTAGGGGCATGTTGGGCCTCTTGCTCTCCCTGCTGCCCTGAGGCTGCTGGGTCAAAGAGGTCTTGGGCATCCAGCGCTTTGCTGGTGCCTTCCCTCTGACGAGGCCCTCTGAGCTCCAGCACCTTGCAGTGTGGAGACAGCCCCTGTCAGCAACCTCCTCTCCAAAGAGTCCTCAACCGAGGCCTACAACCAGGGGAAAGGCACCAGCGGGGATGATCCTGGGGAGGCGCACAGACATGTCTGGATCCAGTCTCCTCAGCCTGCCCCTTGGTGGGGCAGTACCCCCGGAGGCCAGGAAGGTCTGGGCAAGTCTGGCCAGGGGCAGGGGCCCTGCTGGGTCCTGACCCTGGCCTGTGGGGCCTCTGAGCACAACCGGCCCTCTCCCACTGGAAGACCTCCCCGGCTGCCTCCAAAGTCCTGTTTGCAACACTCCCGCCCGCTGTTCACGTCAGGAATGCACAAAGCTCCCAAGCCGGGGAGAAAAGCGCTTCGGTGTGGTGCTCTCTCCGGGCCCTTGCCCATGAGCCTGGGGGCAAGGCAGGGAGAACACACTCCCAGGCCAAGGCAGAACCACATGCCCACATCTGTTCCTGTCCCCTGCACCGGCAGAGAGCTTGGGGGAGCCAGAGTCTGTCAGGCAGCTGCTGGGTTGGCTGCCTGTGTGGGAAGGGGCAGAGCCGCCCTAGGGGCAAGTTGGGCCTCTTGCTCTCCCTGCTGCCCTGAGGCTGCTGGGCCAAAGATGTCTTGGGCATCCAGCCCTTTACTGGTCCCTTCTCTCTGACGAGGCTGTCTGAGCTGCAGCACCTTGCAGTGTGGAGACAACCCCTGCCAGCAACCTCCTCTCCAAGGAGGCCTCAACCGAGGCCTAGGCCCAGGGGAAAGGCACCAGCGGGGATGAGCCAGGGGAGGCGCCCGAGCATGTCTGGACCCAGTCCCCGCAGCCTGCCCCTTGGTGGGGCAGTACCCCCGGAGGCCAGGAAGGTCTGGGCAAGGCTGGCCAGGGGCAGGGGCCCTGCTGCGTCCTGCCCTTGGCCTGTGGGGCCTCTGAGCACAACCGGCCCTCTCCCACTGGAAGACCTCCCCGGCTGCCTCCAAAGGCCGGTTTGCAAGCGCTCCCGCCCACTGTTCCCAGCAGGCGTGCACAATGCTCCTAAGCCCGGGAGAAAAGCGATTCGGGGTGGTGTTCTCTCCGGGCCCTTGCCCCTGAGCCTGGGGGCAAGGCAGGGTGTCCACACTCCCAGGCCAAGGCAGAACCACATGCACACGACTGATCTGCCCCCTGCACCGGCAGAGAGCTCGGGGGAGCCAGAGTCTGTCAGGCAGCTGCTGGGTTGGCTGCCTGTGTGGGAAGGGGCAGAGCCGACCTAGGGGAAGTTGGGCCTCTTCCTCTCCCTGCTGCCCTGAGGCTGCTGGGCCAAAGAGGTCTTGGGTATCCAGCCCCTTGCTGGTCCCTTCCCGCTGCCGAGGCCCTCTGAGCTCCAGCACCTTGCAGTGTGGAGACAGCCCCTGCCAGCAACCTCCTCTCCAAGGAGGCCTCAACCGAGGCCTAGGCCCAGGGGAAAGGCACCAGCGGGGATGAGCCTGGGGAGGCGCCCGGGCATGTCTGGACCCAGTCCCCGCAGCCTGCCCCTTGGTGGGGTAGTAACCCCGGAGGCCAGGAGGGTCTGGGCAAGGATGCCAGGGGCAGGGACACTGCTGGGTCCTGCCCCTGGCCTCTGGGGCGTCTGAGCACAACCGGCACTCTCCCGCTGGAAGACCTCCCTGGCTGCTTCCAAAGGCCGGTTTGCAAGCACTCCCGCCCGCTGTTCCCGCCAGGCACGCACAACGCTCCCAAGGCCAGGAGAAAAGCGCTTCGGGGTGGTGCTCTCTCCGGGCCCTTGCCCCTGAGCCTGGGGGCCAGGCAGGGGGAACACACTCCCAGGCCAAGGCAGAACCACATGCCCACGTCTGTTCCTGTCCCCTGCACTGGCAGAGAGCTTGGGGGAGCCAGAGTCTGTCAGGCAGCTGCTGGGTTTGCCGCCTGTGTGGGAAGGGGCAGAGCCGCCCTAGGGGCAAGTTGGGCCTCTTGCTCTCCCTGCTGCCCTGAGGCTGCTGGGCCAAAGAGGTCTTGGGCATCCAGCCCCTTACTGGTCCCTTCCCTCTGACGAGGCCCTCTGAGCTCCAGCACCTTGCAGTGTGGAGACAGCCCCTGCCAGCAACCTCCTCTCCAAGGAGGCCTCAACCGAGGCCTAGGCCCAGGGGAAAGGCACCAGCGGGGATGAGCCAGGGGAGGCGCCCGAGCATGTCTGGACCCAGTCCCCGCAGCCTGCCCCTTGGTCGGGCAGTACCCCCGGAGGCCAGGAAGGTCTGGGTAAGGCTGGCCAGGGGCAGGGGCCCTGCTGGGTCCTGCCCCTGGCCTGTGGGGCCTCTGAGCACAACCGGCCCTCTCCCACTGGAAGACCTCCCCGGCTGCCTCCAAGGGCCGGTTTGCAAGCGCTCCCGGCCACTGTTACCAGCAGGCGGGCACAATGCTCCTAAGCCAGGAAGAAAAGCGCTTCAGGGTGGTGCTCTCTCTGGGCCCTTGCCCCTGAGCCTGGGGGCAAGGCAGGGTGTCCACACTCCCAGGCCAAGGCAGATCCACATGCACACGTCTGACCTGCCCCCTGCACCGGCAGAGAGCTCGGGCGAGCCAGAGTCTGTCAGGCAGCTGCTGGGCTGGCCGCCTGTGTGGGAAGTGGCAGAGCCGACCTAGGGGCAAGTTGGGCCTCTTGCTCTCCCTGCTGCCCTGAGGCTGCTGGGCCAAAGAGGTCTTGGGCATCCAGCCCCTTGCTGGTCCCTTCCCTCTGACGAGGCCCTCTGAGCTCCAGCACCTTGCAGTGTGGAGACAGCCCCTGCCAGCAACCTCCTCTCCAAGGAGGCCTCAACCGAGGCCTAGGCCCAGGGGAAAGGCACCAGCGGGGATGAGCCTGGGGAGGCGCCCGGGCATGTCTGGACCCAGTCCCCGCAGCCTGCCCCTTGGTGGGGCAGTACCCCCGAAGGCCAGGAAGGTCTGGGCAAGGCTGGCCAGGGTCAGGGGCCCTGCTGGGTCCTGCCCCTGGCCTGTGGGGCCTCTGAGCACAACCGGCCCTCTCCCACTGGAAGACCTCCCCGGCTGCCTCCAAAGTCCTGTTTGCAAACACTCCCGCCCGCTGTTCACGCCAGGCTCGCACAATGCTCCCAAGCCCGGGAGAAAAGCGCTTCGGGGTGTTGCTCTCTCCGGGCCCTTGCCCCTGAGCCTGGGGGCAATGCAGGGTGTCCACACTCCCAGGCCAAGGCAGAACCACATGCCCACGTCTGTTCCTGTCCCCTGCACCGGCAGAGAGCTCGGAGGAGCCAGAGTCTGTCAGGCAGCTGCTGGGCTGGCCGCCGGTGTGGGAAGGGGCAGAGCCGACCTAGGGGCAAGTTGGGCCTCTTGCTCTCCCTGCTGCCCTGAGGCTGCTGGGCCAAAGACGTCTTGGGCATCCAGCCCCTTACTGGTCCCTTCCCTCTGACGAGGCCCTCTGAGTTCCAGCACCTTGCAGTGTGGAGACAGCCCCTGCCAGCAACCTCCTCTCCAAGGAGGCCTCAACCGAGGCCTAGCCCCAGGGGAAAGGCACCAGCGGGGAAGAGCCTGGGGAGGCGCCCGGGCATGTCTGGACCCAGTCCCCGCAGCCTGCCCCTTGGTGGGGCAGTACCCCCGGAGGCCAGGAAGGTCTGGGCAAGGCTGGCCAGGGGCACGGGCCCTGCTGGGCCCTGCCCTGGCCTGTGGGGCCTCTGAGCACAACCGGCCCTCTCCCACTGGAAGACCTCCCCGGCTGCCTCCAAAGGCCGGTTTGCCAACACTCCCGCCTGCTGTTCCCGCCAGGCACGCACAATGCTCCCAAGCCCGGGAGAAAAGCGCTTCGGGGTGTTGCTCTCTCCGGGCCCTTGCCCCTGAGCCTGGGGTCCAGGCAGTGGGTCCACACTCCCAGACCAAGGCAGAACCACATGCACACGTGTGTTCCTGCCCCCTACACCGGCAGAGAGCTCGGGGGAGCCAGAGACTGCCAGGCTGCTGCTGGGCTGGCTGCCTGTGTGGTACGGGGCAGAGCCGACCTAGGGGCATGTTGGGCCTCTTGCTCTCCCTGCTGCCCTGAGGCTGCTGGGTCAAAGAGGTCTTGGGCATCCAGCGCTTTGCTGGTGCCTTCCCTCTGACGAGGCCCTCTGAGCTCCAGCACCTTGCAGTGTGGAGACAGCCCCTGTCAGCAACCTCCTCTCCAAAGAGTCCTCAACCGAGGCCTACAACCAGGGGAAAGGCACCAGCGGGGATGATCCTGGGGAGGCGCACAGACATGTCTGGATCCAGTCTCCTCAGCCTGCCCCTTGGTGGGGCAGTACCCCCGGAGGCCAGGAAGGTCTGGGCAAGTCTGGCCAGGGGCAGGGGCCCTGCTGGGTCCTGACCCTGGCCTGTGGGGCCTCTGAGCACAACCGGCCCTCTCCCACTGGAAGACCTCCCCGGCTGCCTCCAAAGTCCTGTTTGCAACACTCCCGCCCGCTGTTCACGTCAGGAATGCACAAAGCTCCCAAGCCGGGGAGAAAAGCGCTTCGGTGTGGTGCTCTCTCCGGGCCCTTGCCCATGAGCCTGGGGGCAAGGCAGGGAGAACACACTCCCAGGCCAAGGCAGAACCACATGCCCACATCTGTTCCTGTCCCCTGCACCGGCAGAGAGCTTGGGGGAGCCAGAGTCTGTCAGGCAGCTGCTGGGTTGGCTGCCTGTGTGGGAAGGGGCAGAGCCGCCCTAGGGGCAAGTTGGGCCTCTTGCTCTCCCTGCTGCCCTGAGGCTGCTGGGCCAAAGATGTCTTGGGCATCCAGCCCTTTACTGGTCCCTTCTCTCTGACGAGGCTGTCTGAGCTGCAGCACCTTGCAGTGTGGAGACAACCCCTGCCAGCAACCTCCTCTCCAAGGAGGCCTCAACCGAGGCCTAGGCCCAGGGGAAAGGCACCAGCGGGGATGAGCCAGGGGAGGCGCCCGAGCATGTCTGGACCCAGTCCCCGCAGCCTGCCCCTTGGTGGGGCAGTACCCCCGGAGGCCAGGAAGGTCTGGGCAAGGCTGGCCAGGGGCAGGGGCCCTGCTGCGTCCTGCCCTTGGCCTGTGGGGCCTCTGAGCACAACCGGCCCTCTCCCACTGGAAGACCTCCCCGGCTGCCTCCAAAGGCCGGTTTGCAAGCGCTCCCGCCCACTGTTCCCAGCAGGCGTGCACAATGCTCCTAAGCCCGGGAGAAAAGCGATTCGGGGTGGTGTTCTCTCCGGGCCCTTGCCCCTGAGCCTGGGGGCAAGGCAGGGTGTCCACACTCCCAGGCCAAGGCAGAACCACATGCACACGACTGATCTGCCCCCTGCACCGGCAGAGAGCTCGGGGGAGCCAGAGTCTGTCAGGCAGCTGCTGGGTTGGCTGCCTGTGTGGGAAGGGGCAGAGCCGACCTAGGGGAAGTTGGGCCTCTTCCTCTCCCTGCTGCCCTGAGGCTGCTGGGCCAAAGAGGTCTTGGGTATCCAGCCCCTTGCTGGTCCCTTCCCGCTGCCGAGGCCCTCTGAGCTCCAGCACCTTGCAGTGTGGAGACAGCCCCTGCCAGCAACCTCCTCTCCAAGGAGGCCTCAACCGAGGCCTAGGCCCAGGGGAAAGGCACCAGCGGGGATGAGCCTGGGGAGGCGCCCGGGCATGTCTGGACCCAGTCCCCGCAGCCTGCCCCTTGGTGGGGTAGTAACCCCGGAGGCCAGGAGGGTCTGGGCAAGGATGCCAGGGGCAGGGACACTGCTGGGTCCTGCCCCTGGCCTCTGGGGCGTCTGAGCACAACCGGCACTCTCCCGCTGGAAGACCTCCCTGGCTGCTTCCAAAGGCCGGTTTGCAAGCACTCCCGCCCGCTGTTCCCGCCAGGCACGCACAATGCTACCAAGCCCGGGAGAAAAGCGCTTCGGGGTGGTGCTCTCTCCGGGCCCTTGCCCCTGAGCCTGGGGGCCAGGCAGGGGGAACACACTCCCAGGCCAAGGCAGAACGACATGCACACGTCTGTTCCTGCCCCCTACACCGGCAGAGAGCTCGGGGGAGCCAGAGACTGCCAGGCTGCTGCTGGGCTGGCTGCCTGTCTGGGATGGGGCAGAGCCGACCTAGGGGCAAGTTGGGCCTCTTGCTCTCCCTGCTGCCCTGAGGCTGCTGGGCCAAAGACATCTTGTGCATCCAGCCCCTTACTGGTCTCTTCCCTCTGACGAGGCCCTCTGAGCTCCAGCACCTTGCACTGTGGAGACAGCCCCTGCCAGCAACCTCCTCTCCAAGGAGGCCTCAAGGGAGGCCTAGGCCCAGGGGAAAGGCACCAGCGGTGATGAGCCTGGGGAGGCGCCCGGGCATGTATGGACCCAGTCCCCGCAGCCTGCCCCTTGGTGGGGCAGTACCCCCGGAGGCGAGGAAGGTCTGGGCAAGGCTGGCCAGGGGCAGGGGCCCTGCTGGGTCCTGCCCCTGGCCTGTGGGGCCTCTGAGCCCAACCGGCCCTCTCCCACTGGAAGACCTCCCCGGCTGCCTCCAAAGGCCGGTTTGCAAGCGCTCCCGCCCACTGTTCCCAGCAGGCGTGCACAATGCTCCCAAGCCCTGGAGAAAAGCGCTTCAGGGTGGTGCTCTCTCTGGGCCCTTGCCCCTGAGCCTGGGGGCAAGGCAGGGTGTCCACACTCCCAGGCCAAGGCAGAACCACATGCACACGTCTGATCTGCCCCCTGCACCGGCAGAGAGCTCGGGGGAGCCAGAGTCTGTCAGGCAGCTGCTGGGCTGGCCGCCTGTGTGGGAAGGGGCAGAGCCGACCTAGGGGCAAGATGGGCCTCTTGCTCTCCCTGCTGCCATGAGGCTGCTGGGCCAAAGAGGTCTTGGCCATCCAGACCCTTGCTGGTCCCTTCCCTCTGACGAGGCCCTCTGAGCTCCAGCACCTTGCAGTGTGGAGACAGCCCCTGCCAGCAACCTCCTCTCCAAGGAGGCCTCAACCGAGGCCTAGGCCCAGGGGAAAGGCACCAGCGGGGATGAGCCTGGGGAGGCGCCCGGGCATGACTGGACCCAGTCCCCGCAGCCTGCCCCTTGGTGGGGCAGTACCCCCGGAGGCCAGGAAGGTCTGGGCAAGGCTGGCCAGGGGCAGGGGCCCTGCTGGGTCCTGCCCCTGGCCTGTGGGGCCTCTGAGCCCAACCGGCCCTCTCCCACTGGAAGACCTCCCCGGCTGCCTCCAAGGGCCGGTTTGCAAGCGCTCCCGGCCACTGTTACCAGCAGGCGGGCACAATGCTCCTAAGCCAGGAAGAAAAGCGCTTCAGGGTGGTGCTCTCTCTGGGCCCTTGCCCCTGAGCCTGGGGGCAAGGCAGGGTGTCCACACTCCCAGGCCAAGGCAGATCCACATGCACACGTCTGACCTGCCCCCTGCACCGGCAGAGAGCTCGGGCGAGCCAGAGTCTGTCAGGCAGCTGCTGGGCTGGCCGCCTGTGTGGGAAGTGGCAGAGCCGACCTAGGGGCAAGTTGGGCCTCTTGCTCTCCCTGCTGCCCTGAGGCTGCTGGGCCAAAGAGGTCTTGGGCATCCAGCCCCTTGCTGGTCCCTTCCCTCTGACGAGGCCCTCTGAGCTCCAGCACCTTGCAGTGTGGAGACAGCCCCTGCCAGCAACCTCCTCTCCAAGGAGGCCTCAACCGAGGCCTAGGCCCAGGGGAAAGGCACCAGCGGGGATGAGCCTGGGGAGGCGCCCGGGCATGTCTGGACCCAGTCCCCGCAGCCTGCCCCTTGGTGGGGCAGTACCCCCGAAGGCCAGGAAGGTCTGGGCAAGGCTGGCCAGGGTCAGGGGCCCTGCTGGGTCCTGCCCCTGGCCTGTGGGGCCTCTGAGCACAACCGGCCCTCTCCCACTGGAAGACCTCCCCGGCTGCCTCCAAAGTCCTGTTTGCAAACACTCCCGCCCGCTGTTCACGCCAGGCTCGCACAATGCTCCCAAGCCCGGGAGAAAAGCGCTTCGGGGTGTTGCTCTCTCCGGGCCCTTGCCCCTGAGCCTGGGGGCAATGCAGGGTGTCCACACTCCCAGGCCAAGGCAGAACCACATGCCCACGTCTGTTCCTGTCCCCTGCACCGGCAGAGAGCTCGGAGGAGCCAGAGTCTGTCAGGCAGCTGCTGGGCTGGCCGCCTGTGTGGGAAGGGGCAGAGCCGACCTAGGGGCAAGTTGGGCCTCTTGCTCTCCCTGCTGCCCTGAGGCTGCTGGGCCAAAGACGTCTTGGGCATCCAGCCCCTTACTGGTCCCTTCCCTCTGACGAGGCCCTCTGAGTTCCAGCACCTTGCAGTGTGGAGACAGCCCCTGCCAGCAACCTCCTCTCCAAGGAGGCCTCAACCGAGGCCTAGCCCCAGGGGAAAGGCACCAGCGGGGAAGAGCCTGGGGAGGCGCCCGGGCATGTCTGGACCCAGTCCCCGCAGCCTGCCCCTTGGTGGGGCAGTACCCCCGGAGGCCAGGAAGGTCTGGGCAAGGCTGGCCAGGGGCACGGGCCCTGCTGGGCCCTGCCCTGGCCTGTGGGGCCTCTGAGCACAACCGGCCCTCTCCCACTGGAAGACCTCCCCGGCTGCCTCCAAAGGCCGGTTTGCCAACACTCCCGCCTGCTGTTCCCGCCAGGCACGCACAATGCTCCCAAGCCCGGGAGAAAAGCGCTTCGGGGTGTTGCTCTCTCCGGGCCCTTGCCCCTGAGCCTGGGGTCCAGGCAGTGGGTCCACACTCCCAGACCAAGGCAGAACCACAT
Source organism: Dama dama (assembly GCF_033118175.1). Lineage (NCBI taxonomy): Eukaryota > Metazoa > Chordata > Mammalia > Artiodactyla > Cervidae > Dama > Dama dama. Next base: position 592,796 of record NW_026870886.1, read on the forward strand.
GCACACGTGTGTTCCTGCCCCCTACACCGGCAGAGAGCTCGGGGGAGCCAGAGACTGCCAGGCTGCTGCTGGGCTGGCTGCCTGTGTGGTACGGGGCAGAGCCGACCTAGGGGCATGTTGGGCCTCTTGCTCTCCCTGCTGCCCTGAGGCTGCTGGGTCAAAGAGGTCTTGGGCATCCAGCGCTTTGCTGGTGCCTTCCCTCTGACGAGGCCCTCTGAGCTCCAGCACCTTGCAGTGTGGAGACAGCCCCTGTCAGCAACCTCCTCTCCAAAGAGTCCTCAACCGAGGCCTACAACCAGGGGAAAGGCACCAGCGGGGATGATCCTGGGGAGGCGCACAGACATGTCTGGATCCAGTCTCCTCAGCCTGCCCCTTGGTGGGGCAGTACCCCCGGAGGCCAGGAAGGTCTGGGCAAGTCTGGCCAGGGGCAGGGGCCCTGCTGGGTCCTGACCCTGGCCTGTGGGGCCTCTGAGCACAACCGGCCCTCTCCCACTGGAAGACCTCCCCGGCTGCCTCCAAAGTCCTGTTTGCAACACTCCCGCCCGCTGTTCACGTCAGGAATGCACAAAGCTCCCAAGCCGGGGAGAAAAGCGCTTCGGTGTGGTGCTCTCTCCGGGCCCTTGCCCATGAGCCTGGGGGCAAGGCAGGGAGAACACACTCCCAGGCCAAGGCAGAACCACATGCCCACATCTGTTCCTGTCCCCTGCACCGGCAGAGAGCTTGGGGGAGCCAGAGTCTGTCAGGCAGCTGCTGGGTTGGCTGCCTGTGTGGGAAGGGGCAGAGCCGCCCTAGGGGCAAGTTGGGCCTCTTGCTCTCCCTGCTGCCCTGAGGCTGCTGGGCCAAAGATGTCTTGGGCATCCAGCCCTTTACTGGTCCCTTCTCTCTGACGAGGCTGTCTGAGCTGCAGCACCTTGCAGTGTGGAGACAACCCCTGCCAGCAACCTCCTCTCCAAGGAGGCCTCAACCGAGGCCTAGGCCCAGGGGAAAGGCACCAGCGGGGATGAGCCAGGGGAGGCGCCCGAGCATGTCTGGACCCAGTCCCCGCAGCCTGCCCCTTGGTGGGGCAGTACCCCCGGAGGCCAGGAAGGTCTGGGCAAGGCTGGCCAGGGGCAGGGGCCCTGCTGCGTCCTGCCCTTGGCCTGTGGGGCCTCTGAGCACAACCGGCCCTCTCCCACTGGAAGACCTCCCCGGCTGCCTCCAAAGGCCGGTTTGCAAGCGCTCCCGCCCACTGTTCCCAGCAGGCGTGCACAATGCTCCTAAGCCCGGGAGAAAAGCGATTCGGGGTGGTGTTCTCTCCGGGCCCTTGCCCCTGAGCCTGGGGGCAAGGCAGGGTGTCCACACTCCCAGGCCAAGGCAGAACCACATGCACACGACTGATCTGCCCCCTGCACCGGCAGAGAGCTCGGGGGAGCCAGAGTCTGTCAGGCAGCTGCTGGGTTGGCTGCCTGTGTGGGAAGGGGCAGAGCCGACCTAGGGGAAGTTGGGCCTCTTCCTCTCCCTGCTGCCCTGAGGCTGCTGGGCCAAAGAGGTCTTGGGTATCCAGCCCCTTGCTGGTCCCTTCCCGCTGCCGAGGCCCTCTGAGCTCCAGCACCTTGCAGTGTGGAGACAGCCCCTGCCAGCAACCTCCTCTCCAAGGAGGCCTCAACCGAGGCCTAGGCCCAGGGGAAAGGCACCAGCGGGGATGAGCCTGGGGAGGCGCCCGGGCATGTCTGGACCCAGTCCCCGCAGCCTGCCCCTTGGTGGGGTAGTAACCCCGGAGGCCAGGAGGGTCTGGGCAAGGATGCCAGGGGCAGGGACACTGCTGGGTCCTGCCCCTGGCCTCTGGGGCGTCTGAGCACAACCGGCACTCTCCCGCTGGAAGACCTCCCTGGCTGCTTCCAAAGGCCGGTTTGCAAGCACTCCCGCCCGCTGTTCCCGCCAGGCACGCACAATGCTACCAAGCCCGGGAGAAAAGCGCTTCGGGGTGGTGCTCTCTCCGGGCCCTTGCCCCTGAGCCTGGGGGCCAGGCAGGGGGTCCACACTCCCAGGCCAAGGCAGAACCACATGCACACGACTGATCTGCCCCCTGCACCGGCAGAGAGCTCGGGGGAGCCAGAGTCTGTCAGGCAGCTGCTGGGTTGGCTGCCTGTGTGGGAAGGGGCAGAGCCGCCCTAGGGGCAAGTTGGGCCTCTTGCTCTCCCTGCTGCCCTGAGGCTGCTGGGCCAAAGATGTCTTGGGCATCCAGCCCTTTACTGGTCCCTTCTCTCTGACGAGGCTGTCTGAGCTGCAGCACCTTGCAGTGTGGAGACAACCCCTGCCAGCAACCTCCTCTCCAAGGAGGCCTCAACCGAGGCCTAGGCCCAGGGGAAAGGCACCAGCGGGGATGAGCCAGGGGAGGCGCCCGAGCATGTCTGGACCCAGTCCCCGCAGCCTGCCCCTTGGTGGGGCAGTACCCCCGGAGGCCAGGAAGGTCTGGGCAAGTCTGGCCAGGGGCAGGGGCCCTGCTGGGTCCTGACCCTGGCCTGTGGGGCCTCTGAGCACAACCGGCCCTCTCCCACTGGAAGACCTCCCCGGCTGCCTCCAAAGTCCTGTTTGCAACACTCCCGCCCGCTGTTCACGTCAGGAATGCACAAAGCTCCCAAGCCGGGGAGAAAAGCGCTTCGGTGTGGTGCTCTCTCCGGGCCCTTGCCCATGAGCCTGGGGGCAAGGCAGGGAGAACACACTCCCAGGCCAAGGCAGAACCACATGCCCACATCTGTTCCTGTCCCCTGCACCGGCAGAGAGCTTGGGGGAGCCAGAGTCTGTCAGGCAGCTGCTGGGTTGGCTGCCTGTGTGGGAAGGGGCAGAGCCGCCCTAGGGGCAAGTTGGGCCTCTTGCTCTCCCTGCTGCCCTGAGGCTGCTGGGCCAAAGATGTCTTGGGCATCCAGCCCTTTACTGGTCCCTTCTCTCTGACGAGGCTGTCTGAGCTGCAGCACCTTGCAGTGTGGAGACAACCCCTGCCAGCAACCTCCTCTCCAAGGAGGCCTCAACCGAGGCCTAGGCCCAGGGGAAAGGCACCAGCGGGGATGAGCCAGGGGAGGCGCCCGAGCATGTCTGGACCCAGTCCCCGCAGCCTGCCCCTTGGTGGGGCAGTACCCCCGGAGGCCAGGAAGGTCTGGGCAAGGCTGGCCAGGGGCAGGGGCCCTGCTGCGTCCTGCCCTTGGCCTGTGGGGCCTCTGAGCACAACCGGCCCTCTCCCACTGGAAGACCTCCCCGGCTGCCTCCAAAGGCCGGTTTGCAAGCGCTCCCGCCCACTGTTCCCAGCAGGCGTGCACAATGCTCCTAAGCCCGGGAGAAAAGCGATTCGGGGTGGTGTTCTCTCCGGGCCCTTGCCCCTGAGCCTGGGGGCAAGGCAGGGTGTCCACACTCCCAGGCCAAGGCAGAACCACATGCACACGACTGATCTGCCCCCTGCACCGGCAGAGAGCTCGGGGGAGCCAGAGTCTGTCAGGCAGCTGCTGGGTTGGCTGCCTGTGTGGGAAGGGGCAGAGCCGACCTAGGGGAAGTTGGGCCTCTTCCTCTCCCTGCTGCCCTGAGGCTGCTGGGCCAAAGAGGTCTTGGGTATCCAGCCCCTTGCTGGTCCCTTCCCGCTGCCGAGGCCCTCTGAGCTCCAGCACCTTGCAGTGTGGAGACAGCCCCTGCCAGCAACCTCCTCTCCAAGGAGGCCTCAACCGAGGCCTAGGCCCAGGGGAAAGGCACCAGCGGGGATGAGCCTGGGGAGGCGCCCGGGCATGTCTGGACCCAGTCCCCGCAGCCTGCCCCTTGGTGGGGTAGTAACCCCGGAGGCCAGGAGGGTCTGGGCAAGGATGCCAGGGGCAGGGACACTGCTGGGTCCTGCCCCTGGCCTCTGGGGCGTCTGAGCACAACCGGCACTCTCCCGCTGGAAGACCTCCCTGGCTGCTTCCAAAGGCCGGTTTGCAAGCACTCCCGCCCGCTGTTCCCGCCAGGCACGCACAATGCTACCAAGCCCGGGAGAAAAGCGCTTCGGGGTGGTGCTCTCTCCGGGCCCTTGCCCCTGAGCCTGGGGGCCAGGCAGGGGGAACACACTCCCAGGCCAAGGCAGAACGACATGCACACGTCTGTTCCTGCCCCCTACACCGGCAGAGAGCTCGGGGGAGCCAGAGACTGCCAGGCTGCTGCTGGGCTGGCTGCCTGTCTGGGATGGGGCAGAGCCGACCTAGGGGCAAGTTGGGCCTCTTGCTCTCCCTGCTGCCCTGAGGCTGCTGGGCCAAAGACATCTTGTGCATCCAGCCCCTTACTGGTCTCTTCCCTCTGACGAGGCCCTCTGAGCTCCAGCACCTTGCACTGTGGAGACAGCCCCTGCCAGCAACCTCCTCTCCAAGAAGGCCTCAAGGGAGGCCTAGGCCCAGGGGAAAGGCACCAGCGGTGATGAGCCAGGGGAGGCGCCCGAGCATGTCTGGACCCAGTCCCCGCAGCCTGCCGCTTGGTGGGGCAGTACCCCCGCAGGCCAGGAAGGTCTGGGCAAGGCTGGCCAGGGGCAGGGGCCCTGCTGGGTCCTGCCCCTGGCCTGTGGGGCCTCTGAGCCCAACCGGCCCTCTCCCACTGGAAGACCTCCCCGGCTGCCTCCAAAGGCCGGTTTGCAAGCGCTCCCGCCCACTGTTCCCAGCAGGCGTGCACAATGCTCCCAAGCCCGGGAGAAAAGCGCTTCAGGGTGGTCCTCTCTCTGGGCCCTTGCCCCTGAGCCTGGGGGCAAGGCAGGGTGTCCACACTCCCAGGCCAAGGCAGAACCACATGCACACGTCTGATCTGCCCCCTGCACCGGCAGAGAGCTCGGGGGAGCCAGAGTCTGTCAGGCAGCTGCTGGGCTGGCCGCCTGTGTGGGAAGGGGCAGAGCCGACCTAGGGGCAAGATGGGCCTCTTGCTCTCCCTGCTGCCATGAGGCTGCTGGGCCAAAGAGGTCTTGGCCATCCAGACCCTTGCTGGTCCCTTCCCTCTGACGAGGCCCTCTGAGCTCCAGCACCTTGCAGTGTGGAGACAGCCCCTGCCAGCAACCTCCTCTCCAAGGAGGCCTCAACCGAGGCCTAGGCCCAGGGGAAAGGCACCAGCGGGGATGAGCCTGGGGAGGCGCCCGGGCATGACTGGACCCAGTCCCCGCAGCCTGCCCCTTGGTGGGGCAGTACCCCCGGAGGCCAGGAAGGTCTGGGCAAGGCTGGCCAGGGGCAGGGGCCCTGCTGGGTCCTGCCCCTGGCCTGTGGGGCCTCTGAGCACAACCGGCCCTCTCCCACTGGAAGACCTCCCCGGCTGCCTCCAAAGGCCGGTTTGCCAACACTCCCGCCCGCTGTTCTCGCCAGGCACGCACAATTCTCCCAAGCCCGGGAGAAAAGCGCTTCGGGGTGTTGCTCTCTCCGGGCCCTTGCCCCTGAGTGTGGGGGCCAGGCAGTGGGTCCACACTCCCAGACCAAGGCAGAACCACATGCACACGTCTGTTCCTGCCCCCTTCACCGGCAGAGAGCTGGGGGGAGCCAGAGTCTGTCAGGCAGCTGCTGGGCTGGCCGCCTGTGTGGGAAGGGGCAGAGCCGACCTAGGGGCAAGTTGGGCCTCTTCCTCTCCCTGCTGCCCTGAGGCTGCTGGGCCAAAGACGTCTAGGGCATCCAGCCCCTTACTGGTCCCTTCCCTCTGACGAGGCCCTCTGAGCTCCAGCACCTTGCAGTGTGGAGACAGCCCCTGCCAGCAACCTCCTATCCAAGGAGGCCTCAACCGAGGCCTAGGCCCAGGGGAAAGGCACCAGCGGGGATGAGCCAGTGGAGGCGCCCGGGCATGTCTGGACCCAGTCCCCGCAGCCTGCCCCTTGGTGGGGCAGTACCCCCCGAGGCCAGGAAGGTCTGGGCAAGGCTGCGAGGGGCAGGGGCCCTGCTGGGTCGTGCCCCTGGCCTGTGGGGCGTCTGAGCACAACCGGCACTCTCCCGCTGGAAGACCTCCCCGTCTGCCTCCAAAGGCCGGTTTGCAAGCACTCCCGCCCGCTGTTCCCGCCAGGCACGCACAATGCTCCCAAGCCCGGGAGAAAAGCGCTTCGGGGTGGGGCTCTCTCCGGGCCCTTGCCCCTGAGCCTGGGGGCCAGGCAGGGGGTCCACACTCCCAGGCCAAGGCAGAACCACATGCACACGTCTGTTCCTGACCCCTGCACCGGCAGAGAGCTCGGGGGAGCCAGAGTCTGTCAGGCAGCTGCTGGGCTGGCCGCCTTTGTGGGAAGGGGCAGAGCCGACCTAGGGGCAAGTTGGGCCTCTTGCTCTCCCTGCTGTCCTGAGGCTGCTGGGCCAAAGAGGTCTTGGGCATCCAGCCCTTTGCTTGTCCCTTCCCTCTGACGAGGCCCTCTGAGCTCCAGCACCTTGCAGTGTGGAGACAGCCCCTGCCAGCAACCTCCTCTCCAAGGAGGCCTCAACCGAGACCTATGACCAGGGAAAAGGCACCAGCGGGGATGAGCCTGGGGAGGCGCCCGGGCATGTCTGGACCCAGTCCCCGCAGCCTGCCCCTTGGTGGGGCAGTACCCCCGGAGGCCAGGAAGGTCTGGGAAAGGCTGGCCAGGGGCAGGGGACCTGCTGGGTCCTGCCCCTGGCCTGTGGGGCCTCTGAGCACAACCGGCCCTCTCCAACTGGAAGACCTCCCCGGCTGCCTCTAAAGTCCTGTTTGCCAACACTCCCACCGCTGTTCACGCCAGACTTGTACAATGCTCCCAAGCCCGGGAGAAAAGCGCTTCGGGGTGGTGCTCTCTCCGGGCCCTTGCCCCTGAGCCTGGGGGCAAGGCATGGGGAACACACTCCCAGGCCAAGGCAGAACCACATGCCCACGTCTGTTCCTGTCCCCTGCACCGGCAGAGAGCTTGGGGGAGCCAGAGTCTGTCAGGCAGCTGCTGGGTTGGCCGCCTGTGTGGGAAGGGGCAGAGCCGCCCTAGCGGCAAGTTGGGCCTCTTGCTCTCCCTGCTGCCCTGAGGCTGCTGGTCCAAAGACGTCTTGGGCATCCAGCCCCTTACTGGTCCCTTCCCTCTGACGAGGCCCTCTGAGCTCCAGCACCTTGCACTGTGGAGACAGCCCCTGCCAGCAACCTCCTCTCCAAGGAGGCCTCAAGGGAGGCCTAGGCCCAGGGGAAAGGCACCAGCGGTGATGAGCCAGGGGAGGCGCCCGAGCATGTCTGGACCCAGTCCCCGCAGCCTGCCCCTTGGTGGGGCAGTACCCCCGCAGGCCAGGAAGGTCTGGGCAAGGCTGGCCAGGGGCAGGGGCCCTGCTGGGTCCTGCCCCTGGCCTGTGGGGCCTCTGAGCCCAACCGGCCCTCTCCCACTGGAAGACCTCCCCGGCTGCCTCCAAAGGCCGGTTTGCAAGCGCTCCCGCCCACTGTTCCCAGCAGGCGTGCACAATGCTCCCAAGCCCGGGAGAAAAGCGCTTCAGGGTGGTGCTCTCTCTGGGCCCTTGCCCCTGAGCCTGGGGGCAAGGCAGGGTGTCCACACTCCCAGGCCAAGGCAGAACCACATGCACACGTCTGATCTGCCCCCTGCACCGGCAGAGAGCTCGGGGGAGCCAGAGTCTGTCAGGCAGCTGCTGGGCTGGCCGCCTGTGTGGGAAGGGGCAGAGCCGACCTAGGGGCAAGATGGGCCTCTTGCTCTCCCTGCTGCCATGAGGCTGCTGGGCCAAAGAGGTCTTGGCCATCCAGCCCCTTGCTGGTCCCTTCCCTCTGACGAGGCCCTCTGAGCTCCAGCACCTTGCAGTGTGGAGACAGCCCCTGCCAGCAACCTCCTCTCCAAGGAGGCCTCAACCGAGGCCTAGGCCCAGGGGAAAGGCACCAGCGGGGATGAGCCTGGGGAGGCGCCCGGGCATGACTGGACCCAGTCCCCGCAGCCTGCCCCTTGGTGGGGCAGTACCCCCGGAGGCCAGGAAGGTCTGGGCAAGGCTGGCCAGGGGCAGGGGCCCTGCTGGGTCCTGCCCCTGGCCTGTGGGGCCTCTGAGCACAACCAGCCCTCTCCCACTGGAAGACCTCCCCGGCTGCCTCCAAAGGCCGGTTTGCAAGCGCTCCCGGCCACTGTTACCAGCAGGCCGGCACAATGCTCCTAAGCCCGGAAGAAAAGCGCTTCAGGGTGGTGCTCTCTCTGGGCCCTTGCCCCTGAGCCTGGGGGCAATGCAGGGTGTCCACACTCCCAGGCCAAGGCAGAACCACATGCCCACGTCTGTTCCTGTCCCCTGCACCGGCAGAGAGCTTGGGGGAGCCAGAGTCTGTCAGGCAGCTGCTGGGTTGGCCGCCTGTGTGGGAAGGGGCAGAGCCGCCCTAGCGGCAAGTTGGGCCTCTTGCTCTCCCTGCTGCCCTGAGGCTGCTGGGCCAAAGAGGTCTTGGGCATCCAGCCCCTTGCTGGTCCCTTCCCTCTGACGAGGCCCTCTGAGCTCCAGCACCTTGCAGTGTGGAGACAGCCCCTGCCAGCAACCTCCTCTCCAAGGAGGCCTCAACCGAGGCCTAGGCCCAGGGGAAAGGCACCAGCGGGGATGAGCCTGGGGAGGCGCCCGGGCATGTCTGGACCCAGTCCCCGCAGCCTGCCCCTTGGTGGGGCAGTACCCCCGGAGGCCAGGAAGGTCTGGGCAAGGCTGGCCAGGGGCAGGGGCCCTGCTGGGTCCTGCCCCTGGCCTGTGGGGCCTCTGAGCACAACCGGCCCTCTCCCACTGGAAGAACTCCCCGGCTGCCTCCAAAGGCCAGTTTGCCAACACTCCCGCCCGCTGTTCCCGCCAGGCAAGCACAATGCTCCCAAGCCCGGGAGAAAAGCGCTTCGGGGTGGTGCTCTCCTCGGGCCCTTGCCCCTGAGCCTGGGGGCCAGGCAGTTGGTCCACACTCCCAGACCAAGGCAGAACCACATGCACACGTCTGTTGCTGCCCCCTGCACCGGCAGAGAGCTCGGGGGAGCCAGAGTCTGTCAGGCAGCTGCTGGGCTGGCCGCCTGTGTGGGAAGGGGCAGAGCCGACCTAGGGGCAAGTTGGGCCTCTTCCTCTCCCTGCTGCCCTGAGGCTGCTGGGCCAAAGAGTTCTTGGGCATCCAGCCCCTTGCTGGTCCCTTCCCTCTGACCAGGCCCTCTGAGCTCCAGCACCTTGCAGTGTGGAGACAGCCCCTGCCAGCAACATCCTCTCCAAGGAGGCCTCAACCGAGGCCTAGGCCCAGGGGAAAGGCACCAGCGGGGATGAGCCTGGGGAGGCGCCCGGGCATGTCTGGACCCAGTCCCCGCAGCCTGCCCCTTGGTGGGGCAGTACCCCCGGAGGCCAGGAAGATCTGGGCAAGGCTGGCCAGGGGCAGGGGCCCTGCTGGGTCCTCCCCATGGCCTGTGGGGCCTCTGAGCACAACCGGCCCTCTCCCACTGGAAGACCTCCCCGGCTGCCTCCAAAGGCCAGTTTGCCAACACTCCTGACCGCTCTTCCCGCCAGGCACGCACAATGCTCCCAAGCCCGGGAGAAAAGCGCTTCGGGGTGGTGCTCTCTCCGGGCCCTTGCCCCTGAGCCTGTGGGCAAGGCAAGGGGAACACACTCCCAGACCAAGGCAGAAACACATGCACACGTCTGGTCCTGTCCCCTGCACCGGCAGAGAGCTCGGGGGAGCCAGAGTCTCTCAGGCAGGTGCTGGGCTGGCCGCCTGTGTGGGAAGGGGCAGAGCCGACCTAGGGGCAAGTTGGGCCTCTTGCTCTCCCTGCTGCCCTGAGGCTGCAGGGCCAAAGACGTCTTGGGCATCCAGCCCCTTACTGGTCCCTTCCCTCTGACGAGGCCCTCTGAGCTCCAGCACCTTGTAGTGTGGAGACAGCCCCTGCCAGCAATCTCCTCTCCAAGGAGGCCTCAACCGAGGCCTAGGCCCACGGGAAAGGCACCAGCGGGGTTGAGCCAGGGGAGGCGCCCGGGCATGTCTGGACCCTGTCCCCGCAGCCTGCCCCTTGGTGGGGCAGTACCCCCGGAGGCCAGGAAGGTCTGGGCAAGGCTGGCCAGGGGCAGGGGCCCTGCTGGGTCCTGCCCCTGGCCTGTGGGGCCTCTGAGCACAACCGGCCCTCTCCCACTGGAAGACCTCCCCGGCTGCCTCCAAAGGCCGGTTTGCAAGCACTCCCGCCCACTGTTCCCGCCAGGCGCGCACAATGCTCCCAAGCCCGGGAGAAAAGCGCTTCGGGGTGGTGGTCTCTCCGGGCCCTTGCCCCTGAGCCTGGGGGCCAGGCAGTGGGTCCACACTCCCAGACCAAGGCAGAACCACATGCACACGTCTGTTCCTGCCCCCTCCACCGGCAGAGAGCTGGGGGGAGCCAGAGTCTGTCAGGCAGCTGCTGGGCTGGCCGCCTGTGTGGGAAGGGGCAGAGCCGACCTAGGGGCAAGTTGTGCCTCTTGCTCTCCCTGCTGCCCTGAGGCTGCTGGGCCAAAGAGGTCTTGGGCATCCAGCCCCTTGCTGGTCCCTTCCCTCTGACGAGGCCCTCTGAGCTCCAGCACCTTGCAGTGTGGAGACATCCCCTGCCAGCAACCTCCTCTCCAAGGAGGCCTCAACCGAGGCCTAGGCCCAGGGGAAAGGCACCAGCGGGGATGAGCCAGTGGAGGCGCACGGGCATATCAGGACCCAGTCCCCGCAGCCTGCCCCTTGGTGGGGCAGTACCCCCGGAGGCCAGGAAGGTCTGGGCAAGGCTGGCCAGGGGCAGGGTCCCTGCTGGGTCCTGCTCCTGGCCTGTGGGGCCTCTGAGCACAACCGGCCCTCTCCCACTGGAAGACCTCCCCGGCTGCCTCCAAAGGCGGGTTTGCCAACACTCCCGCCCGCTGTTCCCGCCAGGCACGCACAACGCTCCCAAGGCCAGGAGAAAAGCGCTTCGGTGTGGTGCTCTCTCCGGGCCCTTGCCCCTGAGCCTGGGGGCAAGGCAGGGGGAACACACTCCCAGGCCAAGGCAGAACCACATGCCCACGTCTGTTCCTGTCCCCTGCACTGGCAGAGAGCTTGGGGGAGCCAGAGTCTGTCAGGCAGCTGCTGGGTTTGCCGCCTGTGTGGGAAGGGGCAGAGCCGCCCTAGGGGCAAGTTGGGCCTCTTGCTCTCCCTGCTGCCCTGAGGCTGCTGGGCCAAAGAGGTCTTGGGCATCCAGCCCCTTACTGGTCCCTTCCCTCTGACGAGGCCCTCTGAGCTCCAGCACCTTGCAGTGTGGAGACAGCCCCTGCCAGCAACCTCCTCTCCAAGGAGGCCTCAACCGAGGCCTAGGCCCAGGGGAAAGGCACCAGCGGGGATGAGCCAGGGGAGGCGCCCGAGCATGTCTGGACCCAGTCCCCGCAGCCTGCCCCTTGGTCGGGCAGTACCCCCGGAGGCCAGGAAGGTCTGGGTAAGGCTGGCCAGGGGCAGGGGCCCTGCTGGGTCCTGCCCCTGGCCTGTGGGGCCTCTGAGCACAACCGGCCCTCTCCCACTGGAAGACCTCCCCGGCTGCCTCCAAGGGCCGGTTTGCAAGCGCTCCCGGCCACTGTTACCAGCAGGCGGGCACAATGCTCCTAAGCCAGGAAGAAAAGCGCTTCAGGGTGGTGCTCTCTCTGGGCCCTTGCCCCTGAGCCTGGGGGCAAGGCAGGGTGTCCACACTCCCAGGCCAAGGCAGATCCACATGCACACGTCTGACCTGCCCCCTGCACCGGCAGAGAGCTCGGGCGAGCCAGAGTCTGTCAGGCAGCTGCTGGGCTGGCCGCCTGTGTGGGAAGTGGCAGAGCCGACCTAGGGGCAAGTTGGGCCTCTTGCTCTCCCTGCTGCCCTGAGGCTGCTGGGCCAAAGAGGTCTTGGGCATCCAGCCCCTTGCTGGTCCCTTCCCTCTGACGAGGCCCTCTGAGCTCCAGCACCTTGCAGTGTGGAGACAGCCCCTGCCAGCAACCTCCTCTCCAAGGAGGCCTCAACCGAGGCCTAGGCCCAGGGGAAAGGCACCAGCGGGGATGAGCCTGGGGAGGCGCCCGGGCATGTCTGGACCCAGTCCCCGCAGCCTGCCCCTTGGTGGGGCAGTACCCCCGAAGGCCAGGAAGGTCTGGGCAAGGCTGGCCAGGGTCAGGGGCCCTGCTGGGTCCTGCCCCTGGCCTGTGGGGCCTCTGAGCACAACCGGCCCTCTCCCACTGGAAGACCTCCCCGGCTGCCTCCAAAGTCCTGTTTGCAAACACTCCCGCCCGCTGTTCACGCCAGGCTCGCACAATGCTCCCAAGCCCGGGAGAAAAGCGCATTGGGGTGGTTCTCTCTCCGGGCCCTTGCCCCTGAGCCTGGGGGCAAGGCACGGGGAACACACTCCCTGGCCAAGGCAGAACCACATGCCCACGTCTGTTCCTGTCCCCTGCACCGGCAGAGAGCTTGGGGGAGCCAGAGTCTGTCAGGCAGCTGCTGGGTTGGCCGCCTGTGTGGGAAGGGGCAGAGCCGCCCTAGCGGCAAGTTGGGCCTCTTGCTCTCCCTGCTGCCCTGAGGCTGCTGGTCCAAAGACGTCTTGGGTATCCAGCCCCTTACTGGTCCCTTCCCTCTGACGAGGCCCTCTGAGCTCCAGCACCTTGCAGTGTGGAGACAGCCCCTGCCAGCAACCTCCTCTCCAAGGAGGCCTCAACCGAGGCCTAGGCCCAGGGGAAAGGCACCAGCGGGGATGAGCCAGGGGAGGCGCCCGAGCATGTCTGGACCCAGTCCCCGCAGCCTGCCCCTTGGTGGGGCAGTACCCCCGCAGGCCAGGAAGGTCTGGGTAAGGCTGGCCAGGGGCAGGGGCCCTGCTGGGTCCTGCCCCTGGCCTGTGGGGCCTCTGAGCACAGCCGGCCCTCTCCCACTGGAAGACCTCCCCGGCTGCCTCCAAAGGCCGGTTTGCAAGCGCTCCAGGCCACTGTTACCAGCAGGCCGGCACAATGCTCCTAAGCCCGGAAGAAAAGCGCTTCAGGGTGGTGCTCTCTCTGGGCCCTTGCCCCTGAGCCTGGGGGCAATGCAGGGTGTCCACACTCCCAGGCCAAGGCAGAACCACATGCACACGTCTGATCTGCCCCCTGCACCGGCAGAGAGCTCGGGGGAGCCAGAGTCTGTCAGGCAGCTGCTGGGTTGGCCGCCTGTGTGGGAAGTGGCAGAGCCGACCTAGGGGCAAGTTGGGCCTCTTGCTCTCCCTGCTGCCCTGAGGCTGCTGGGCCAAAGAGTTCGTGGGCATCCAGCCCCTTGCTGGTCCCTTCCCTCTGACCAGGCCCTCTGAGCTCCAGCACCTTGCAGTGTGGAGACAGCCCCTGCCAGCAACATCCTCTCCAAGGAGGCCTCAACCGAGGCCTAGGCCCAGGGGAAAGGCACCAGCGGGGATGAGCCTGGGGAGGCGCCCGGGCATGTCTGGACCCAGTCCCCGCAGCCTGCCCCTTGGTGGGGCAGTACCCCCGGAGGCCAGGAAGATCTGGGCAAGGCTGGCCAGGGGCAGGGGCCCTGCTGGGTCCTCCCCATGGCCTGTGGGGCCTCTGAGCACAACCGGCCCTCTCCCACTGAAAGACCTCCCCGGCTGCCTCCAAAGGCCAGTTTGCCAACACTCCTGCCCGCTCTTCCCGCCAGGCACGCACAATGCTCCCAAGCCCGGGAGAAAAGCGCTTCGGGGTGGTGCTCTCTCCGGGCCCTTGCCCCTGAGCCTGTGGGCAAGGCAAGGGGAACACACTCCCAGACCAAGGCAGAAACACATGCACACGTCTGGTCCTGTCCCCTGCACCGGCAGATAGCTCGGGGGAGCCAGAGTCTCTCAGGCAGGTGCTGGGCTGGCCGCCTGTGTGGGAAGGGGCAGAGCCGACCTAGGGGCAAGTTGGGCCTCTTGCTCTCCCTGCTGCCCTGAGGCTGCAGGGCCAAAGACGTCTTGGGCATCCAGCCCCTTACTGGTCCCTTCCCTCTGACGAGGCCCTCTGAGCTCCAGCACCTTGTAGTGTGGAGACAGCCCCTGCCAGCAATCTCCTCTCCAAGGAGGCCTCAACCGAGGCCTAGGCCCACGGGAAAGGCACCAGCGGGGTTGAGCCAGGGGAGGCGCCCGGGCATGTCTGGACCCTGTCCCCGCAGCCTGCCCCTTGGTGGGGCAGTACCCCCGGAGGCCAGGAAGGTCTGGGCAAGGCTGGCCAGGGGCAGGGGCCCTGCTGGGTCCTGCCCCTGGCCTGTGGGGCCTCTGAGCACAACCGGCCCTCTCCCACTGGAAGACCTCCCCGGCTGCCTCCAAAGGCCGGTTTGCAAGCACTCCCGCCCACTGTTCCCGCCAGGCGCGCACAATGCTCCCAAGCCCGGGAGAAAAGCGCATTGGGGTGGTTCTCTCTCCGGGCCCTTGCCCCTGAGCCTGGGGGCAAGGCACGGGGAACACACTCCCTGGCCAAGGCAGAACCACATGCCCACGTCTGTTCCTGTCCCCTGCACCGGCAGAGAGCTTGGGGGAGCCAGAGTCTGGCAGGCAGCTGCTGGGTTGGCCGCCTGTGTGGGAAGGGGCAGAGCCGCCCTAGGGGCAAGTTGGGCCTCTTGCTCTCCCTGCTGCCCTGAGGCTGCTGGGCCAAAGACGTCTTGGGCATCCAGCCCCTTACTGGTCCCTTCCCTCTGACGAGGCCCTCTGAGCTCCAGCACCTTGCAGTGTGGAGACAGCCCCTGCCAGCAACCTCCTCTCCAAGGAGGCCTCAACCGAGGCCTAGGCCCAGGGGAAAGGCACCAGCGGGGATGAGCCAGGGGAGGCGCCCGAGCATGTCTGGACCCAGTCCCCGCAGCCTGCCCCTTGGTGGGGCAGTACCCCCGGAGGCCAGGAAGGTCTGGGCAAGCCTGGCCAGGGGCAGGGGCCCTGCTGCGTCCTGCCCCTGGCCTGTGGGGCCTCTGAGCACAACCGGCCCTCTCCCACTGGAAGCCCTCCCCGGCTGCCTCCAAAGGCCGGTTTGCAAGCGCTCCCGCCCACTGTTCCCAGCAGGCGTGCACAATGCTCCCAAGCCCGGGAGAAAAGCGCTTCAGGGTGGTGCTCTCTCCGGGCCCTTGCCCCTGAGCCTGGGGTCAAGGCACGGTGTCCACACTCCCAGGCCAAGTCAGAACCACATGCACACGTCTGTTCCTGCCCCCTGCACCGGCAGAGAGCTCGGGGGAGCCAGAGTCTGTCAGGCAGCTGCTGGGCTGGCCGCCTGTGTGGGAAGGGGCAGAGCCGACCTAGGGGCAAGTTGGGCCTCTTCCTCTCCCTGCTGCCCTGAGGCTGCTGGGCCAAAGAGGTCTTGGGCATCCATCCCGTTGCTGGTCCCTTCCCTCTGACGAGGCCCTCTGAGCTCCAGCACCTTGCAGTGTGGAGACAATCCCTGCCAGCAACCTCCTCTCCAAGGAGGCCTCAACCGAGGCCTAGGCCCAGGGGAAAGGCACCAGCGGGGATGAGCCTGGGGAGGCGCCCGGGCATGTCTGGACCCATTCCCCGCAGCCTACCCCTTTGTGGGGCTGTAACCCCGGAGGCAGGAAGGTCTGGGCAAGGCTGGCCAGGGGCAGGGGCCCTGCTGGGTCCTGCCCCTGGCCTGTGGGGCCTCTGAGCACAACCGGCCCTCTCCCACTGGAAGACCTCCCCGGCTGCCTCCAAAGGCCGGTTTGCAAGCACTCCCGCCCACTGTTCCCACCAAGCGCGCACAATTCTCCCAAGCCCGGGAGAAAAGCGCTTCGGGGTGGTGCTCTCTCCGGGCCCTTGCCCCTGAACCTGGGGGCCAGGCAGTTGGTCCACACTCGGAGACCAAGGCAGAACCACATGCACACGTCTGTTCCTGACCCCTGCACCGGCAGAGAGCTCGGGGGAGCCAGAGTCTGTCAGGCAGCTGCTGGGCTGGCCGCCTGTGTGGGAAGTGGCAGAGCCGACCTAGGGGCAAGTTGGGCCTCTTCCTCTCCCTGCTGCCCTGAGGCTGCTGGGCCAAAGAGGTCTTGGGCATCCAGCCCCTTGCTGTCCCTTCCCTCTGATGAGGCCCTCTGAGCTCCAGCACCTTGCAGTGTGGAGACAGCCCCTGCCAGCAACCTCCTCTCCAAGGAGGCCTCAACCGAGGCCTAGGCCTAGGGGAAAGGCACCAGCGGGGATGAGCCTGGGGAGGCGCCCGGCCATGTCTGGACCCAGTCCCCGCAGCCTGCCCCTTGGTGGGGCAGTACCCCCGGAAGCCAGGAAGGTCTCGGCAAGGCTGCCAGGGGCAGGGACACTGCTGGGTCCTGCCCCTGGCCTGTTGGGCGTCTGAACACAACCGGCACTCTCCCGCTGGAAGACCTCCCCGTCTGCCTCCAAAAGACGGTTTGCAAGCACTCCCACCCGCTGTTCCCCCAGGCACGCACAATGCTCCCAAGCCCGGGAGAAAAGCGCTTCGGGGTGGTGCTCTCTCCGGGCCCTTGCCCCTGAGCCTGGGGCCAGGCAGGGGGAACACACTCCCAGGCCAAGGGAGAACGACATGCACACGTCTGTTCCTGCCCCCTCCACCGGCAGAGAGCTCGGGGGAGCCAGAGACTGCCAGGCTGCTGCTGGGCTGGCTGCCTGTGTGGGACGGGGCAGAGCCGACCTAGGGGCAAGTTGGGCCTCTTGCTCTCCCTGCTGCCCTGAGGCTGCTGGGCCAAAGAGGTCTTGGGCATCCAGCCCTTTGCTGGTGCCTTCCCTCTGACGAGGCCCTCTGAGCTCCAGCACCTTGCAGTGTGGAGACAGCCCCTGCCAGCAACCTACTCTCCAAAGAGGCCTCAACCGAGGACTACACCCAGGGGAAAGGCACCAGCGGGGATGATCCTGGGGAGGCGCACGGACATGTCTGGACCCAGTCTCCGCTGCCTGCCCCTTGGTGGGGCAGTACCCCCGGAGTCCAGGAAGGTCTGGGCAAGTCTGGCCGGGGGCAGGGGCCCTGCTGGGTCCTGACCCTGGCCTGTGGGGCCTCTGAGCACAACCGGCCCTCTCCCACTGGAAGACCTCCCCGGCTGCCTCCAAAGTCCTGTTTGGAAACACTCCCGCCCGCTGTTCACGTCAGGCTCGCACAATGCTCCCAAGCCCGGGAGAAAAGCACTTCGGAGTGTTGCTCTCTCCGGGCCCTTGCCCCTGAGCCTGGGGGCAAGGCAGGGGGAACACACTCCCAGGCCAAGGCAGAAACACATGCACACGTCTGTTCCTGTCCCCTGCACCGGCAGAGAGCTTGGGGGAGCCAGAGTCTGTCAGGCAGGTGCTGGGTTGGCCGCCTGTGTGGGAAGGGGCAGAGCCGACCTAGGGGCAAGTTGGGCCTCTTGCTCTCCCTGCTGCCCTGAGGCTGCTGGGCCAAAGACGTCTTGGGCATCCAGCCCCTCACTGGTCCCTTCACTCTGACGAGGCCCTCTGAGCTCCAGCACCTTGCAGTGTGGAGACAGCCCCTGCCAGCAACCTCCTCTCCAAGGAGGCCTCAACCGAGGCCTAGGCCCAGGGGAAAGGCACCAGCGGGGATGAGCCAGGGGAGGCGCACGAGCATGTCTGGACCCAGTTCCCGCAGCCTGCCCCTTGGTGGGGCAGTACCCCCGGAGGCCAGGAAGGTCTGGGCAAGGCTGGCCAGGGGCAGGAGCCCTGCTGGGTCCTGCCCCTGTCCTGTGGGGCCTCTGAGCACAACCGGCCCTCTCCCACTGAAAGACCTCCCCGGCTGCCTCCAAAGGCTGGTTTGCAAGCGCTACCGCCCACTGTTCCCAGCAGGCGTGCACAATGCTCCTAAGCCCGGGAGAAAAGCGCTTCAGGGTGGTGCTCTCTCTGGGCCCTTGCCCCTGAGCCTGGGGGCAAGGCAGGGTGTCCACACTCCCAGGCCAAGGCAGAACCACATGCACACGTCTGATCTGCCCCCTGCACCGGCAGAGAGCTCGGTGGAGCCAGAGTCTGTCAGGCAGCTGCTGGGCTGGCCGCCTGTGTGGGAAGTGGAAGAGCCGACCTAGAGGCAAGTTGGGCCTCTTGCCCTCCCTGCTGCCCTGAGGCTGCTGGGCCAAAGAGGTCTTGGGCCTCCAACCCCTTGCTGGTCCCTTCCCTCTGACGAGGCCCTCTGAGCTCCAGCACCTTGCAGTGTGGAGACAGCCCCTGCCAGCAACCTCCTCTCCAAGGAGGCCTAAACCGAGGCCTAGGCACAGGGGAAAGGCACCAGCGGGGATTAGCCTGGGGAGGCGCCCGGGCATGTATGGACCCAGTCCCCGCAGCCTGCCCCTTGGTGGGGCAGTACCCCTGGAGGCGAGGAAGGTCTGGGAAAGGCTGGCCAGGGGCAGGGGACCTGCTGGGTCCTGCCCCTGGCCTGTGGGGCCTCTGAGCACAACCGGCCCTCTCCCACTGGAAGACCTCCCCGGCTGCCTCCAAAGGCCGGTTTGCAAGCACTCCCGCCCACTGTTCCAACCAAGGGCGCACAACGCTCCCAAGCCCGGGAGAAAATCGCCTCGGGGTGGTGCTCTCTCCGGGCCCTTTCCCCTGAGCCTGGGGGCTAGGCAGGGGGTCCACAATCCCAGGCCAAGGCAGAACGACATGCACACGTCTGTTCCTGCCCCATGCACCGGCAGAGAGCTCGGGGGAGCCAGAGTCTGTCAGGCAGCTGCTGGGCTGGCCGCCTGTGTGGGAAGGGGCAGAGCCGACCTAGGGGCAAGTTGGGCCTCTTGCTCTCCCTGCTGCCCTGAGGCTGCTGGGACCAAAGAGATCTTGGGCATCCAGCCCCTTGCTTGTCCCTTCCCTCTGACGAGGCCCTCTGAGCTCCAGCACCTTGCAGTGTGGAGACAGCCCCTGCCAGCAACCTCCTCTCCAAGGAGGCCTCAACCGAGGCCTAGGACCAGGGGAAAGGCACCAGCGGGGATGAGCCTGGGGAGGCGCCCGGGCATGTCTGGACCCAGTCCCCGCAGCCTGCCCCTTGGTGGGGCAGTACCCCCGGAGGCCAGGAAGGTCTGGGCAAGGCTGGCCACGGGCAGGGGCCCTGCTGGGTCCTGCCCCTGGCCTGTGTGGCCTCTGAGCACAACCGGCCCTCTCCCACTGGAAGACTTCCCCGGCTGCCTCCAAAGGCCGGTTTGCCAACACTCCCGCCCGCTGTTCCCGCCAGGCACGCACAATTCTCCCAAGCCCGGGAGAAAAGCGCTTCGGGGTGTTGCTCTCCCCGGGCCCTTGCCCCTGAGCGTGGGGGCGAGGCAGTGGGTCCACACTCCCAGACCAACGCAGAACCACATGCACACGTCTTTTCCTGACCCCTGCACCGGCAGAGAGCTCGGGGGAGCCAGAGTCTGTCAGGCAGCTGCTGGGCTGGCCGCCTGTGTGGGAAGGGGCAGAGCCGACCTAGGGGCAAGTTGGGCCTCTTCCTCTCCCTGCTGCCCTGAGGCTGCTGGGCCAAAGAGGTCTTGGGCATCCAGTCCCTTGCTGGTCCCTTCCCTCTGACGAGGCCCTCTGAGCTCCAGCACCTTGCAGTGTGGAGACAGCCCCTGCCAGCAACCTCCTCTCCAAGGAGGCCTCAACCGAGGCCTAGGCCCAGGGGAAAGGCACCAGCGGGGATGAGCCTGGGGAGGCGCCCGGCCATGTCTGGACCCAGTCCCCGCAGCCTGCCCCTTGGTGGGGCAGTACCCCCGGAGGCCAGGAGGGTCTGGGCAAGGCTGCCAGGGGCAGGGACACTGCTGGGTCCTGCCCCTGGCCTGTGGGGCGTCTGAGCACAACCGGCACTCTCCCGCTGGAAGACCTCCCCGGCTGCCTCCAAAGGCCGGTTTGCAAGCACTCCCGCCCGCTGTTCCCGCCAGGCACGCACAATGCTCCCAAGCCCGGGAGAAAAGCGCTTCGGGGTGGTGCTCTCTCCGGGCCCTTGCCCCTGAGCCTGGGGGACAGGCAGGGGGAACACACTCCCAGGTCAAGGCAGAACGACATGCACACGTCTGTTCCTGCCCCCTACACCGGCAGAGTGTTCGGGGGAGCCAGAGACTGCCAGGCTGCTGCTGGGCTGGCTGCCTGTGTGGGACGGGGTAGAGCCGACCTAGGGGCAAGTTGGGCCTCTTGCTCTCCCTGCTGCCCTGAGGCTGCTGGGTCAAAGAGGTCTTGGGCATCCAGCCCTTTGCTGGTCCTTTCCCTCTGACGAGGCCCTCTGAGCTCCAGCACCTTGCAGTGTGCAGACAGCCCCTGCCGGCAACCTCCTCTCCAAGGAGGCCTCAACCGAGGCCTAGGCCCAGGGGAAAGGCACCAGCGGGGATGAGCCTGGGGAGGCGCCCGGGCATTTCTGGACCTAGGCCCCGCAGCCTGCCCCTTGGTGGGGCAGTACCCCCGGAGGCCAGGAAGGTCTGGGCAAGGCTGGCCAGGGGCAGGGGCCCTGCTGGGTCCTGCCCCTGGCCTGTGAGGCCTCTGAGCACAACTGGCACTCTCCCGCTGGAAGACCTCCCCGGCTGCCTCCAAAGGCTGGTTTGCAAGCACTCAATCCCGCTGTTCACGCCAGCTGCGCACAATGCTCCCAAGCCCGGGAGAAAAGCATTTTGGGGTGGTGCTCACTCCGGGCTTTGGAAGACCTCCCCGGCTGCCTCCAAGGCCGGTTTGCAAACACTTCTGCCTGCTGTTCCCGCCACCCGCGCACAATGCTCCCAAGCCCGGGAGAAAAGCGTTTCGGGGTGGTGTTCTCTCTGGGCCCAAGAAAGACCTCCCGGGCTGCCCCCAAATGCCGGTTTGCAAGCACTCCCACTCGCTGTTCCCGCCATCCGTGCAAATGCTCCAAGCCCAGGAGAAAAGCCCTTCAGGGTGGTGCTCTCTCCCGGCACTTGGAAGACCTCCCCGGCTGCCTCCAAAGGCTGGATTTCAAGTACTCCCTCCCGCTGTCCCGCCAGCCGCACACAATGCTCCCAATCACGGGAGAAAAGCGCTTCGGGGTGGTGCTCTCTACGGGCCCTTGGAAGACCTCCCCGTTTGTCTCCAAAGGCCGGTTTGCAAGCACTCATGCCCGCTGTTCCCGCCAGCCGCGCACAATGCTCCCAAGCCTAGGAGAAAAGCGCTTCGGGGTGGTGCTCTCTCCCGGCCCTTGGAAGACCTCCCCGGCTGCCTCCAAAGGCCGGTTTGCAAGCACTCAATCCCGCTGTTCCCGCCAGCCGCGCACAATGCTCCCAAGCCCGGGAGAAAAGCGCTTCGGGGTGGTGCTCTCTCCCGGCCCTTGGAAGACCTCCCCGGCTGCCTCCAAAGGCTGGTTTTCAAGAACTCCCTCCCGCTGACCCCCCAGCCGCACACAATGCTCCCAAGCCCGGGAGAAAAGCATTTTGGGGTGGTCTCTCTCAGGCCCTTGGAAGACTCCCCGGCTGCCTCTAAAGGCCGGTTTGCAAGCACTCATGTCCTCTGTTCCCGACAGCCGCGAACAATGCTCCCAATTCCGTGAGAAAAGTGCTTCGGGATGGTGCTCTCTCCGGGCCCTTGGAAGACCTCCCAAGCTGCCTCCAAAGGCCGGTTTGCAAGCACTCCCGCCCGCTGTTCCCGCCAGCCTCGCACAATGCTCCCAAGACCGGGAGAAAAGCGCTTCGGGGTGGTGTTCTCTCCGTGCCAATGGAGGACCTCCCTGGCTGCCCCCAAAGGCCGGTTTGCAAGCACTCCCACTCGCTGTTGCCGCCAGCCATGCACAATCCTCCAAAACCCCGGAGAAAAGCGCTTCGGGGTGGTGTTCTCTCCGTGCCCATGGAAGACCTCCCGGGGTGCTCCCAAAGGCCGGTTTGCAAGCACTCCCACTCGCTGTTCCCGCCATCCGCGCACAATGCTCCCAAGCCCGGGAGAAAAGCATTTTGGGGTGGTGCTCACACCGGGCCCTGGAAGACCTCCCCGGCTGCCTCCAAAGGATGGTTTTCAAGCACTCCTGCCTGCTGTTCCCGCCACCCGCGCACAATGCTCCCAAGCCCGGGAGAAAAGCGCTTCGGGGTGGTGCTCTCTACAGGCCCTTGGAAGACCTCCCCGGCTGCCTCCAAAGGCCGGTTTGCAAGGACTCCTTCCTGCTGTTCCCGCCATCCGCGCACAATGCTCCCAAGCCCGGGAGAAAAGCATTTTGGGGTGGTGCTCATACCGGGCCCTGGAAGACCTCCCCGGCTGCCTCCAAAGGACGGTTTTCAAGCACTCCTGCCTGCTGTTCCCGCCACCCGCGCAGAATGCTCCCAAGCACGGGAGAAAAGCGCTTCGGGGTGGTGCTCTCTACAGGCCCTTGGAAGACCTCCCCGGCTGCCTCCAAAGGCCGGTTTGCAAGCACTCCCGCCCGCTGTTCCCGCCAGGCAAGCACAATGCTCCCAAGCCCGGGAGAAAAGCGCTTCGGGGTGGTGCTCTCTCCGGGCCCTTGCCCCTGAGCCTGGGGGCCAGGCAGTTGGAACACACTCCCAGGCCAAGGCAGAACGACATGCACACGTCTGTTCCTGCCCCCTACACCGGCAGAGAGCTCGGGGGAACCAGAGACTGCCAGGCTGCTGCTGGGCTGGCTGCCTGTGTGGGATGGGGCAGAGCCGATCTAGGGGCAAGTTGGGCCTCTTGCTCTAACTGCTGGCCTGAGGCTGCTGGGTCAAAGAGGTCTTGGGCATCCAGCCCTTTGCTGGTCCCTTCCCTCTGACGAGGCCCTCTGAGCTCCAGCACCTTGCAGTGTGGAGACAGCCCCTGCCAGCAACCTCCTCTCCAAAGAGGCCTCAACCGAGGCCTACGCCCAGGGGAAAAGCACCAGCGGGGATGATCCTGGGGCGGCGCACGGACATGTCTGGACCCAGTCCCCGCAGCCTGCCCCTTGGTGGGGCAGTACCCCCGGAGGCCAGGAAGGTCTGGGCAAGGCTGGCCAGGGGCAGGGGCCCTGCTGGGTCCTGCCCCTGGCCTGTGAGGCCTCTGAGCACAACCGGCCCTCTCCCACTGGAAGACCTCCCCAGCTGCCTCCAAAGTCCTGTTTGCAAACACTCCCGCCCGCTGTTCACGCCAGGCTCGCACAATGCTCCCAAGCCCGGGAGAAAAGCGCTTTGGGGTGGTGCTCTCTCCGGGCCCTTGCCCCTGAGCCTGGGGGCCAGGCAGTGGGTCCACACTCCCAGACCAAGGCAGAACCACATGCACACGTCTGTTCCTGACCGCTGCACCGGCAGAGAGCTCGGGGGAGCCAGAGTCTGTCAGGCAGGTGCTGGGCTGGCCGCCTGTGTGGGAAGGGGCAGAGCCGACCTAGGGGCAAGTTGGGCCTCTTCCTCTCCCTGCTGCCCTGAGGCTGCAGGGCCAAAGACGTCTTGGGCATCCAGCCCCTTGCTGGTCCCTTCCCTCTGACGAGGCCCTCTGAGCTCCAGCACCTTGCAGTGTGGAGACAGCCCCTGCCAGCAACCTCCTCTCCAATGAGGCCTCAACCGAGGCCTAGGCCCAGGGGAAAGGCACCAGCGGGGATGAGCCTGGGGAGGCGCCCGGGCATGTCTGGACCCAGTCCCCGCAGCCTGCCCCTTGGTGGGGCAGTACCCCCGGAGGCCAGGAAGGTCTGTGCAAGGCTGCCAGGGGCAGGGACAGCGCTGGGTCCTGCCCCTGGCCTGTGGGACGTCTGAGCACAACCGGCACTCTCCCGCTGGAAGACCTCCCCGTCTGCCTCGAAAGGCCGGTTTGCAAGCACTCCCGCCCGCTGTTCCCGCCAGGCACGCACAATGCTCCCAAGCCCGGGAGAAAAGCGCTTCGGGGTGGTGCTCTCTCCGGGCCCTTGCCCCTAAGCCTGCGGGCCAGGCAGGGGGAACACACTCCCAGGCCAAGACAGAACGACATGAACACGTGTGTTCCTGCCCCCTACACCGGCAGAGAGCTCGGGGGAGCCAGAGTCTCTCAGGCAGGTGCTGGGCTGGCCGCCTGTGTGGGAAGGGGCAGAGCCGACCTAGGGGCAAGTTGGGCCTCTTGCTCTCCCTGCTGCCCTGAGGCTGCTGGGCCAAAGACGTCTTGGGCATCCAGCCCTTTGCTGGTCCCTTCCCTCTGACGAGGCCCTCTGAGCTCCAGCACCTTGCAGTGTGGAGACAGCACCTGCCAGCAATCTCCTCTCCAAGGAGGCCTCAACCGAGGCCTAGGCCCAGGGGAAAGGCACCAGCGGGGATGAGCCTGGGGAGGCGCCCGGGCATGTCTGGACCCAGTCCCCGCAGCCTGCCCCTTGGTGGGGCAGTACCCCTGGAGGCCAGGAAGGTCTGGGCAAGGCTGACCAGGGGCAGGGGACCTGCTGGGTCCTGCCCATGGCCTGTGGGGCCTCTGAGCACAACCGGCCCTCTCCCACTGGAAGACCT
The DNA here is from genome assembly GCF_033118175.1 of Dama dama. Classification (NCBI taxonomy): domain Eukaryota; kingdom Metazoa; phylum Chordata; class Mammalia; order Artiodactyla; family Cervidae; genus Dama; species Dama dama. The sequence continues at coordinate 616,928 of NW_026870886.1, forward strand.
CCCCGGCTGCCTCCAAAGGCCGTTTTGCACGCACTCCCGCCCACTGTTCCCACCAAGCGCGCACAATGCTCCCAAGCCCGGGAGAAAAGCGCTTCGGGGTGGTGCTCTCTCCGGGCCCTTGCCCCTGAGCCTGGGGGCCAGGCAGGGGGTCCACACTCCCAGGTCAAGGCAGAACCACATGCACACGTCTGTTCCTGACCCCTGCACCGGCAGAGAGGTCGGGGGAGCCAGAGTCTGTCAGGCAGCTGCTGGGCTGGCCGCCTTTGTGGGAAGGGGCAGAGCCGACCTAGGGGCAAGTTGGGCCTCTTGCTCTCCCTGCTGCCCTGAGGCTGCTGGGCCAAAGAGGTCTTGGGCATCCAGCCCTTTGCTTGTCCCTTCCCTCTTACGAGACCCTCTGAGCTCCAGCACCTTGCAGTGTGGAGACAGCCCCTGCCAGCAACCTCCTCTCCAAGGAGGCCTCAACCGAGACCTAGGACCAGGGGAAAGGCACCAGCGGGGATGAGCCTGGGGAGGCGCCCGGGCATGTCTGGACCCATTCCCCGCAGCCTGCCCCTTGGTGGGGCAGTACCCCCGGAGGCCAGGAAGGTCTGGGAAAGGCTGGCCAGGGGCAGGGGACCTGCTGGGTCCTGCCCCTGGCCTGTGGGGCCTCTGAGCACACCCGGCCCTCTCCCACTGGAAGACCTCCCCGGCTGCCTCCAAAGTCCTGTTTGCCAACACTCCCACCCGCTGTTCACGCCAGACTTGCACAATGCTCCCAAGCTCGGGAGAAAAGCGCTTCGGGGTGGTGCTCTCTCCGGGCCCTTGCCCCTGAGCCTGGGGGCAAGGCAGGGGGAACACACTCCCAGGCCAAGGCAGAACCACATGCCCACGTCTGTTCCTGTCCCCTGCACCGGCAGAGAGCTCGGGGGAGCCAGAGTCTGTCAGGCAGCTGCTGGGTTGGCCGCCTGTGTGGCAAGGGGCAGAGCCGCCCTAGGGGCAAGTTTGGCCTCTTGCTCTCCCTGCTGCCCTGAGGCTGCTGGGCCAAAGACGTCTTGGGCATCCAGCCCCTTACTGGTCCCTTCCCTCTGACGAGGCCCTCTGAGCTCCAGCACCTTGCAGTGTGGAGACAGCCCCTGCCAGCAACCTCCTCTCCAAGGAGGCCTCAACCGAGGCCTAGGCCCAGGGGAAAGGCACCAGCGGGGATGAGCCAGGGGAGGCGCCGGAGCATGTCTGGACCCAGTCCCCGCAGCCTGCCCCTTGGTGGGGCAGTACCCCCGGAGTCCAGGAAGGTCTGGGTAAGGCTGGCCAGGGGCAGGGGCCCTGCTGGGTCCTGCCCCTGGCCGGTGGGGCCTCTGAGCACAAGCGGCCCTCTCCCACTGGAAGACCTCCCGGGCTGCCTCCAAAGGCCGGTTTGCAAGGACTCCTTCCTGCTGTTCCCGCCATCCGCGCACAATGCTCCCAAGCCCGGGAGAAAAGCATTTTGGGGTGGTGCTCACACCGGACCCTGGAAGACCTCCCCGGCTGCCTCCAAAGGACGGTTTTCAAGCACTCCTGCCTGCTGTTCCCGCCACCCGCGCAGAATGCTCCCAAGCCCGGGAGAAAAGCGCTTCGGGGTGGTGCTCTCTACAGGCCCTTGGAAGACCTCCCCGGCTGCCTCCAAAGGCCGGTTTGCAAGGACTCCTTCCTGCTGTTCCCGCCAGCCACGCACAATGCTCCCAAGCCCGGGAGAGAAGCATTTTGGGGTGGTGCTCTCTACAGGCCCTTGGAAGACCTCCCCGGCTGCCTCCAGTGGCCAGTTTGCAAGCACTCATGCCCGCTGTTCCCACCAGCCGCGCACAATGCTCCCAAGCCCGGGAGAAAAGCTTTTTGGGGTGGTGCTCACACCGGGCCCTGGAAGACCTCCCCGGCTGCCTGCAAAGGCCGGTTTTCAAGCACTCCTGCCTGCTGTTCCTGCCACCCGCGCACAATACTCCCAAGCCCGGGAGAAAAGCGCTTCGGGGTGGTGCACTCTACAGGCCCTTGGAAGACCTCCCCCGCTGCCTCCAAAGGCCGGTTTGCAAGGACTCCTTCCTGCTGTTCCCGCCAGCCACGCACAATGCTCCCAAGCCCGGGAGAAAAGTGCTTCGGGGTGGTGATCTCTCCGGGCCCTTGGAAGTCGTCCCCGGCTGCCTCCAAAGGCCGGTTTGCAAGCACTCATGCCCGTTGTTCCCACCAGCCGCGCACAATGCTCCCAAGCCCGGGAGAAAAGCATTTTGGGGTGGTGCTCACTCCGGGCCCTTGGAAGACCTCCCCGGCTGCCTCCAAAGGCCAGTTTGCAAGCAGTCCTGCCTGCTGTTCCCGCCAGCCGCGCACAATGCTCCCAAGCCCGGGAGAAAAGCGCTTCGGGGTGGTGCTCTCTCCGGGCCCTTGGAAGACGTCCCCGGCTGCCTCCAAAGGCCGGTTTGTAAGCACTCATGCCCGTTGTTCCCACCAGCCGCGCACAATGCTCCCAAGCCCGGGAGAAAAGCATTTTGGGGTGGTGCTCACTCCGGGCCCTTGGAAGACCTCCCCGGCTGCCTCCAAAGGCCAGTTTGCAAGCAGTCCTGCCTGCTGTTCCCGCCAGCCGCGCACAATATTCCCAAGCCCGGGAGAAAAGCGCTTCGGGGTGGTGCTCTCTCCGGGCACTTTCAAGACCTCCCCGGCTGCCTCCAAAGGCCGGTTTGTAAGTACTCATTCCCGCTGCTTCCGCCAGCCACGCACAATGCTCCCAAGCCCGGGAGAAAAGCATTTTGGGGTGGTGCTCTCTCCGGGCCCTTGGAAGACCTCCCGGGCTGCCTCCAAAGGCCGGTTTGCAAGCATTCATGTCCGTTGTTCCCGACAGCCGCGCACAATGCTCCCAAGCCCGGGAGAAAAGCATTTTGGGGTGGTGCTCACTCCGGGCCCTTGGAAGACGTCCCCGGCTGCCTCCAAAGGACGGTTTTCAAGCACTCCTGCCTGCTGTTCCCGCCACCCGCGCAGAATGCTCCCAAGCCCGGGAGAAAAGCGCTTCGGGGTGGTGCTCTCTACAGGCCCTTGGAAGACCTCCCCGGCTGCCTCCAAAGGCCGGTTTGCAAGGACTCCTTCCTGCTGTTCCCGCCAGCCACGCACAATGCTCCCAAGCCCGGGAGAAAAGCATTTTGGGGTGGTGCTCACACCGGACCCTGGAAGACCTCCCCGGCTGCCTCCAAAGGACGGTTTTCAAGCACTCCTGCCTGCTGTTCCCGCCACCCGCGCAGAATGCTCCCAAGCCCGGGAGAAAAGCGCTTCGGGGTGGTGCTCTCTACAGGCCCTTGGAAGACCTCCCCGGCTGCCTCCAAAGGCCGGTTTGCAAGGACTCCTTCCTGCTGTTCCCGCCAGCCACGCACAATGCTCCCAAGCCCGGGAGAGAAGCATTTTGGGGTGGTGCTCTCTACAGGCCCTTGGAAGACCTCCCCGGCTGCCTCCAGTGGCCAGTTTGCAAGCACTCATGCCCGCTGTTCCCACCAGCCGCGCACAATGCTCCCAAGCCCGGGAGAAAAGCTTTTTGGGGTGGTGCTCACACCGGGCCCTGGAAGACCTCCCCGGCTGCCTGCAAAGGCCGGTTTTCAAGCACTCCTGCCTGCTGTTCCTGCCACCCGCGCACAATACTCCCAAGCCCGGGAGAAAAGCGCTTCGGGGTGGTGCACTCTACAGGCCCTTGGAAGACCTCCCCCGCTGCCTCCAAAGGCCGGTTTGCAAGGACTCCTTCCTGCTGTTCCCGCCAGCCACGCACAATGCTCCCAAACCCGGGAGAAAAGTGCTTCGGGGTGGTGATCTCTCCGGGCCCTTGGAAGTCGTCCCCGGCTGCCTCCAAAGGCCGGTTTGCAAGCACTCATGCCCGTTGTTCCCACCAGCCGCGCACAATGCTCCCAAGCCCGGGAGAAAAGCATTTTGGGGTGGTGCTCACTCCGGGCCCTTGGAAGACCTCCCCGGCTGCCTCCAAAGGCCAGTTTGCAAGCAGTCCTGCCTGCTGTTCCCTCCAGCCGCGCACAATGCTCCCAAGCCCGGGAGAAAAGCGCTTCGGGGTGGTGCTCTCTCCGGGCCCTTGGAAGACGTCCCCGGCTGCCTCCAAAGGCCGGTTTGCAAGCACTCAGGCCCGTTGTTCCCACCAGCCGCGCACAATGCTCCCAAGCCCGGGAGAAAAGCATTTTGGGGTGGTGCTCACTCCGGGCCCTTGGAAGACCTCCCCGGCTGCCTCCAAAGGCCAGTTTGCAAGCAGTCCTGCCTGCTGTTCCCGCCAGCCGCGCACAATGCTCCCAAGCCCGGGAGAAAAGCGCTTCGGGGTGGTGCTCTCTCCGGGCCCTTGGAAGACGTCCCCGGCTGCCTCCAAAGGCCGGTTTGTAAGCACTCATGCCCGTTGTTCCCACCAGCCGCGCACAATGCTCCCAAGCCCGGGAGAAAAGCATTTTGGGGTGGTGCTCACTCCGGGCCCTTGGAAGACCTCCCCGGCTGCCTCCAAAGGCCAGTTTGCAAGCAGTCCTGCCTGCTGTTCCCGCCAGCCGCGCACAATATTCCCAAGCCCGGGAGAAAAGCGCTTCGGGGTGGTGCTCTCTCCGGGCACTTTCAAGACCTCCCCGGCTGCCTCCAAAGGCCGGTTTGTAAGTACTCATTCCCGCTGCTTCCGCCAGCCACGCACAATGCTCCCAAGCCCGGGAGAAAAGCATTTTGGGGTGGTGCTCTCTCCGGGCCCTTGGAAGACCTCCCGGGCTGCCTCCAAAGGCCGGTTTGCAAGCATTCATGTCCGTTGTTCCCGACAGCCGCGCACAATGCTCCCAAGCCCGGGAGAAAAGCATTTTGGGGTGGTGCTCACTCCGGGCCCTTGGAAGACGTCCCCGGCTGCCTCCAAAGGACGGTTTTCAAGCACTCCTGCCTGCTGTTCCCGCCACCCGCGCAGAATGCTCCCAAGCCCGGGAGAAAAGCGCTTCGGGGTGGTGCTCTCTACAGGCCCTTGGAAGACCTCCCCGGCTGCCTCCAAAGGCCGGTTTGCAAGGACTCCTTCCTGCTGTTCCCGCCAGCCACGCACAATGCTCCCAAGCCCGGGAGAAAAGCATTTTGGGGTGGTGCTCACACCGGACCCTGGAAGACCTCCCCGGCTGCCTCCAAAGGACGGTTTTCAAGCACTCCTGCCTGCTGTTCCCGCCACCCGCGCAGAATGCTCCCAAGCCCGGGAGAAAAGCGCTTCGGGGTGGTGCTCTCTACAGGCCCTTGGAAGACCTCCCCGGCTGCCTCCAAAGGCCGGTTTGCAAGGACTCCTTCCTGCTGTTCCCGCCAGCCACGCACAATGCTCCCAAGCCCGGGAGAGAAGCATTTTGGGGTGGTGCTCTCTACAGGCCCTTGGAAGACCTCCCCGGCTGCCTCCAGTGGCCAGTTTGCAAGCACTCATGCCCGCTGTTCCCACCAGCCGCGCACAATGCTCCCAAGCCCGGGAGAAAAGCTTTTTGGGGTGGTGCTCACACCGGGCCCTGGAAGACCTCCCCGGCTGCCTGCAAAGGCCGGTTTTCAAGCACTCCTGCCTGCTGTTCCTGCCACCCGCGCACAATACTCCCAAGCCCGGGAGAAAAGCGCTTCGGGGTGGTGCACTCTACAGGCCCTTGGAAGACCTCCCCCGCTGCCTCCAAAGGCCGGTTTGCAAGGACTCCTTCCTGCTGTTCCCGCCAGCCACGCACAATGCTCCCAAACCCGGGAGAAAAGTGCTTCGGGGTGGTGATCTCTCCGGGCCCTTGGAAGTCGTCCCCGGCTGCCTCCAAAGGCCGGTTTGCAAGCACTCATGCCCGTTGTTCCCACCAGCCGCGCACAATGCTCCCAAGCCCGGGAGAAAAGCATTTTGGGGTGGTGCTCACTCCGGGCCCTTGGAAGACCTCCCCGGCTGCCTCCAAAGGCCAGTTTGCAAGCAGTCCTGCCTGCTGTTCCCTCCAGCCGCGCACAATGCTCCCAAGCCCGGGAGAAAAGCGCTTCGGGGTGGTGCTCTCTCCGGGCCCTTGGAAGACGTCCCCGGCTGCCTCCAAAGGCCGGTTTGCAAGCACTCAGGCCCGTTGTTCCCACCAGCCGCGCACAATGCTCCCAAGCCCGGGAGAAAAGCATTTTGGGGTGGTGCTCACTCCGGGCCCTTGGAAGACCTCCCCGGCTGCCTCCAAAGGCCAGTTTGCAAGCAGTCCTGCCTGCTGTTCCCGCCAGCCGCGCACAATGCTCCCAAGCCCGGGAGAAAAGCGCTTCGGGGTGGTGCTCTCTCCGGGCCCTTGGAAGACGTCCCCGGCTGCCTCCAAAGGCCGGTTTGTAAGCACTCATGCCCGTTGTTCCCACCAGCCGCGCACAATGCTCCCAAGCCCGGGAGAAAAGCATTTTGGGGTGGTGCTCACTCCGGGCCCTTGGAAGACCTCCCCGGCTGCCTCCAAAGGCCAGTTTGCAAGCAGTCCTGCCTGCTGTTCCCGCCAGCCGCGCACAATGTTCCCAAGCCCGGGAGAAAAGCGCTTCGGGGTGGTGCTCTCTCCGGGCACTTTCAAGACCTCCCCGGCTGCCTCCAAAGGCCGGTTTGTAAGTACTCATTCCCGCTGCTTCCGCCAGCCACGCACAATGCTCCCAAGCCCGGGAGAAAAGCATTTTGGGGTGGTGCTCTCTCCGGGCCCTTGGAAGACCTCCCGGGCTGCCTCCAAAGGCCGGTTTGTAAGCATTCATGTCCGTTGTTCCCGACAGCCGCGCACAATGCTCCCAAGACCGTGAGAAAAGCATTTTGGGGTGGTGATCAGTCCGGCCCTTGGAAGATCTCCCCGGCTGCCTCCAAAGGACAGTTTGCAAGCACTCATGCCCGCTGTTCCCACCAGCCGCGCACAATGCTCCCAAGACCGTGAGAAAAGCGCTTCGGGGTGGTGTTCTCTCAGGGACCATGGAGGACCTCCCCGGCTGCCCCCAAAGGCCGGTTTGCAAGCATTCCCACTCGCTGTTCCCGCCAGGCACACACAATGTTCCAAAACCCCGGAGAAAAGTGCTTCGGGGTGGTGGTCTCTCCGGGCCCCTGCCCCTGAATCTGGGGGCCAGGCAGGGGATCCACAGTCCCAGGCCAAGGCAGAACCACATGCACACGTCTGTTCCTGCCCCATCCACCGGCAGAGAGCTGGGGGGAGCCAGAGTCTGTCAGGCAGCTGCTGGGCTGGCCGCCTGTGTGGGAAGGGGCAGAGCCGACCTAGGGGCAAGTTGGGCCTCTTGCTCTCCCTGCTGCCCTGAGGCTGCTGGGCCAAAGAGGTCTTGGGCATCCAGCCCCTTGCTGGTCCCTTCCCTCTGACGAGGCCCTCTGAGCTCCAGCACCTTGCAGTGTGGAGACAGCCCCTGCCAGCAACCTCCTCTCCAAGGAGGCCTCAACCGAGGCCTAGGCCCAGGGGAAAGGCACCAGCGGAGATGAGCCAGTGGAGGCGCACGGGCATGTCTGGACGCAGTCCCCGCAGCCTGCCCCTTGGTGGGGCAGTACCCCCGGAGGCCAGGAAGGTCTGGGCAAGGCTGCGAGGGGCAGGGGCCCTGCTGGGTCGTGCCCCAGGCCTGTGGGGCGTCTGAGCACAACCGGCACTCTCCCGCTGGAAGACCTCCCCGTCTGCCTCCAAAGGCCGGTGTGCAAGCACTCCCGCCCGCTGTTCCCGCCAGGCACGCACAATGCTCCCAAGCCCGGGAGAAAAGCGCTTCGGGGTGGTGCTCTTTCCGGGCCCTTGCCCCTGAGCCTGGGGGCCAGGCAGTTGGAACACACTCCCAGGCCAATGCAGAACGACATGCACACGTCTGTTCCTGCCCCCTACACCGGCAGAGAGCTCGGGGGAGCCAGAGACTGCCAGGCTGCTGCTGGGCTGGCTGCCTGTGTGGGACGGGGCAGAGCCGACCTAGGGGCAAGTTGGGCCTCTTGCTCTCCCTGCTGCCCTGAGGCTGCAGGGCCAAAGACGTCTTGGGCATCCAGCCCCTTACTGGTCCCTTCCCTCTGACGAGGCCCTCTGAGCTCCAGCACCTTGCAGTGTGGAGACAGCCCCTGCCAGCAATCTCCTCTCCAAGGAGGCCTCAACCGAGGCCTAGGCCCAGGGGAAAGGCACCAGCGGGGTTGAGCCAGGGGAGGCGCCCGGGCATGTCTGGACCCTGTCCCCGCAGCCTGCCCCTTGGTGGGGCAGTACCCCCGGGGGCCAGGAAGGTCTGGGCAAGGCTGGCCAGGGGCAGGGGCCCTGCTGGGTCCTGCCCCTGGCCTGTGGGGCCTCTGAGCACAACCGGCCCTCTCCCACTGGAAGACCTCCCCGGCTGCCTCCAAAGGCCGGTTTGCAAGCACTCCCGCCCACTGTTCCCGCCAGGCGCGCACAATGCTCCCAAGCCCGGGAGAAAAGCGCTTCGGGGTGGTGGTCTCTCCGGGCCCTTGCCCCTGAGCCTGGGGGCCAGGCAGGGGATCCACAGTCCCAGGCCAAGGCAGAACCACATGCACACGTCTGTTCCTGCCCCATCCACCGGCAGAGAGCTGGGGGGAGCCAGAGTCTGTCAGGCAGCTGCTGGGCTGGCCGCCTGTGTGGGAAGGGGCAGAGCCGACCTAGGGGCAAGTTGGGCCTCTTGCTCTCCCTGCTGCCCTGAGGCTGCTGGGCCAAAGAGGTCTTGGGCATCCAGCCCCTTGCTGGTCCCTTCCCTCTGACGAGGCCCTCTGAGCTCCAGCACCTTGCAGTGTGGAGACAGCCCCTGCCAGCAACCTCCTCTCCAAGGAGGCCTCAACCGAGGCCTAGGCCCAGGGGAAAGGCACCAGCGGGGATGAGCCAGTGGAGGGGCCCGGGCATGTCTGGACCCAGTCCCCGCAGCCTGCCCCTTGGTGGGGCAGTACCCCCGGAGGCCAGGAAGGTCTGGGCAAGGCTGGCCAGGGGCAGGGGCCCTGCTGGGTCCTGCCCCTGGCCTGTGGGGCCTCTGAGCACAACCGGCCCTCTCCCACTGGAAGACCTCCCCGGCTGCCTTCAAAGGCGGGTTTGCCAACACTCCCGCCCGCTGTTCCCGCCAGGCACGCACAACGCTCCCAAGGCCAGGAGAAAAGCGCTTCGGGGTGTTGCTCTCTCCGGGCCCTTGCCCCTGAGCCTGGGGTCCAGGCAGTGGGTCCACACTCCCAGACCAAGGCAGAACCACATGCACACGTCTGTTCCTGACCCCTGAACCGGCAGAGAGCTCGGGGGAGCCAGAGTCTATCAGGCAGCTGCTGGGTTGGCTGCCTGTGTGGGAAGGGGCAGAGCCGACCTAGGGGCAAGTTGGGCCTCTTGCTCTCCCTGCTGCCCTGAGGCTGCTGGGCCAAAGAGGTCTTGGGCATCCAGCCCCTTGCTGGTCCCTTCCCGCTGACGAGGCCCTCTGAGCTCCAGCACCTTGCAGTGTGGAGACAGCCCCTGCCAGCAACCTCCTCTCCAAGGAGGCATCAACCGAGGCCTATGCCCAGGGGAAAGGCACCAGCGGGGATGAGCCTGGGGAGGCGCCCAGGCATGTCTGGACGCAGTCCCCGCAGCCTGCCCCTTGGTGGGGCAGTACCCCCGGAGGCCAGGAAGGTCTGGGCAAGGCTGGCCAGGGGCAGGGGACCTGCTGGGTCCTGCCCCTGGCCTGTGAGGCCTCTGAGCACAACCGGCCCTCTCCCACTGGAAGACCTCCACGGCTGCCTCCAAAGTCCTGTTTGCAAACACTCCCGCCCGCTGTTCACGCCAGGCTCGCACAATGCTCCCAAGCCCGGGAGAAAAGCGCTTCGGGGTGTTGCTCTCTCCGGGCCCTTGCCCCTGAGCCTGGGGGCAAGGCAGGGGGAACACACTCCCAGGCCAAGGCAGAACCACATGCCCACGTCTGTTCCTGTCCCCTCCACCGGCAGAGAGCTTGGGGGAGCCAGAGTCTGGCAGGCAGCTGCTGGGTTGGCCGCCTGTGTGGGAAGGGGCAGAGCCGACCTAGGGGCAAGTTGGGCCTCTTGCTCTCCCTGCTGCCCTGAGGCTGCTGGGCCAAAGACGTCTTGGGCATCCAGCCCCTTACTGGTCCCTTCCCTCTGACGAGGCCCTCTGAGCTCCAGCACCTTGCAGTGTGGAGACAGCCCCTGCCAGCAACCTCCTCTCCAAGGAGGCCTCAACCGAGGCCTAGGCCCAGGGGAAAGGCACCAGCGGGGATGAGCCAGGGGAGGCGCCCGAGCATGTCTGGACTCAGTCCCCGCAGCCTGCCCCTTGGTGGGGCAGTACCCCCGGAGGCCAGGAAGGTCTGGGCAAGGCTGGCCAGGGGCAGGGGCCCTGCTGCGTCCTGCCCCTGGCCTGTGGGGCCTCTGAGCACAACCGGCCCTCTCCCACTGGAAGACCTCCCCGGCTGCCTCCAAAGGCCGGTTTGCAAGCGCTCCCGCCCACTGTTCCCAGCAGGCGTGCACAAGGCTCCCAAGCCCGGGCGAAAAGCGCTTCAGGGTGGTGCTCTCTCCGGGCCCTTGCCCCTGAGCCTGGGGTCAAGGCACGGTGTCCACACTCCCAGGCCAAGTCAGAACCACATGCACACGTCTGTTCCTGCCCCCTGCACCGGCAGAGAGCTCGGGGGAGCCAGAGTCTGTCAGGCAGCTGCTGGGCTGGCCGCCTGTGTGGGAAGTGGAAGAGCCGACCTAGGGGCAAGTTGGGCCTCTTGCCCTCCCTGCTGCCCTGAGGCTGCTGGGCCAAAGAGGTCTTGGGCATCCAACCCCTTGCTGGTCCCTTCCCTCTGACGAGGCCCTCTGAGCTCCAGCACATTGCAGTGTGGAGACAGCCCCTGCCAGCAACCTCCTCTCCAAGGAGGCCTAAACCGAGGCCTAGGCACAGGGGAAAGGCACCAGCGGGGATGAGCCTGGGGAGGCGCCCGGGCATGTATGGACCCAGTCCCCGCAGCCTGCCCCTTGGTGGGGCAGTACCCCCGGAGGCGAGGAAGGTCTGGGAAAGGCTGGCCAGGGGCAGGGGACCTGCTGGGTCCTGCCCCTGGCCTGTGGGGCCTCTGAGCACAACCGGCCCTCTCCCACTGGAAGACGTCCCCGGCTGCCTCCAAAGGCCGGTTTGCAAGCACTCCCGCCCACTGTTCCAACCAAGGGCGCACAACGCTCCCAAGCCCGGGAGAAAATCGCCTCGGGGTGGTGCTCTCTCCGGGCCCTTTCCCCTGAGCCTGGGGGCCAGGCAGGGTGTCCACACTCCCAGGCCAAGGCAGAACGACATGCACACGTCTGTTCCTGCCCCATGCACCGGCAGAGAGCTCGGGGGAGCCAAAGTCTGTCAGGCAGCTGCTGGGCTGGCCGCCTGTGTGGGAAGGGGCAGAGCCGAC